>NC_091985.1:181304830-181604830 GCF_044704955.1 Pristiophorus japonicus | reverse complement strand
AAGGTATCTCTGCAGGGTCTGAAGACGGAAAGTCGTGAGCTGGGTGCAGACGCACAACAATGACTGACCGCTCTCCCCAAGCGGGAGACTCATGACCGCGGCAGAGACCCAGTGCTTCCTGTTGTTCCAGAAGAAGTCCACCAGCTTCTTCTGTATCTTGGTGACAACCGCAGGGGGAGGGGTCAATGTGACCAGCCGGTACCACAACATGGCGGCCACCAGCTGGTTTATGACTAGCGCTCGACCCCTGTAGGACAGCACTCGGAGCAGTCCTGTCCAGCGCCCTAGGCGAGCGGCGACCTTGGCCTCCAGCTCTTGCCAGTTCACCGGCCAGGATTCCTCGTCGGGGCTAAGGTAGACTCCCAGATAGAGGAGATGGGTCGTGCTCCAGGCAAAAGGCCTGAGCTCCTCCGGCAGGGAGTCCACCCGCCACTGACCCACCAGGAGTCTGGAACATTTCTCCCAGTTGATCCTGGCAGAGGATGCGGCCGAGTAAATCTCCTGGCACTCACGCATCTTTCGCAGGTCAGCGGAATCCTCTACAGCGAGGAGCACGTCATCAGCGTAAGCCGAGAGGACGACCTCCACGCCCGGCCCTTGCAGAGCCAGTCCCGTCAACCTCGTCCACAGGAGGCGCAGGAAAGACTCCACACAGATGGCATATAACTGGCCGGACATGGGGCAGCCCTGGTGCACCCCTCTCCCAAAGCGAAGGGGCGCCATCAAGGACCCGTTAACCTTTATCAGACACTCCGCGGCGGCATACAAAAGTCGGATCCGGGCGACGAAATACGTCCCAAACCCGAAAGCGCGCAGAGTTCTGAACAGATAGTCGTGATCCACCCTGTCGAACGCCTTCTCTTGGTCGAGAGATAGGAAGGCGACCGACAGACCAGCCTCCTGGGAATGATGGATGAGGTCTCGGACCAGATGGATGTTATCGTGGATTGTCCGGACCGGAACAGTGTAGGATTGGTTGGGGTGGATCATGTGGTTCAGCACGGCGTCAAGGCGAGTAGACATCACCCTGGCGAAGATTTTGTAGTCCGTGCTGAGGAGGGAGACCGGGCGCCAGTTCTTAAGGAGCCGGAGATCGCCCTTCTTAGGCAGCAGGACGATGACTGCCCTGCGCCAAGAGAGAGGCATCTCCCCGGTCGCCAGACTTTCCCCCAGGACCCGCGCGTAGTCGCCACCCAGGACATCCCAGAACACCCTGTTGAACGCCACGGTCAGCCCGTCCAGCCCCGGGGCTTTTCCCCTCGAGAGCCAGTCGAGGGCGCCGGTCACCTCCGCCAGGCTTAGCGGAGCTTCCAGATTTTCGCCGCTCTCCAAGCCGACCATCGGCAGGTCCTCCGACAAAACTCTACACGCTTCCTCGCTGGACGGCTCCGGAGAGAACTGAGCCCCGTAATATTCACGGGCCCTGTTGTTGACGCCCTCCGGATCCGAGACAAGAGAGCCGTCGTCGGCCAGTCACATCAAGAGCTGCTTACGGACACTCTGTCTTTTTTCCAGCGAGTAGAAGAAGGGGGAGCTGCGGTCCAGATCCCGCAGGAACCGGATCCGCGACCTCACGAACGCGCCTCGGGACCCGACGAGCTGCAGGTCCTTCAGCGTGGCCTTCTTCGCCTCTTGGTCGACCCCCTCGCGTACTCTTGACAGAAGATGCAGACGTGTGCCTTGCCCACGTCCTACCATAGCCTCAAGGAGAGGAAGCCCCCCTGCTTCCTTCTCCAGTCGGCCCAGAAACGACGGAACGAGTCCTGGAACCGCATGTCCTCCAGCAGCTGGTTGTTAAACTGCCAGTATGCGGACCCCGTCCTTGGGGGGAGCGAAGCAAGCTCCGCCCACACCAGGTGGTTGTCCGAACACGGCACCGGCCGCATGGAGGCCGCCGGGACACAGGAAATGTACGCCCGAGAAACGTAAAGGCGGTCGACTCTGGACCATCCTACTCCAGGCCTCACCCAAGTAAAGGCGCTGGAGTCGGTAATGGAGATTTCGCCAGACGTCCACCAAGTCGAAGGAACCGACCAGGTCCCTCAACTTCTCCATCGCCATCATGCTCTTCGGGGCACCGGAGCGGTCCCTCGCCTCGTGGGTGCAGTTAAAATCCCCCCCGAGGACAATGCAGTCGCCGACGTCGACGGAGCCAAGAAGAGCGGACACTTCTTCGAAGAAGCGCGTTTGCTGTGGGCCGGGCTGAGGGGCGTACACATTCACGAGATGGAGCGGCACATCCCCCAGGCGAACCGTGACGTGCAGCAAGCGGCCTGGCACGGGCTCCTCGACCCCCAAGATCTCCGGCTGAAAATGCGGGGCCAACAAGATGGCCACCCGACAAGAAGTAGTAGTGAGGTGGCTCATGCGGACCTCTCCTTGCCATTCCAGGAGCCACGTGGCTTTGTCTCCCGGAACGGTGTGGGTTTCTTGCAGGAAGCACACCGCATATTTCCTCTCCTGCAGGAGCAAAAAATTGTTAAATCTACGGCGTGCCTCTCTGCCGCCGTTGATGTTGAGACTGGCTATGTTTATCTTCATGACAAAAGCATAGTGCAACCTCTACCTAACCTATTGTGTGGGGGGGATTCGAGTCGTTTGTTGACTTCCACTCCTTCAGCAGCCCAGCGAGGAACCTTTTGTGCAGGCGCAGCTCAAGACCTTGCGCCTTTGATAAGGGCCCGCCCCCGGCCATGGTTTTAGCGGCGGCGCGGACAGACGCGACGAGCAGCCCCGGCTCAGACCATCTTTCCAGCGCCAGATGGGCTCGGTTGCGACGACCCTGGTTCTGGACCAAAAAGTCCCGGAGTTCCTTTGTAGGAATGAGGGGGGACTCAGCGGCGGGCACGCGGAGAAACACCGCCTCACTGACGATAGATTCGAGATCTTCTCCCGAGTCCCCCACCGAGTCCCCGTCCCCCTCCGGGAGATCGCCGCCAGCAGCCGGCCCGTCGACCACACGAGGTACGGCAAATGGCCCGGCCGCTCAATGCGGCCTTGGCTCTGCCCCGATCGCACCCCCAGGATCATCGGCAAAGGAGTCCCCACTGGGCGCTTTTAAAAGCGGTGCTGGGTCAGGAAGCGACGGCGGAAGGGGTTCCTCCTCCGCCCCAGGAGCCGGGGAACACGATGAGACCCGGCCAAAGAAATTCTCCAGGTCCTCCAAGTACCACAGCTCCAAAGTAGGGGGCGAGGTTTGTTGTTCTTCCCCCTCCCTGCCGCCACTCCCCGGCACAGCGTGTACAGAATCATTAAAATTGTTCACATTTTATTTTCTTCCAGGTCGAGCGACCCCCGGGGGAAGATGGTTAATAGCTGGACGGGCCCAGGTTCGGCCTTTTCGGCCCCGCCCGCCTCAGTCCCCGGGACGCTCGACCCGGCGGCTACGCATTCTTCCGCTGGCCCCACGCCCCCCACGAGAGGCAGATCCTCCACGCCATCCCCGGGAGGCAGAGGCTGGGCAGCCTCGACTGTCTCATCCTCCCCGGGGATAGACTCCTCCTGCCTATGGTGCAGTTTGGGGGCGCTGGTGGGGGACGCGGGACATGCGGCGGGCACCGACTCCTCTGCGGAGGGATGTTGTTCCCCCTCCGCCTCATTGGAGCGGCGCCTCTTTTTGTTCCTAGGGGGGTGCGGAGGCACGGAGACCTCCACGTCTGCCGAGGCCTCCCGCTCCATTCCCCCCTTTTTCTTATCTTGCCCGCGCCCGAGCCCCTCTGTGATATTGGTGAAGGGCTCGGGCACGGGCTCAGGGCACCCCGCGCTCGCTGGTGACAGGGTTGGGCTGAGCGCGGTGATCAAATTGTCTGGCGCACTGAGAGAACCCGCCTCGAGATGTTTCGCCTTCCTCTGCGCCTTCTTTCCGATCGGTCGCTCTCCCTTCCCCCCACCAGAGGCCGTGAAAACAAAGGCCCCCAACGATGCCTGCGCACCCACAGCTCCCGGCACGCGGACGCTACTAGGGGGAGGGGTGGCGGCGGCGCCAGCCTTGGCCGCCTTCGGTGGTTTGGCGGCCTTGGAGGCGGGGCAGTTCTTGCGAACGTGCCCCCCCGCCCTACAGGCATGGCACTGGACGCCGTCCGACGTACAGAAGACGCGGTAGGCAGTCCCCTCGTGTACCACATTAAAATTACCCTTTGTAGTATCCTCACGCGCCAGCCCGACAAAAAGCTGGCGGCGGAAGGAGAACAAATGGCGCAGGCTGTTCTCCCTGAGGCCGAGCGGTATGAGGTTTATCCCTGACCTTACTTCCCCCAGTTGGTGTAGGTGAGGGAGGAGGAGCCCAGCGGGAACAAAGGGCGGGACGTTTGAAAGGATGACCCTCTGCGCGGTGGCCTCGTGAGGATCCACAGGCAGGAACGTCCCGCCCACCATGAGCCCCTTTTCAAGGGCCAGGGACACCGCCCGCTCCGACTCCAGGAAGAACACCGCCTTCCCAGACATTTTGGAGGCTGCGACAATGGCCGACGGGCCGATTACCCCAGCCATCGACCGCACGCGCTCCTCAATGCTCAATGTGGGGTGAGTGTATCTCTTGACCCCGTGTTTCTTTGTTATTTGTCTGAAAGGTGGCAGGGCAGCAGGAGGCGCAGGAGGCGCCATGGATGTGGACGCCGCCTGCGCATATGTCTTTGCTGGCCCCGCCACCGGCGTGGATGGGGTCGCCATCACGGGGTCCCTTTAAGGGCTACACCCACCCCAAAGTCACAGGCCTTAATGTTCTTAATTGGCCTCGTTTAAGTGTGTGAGCAGAGGAGCTCTCAATGAGGCACACCTCTCCCCTGGTTTACAATTGGGGAGGGGCCTTGCTCCCTCTGCTCAGTTGTCTTAATTGTTTTTTCAATTAGGAGAAAGGGGCTCTCAGAGAGAGAGGGGAGAGACAGAGAGTGACAGAGAAAGAGAGAGGAGGGGGTGGGAAATAGGGAAGCTGCGAGGGCAGGTCTCCCCTCACAGCGATGGGTGGGTGTTTCTTGGGGTGCAGTCCCCAGATGGCAAAAAAAAACACAGTCTTTGTAGATGGTCTAGGGTGGGGGGAGAAGATGTCTTCACCTGGGGTAGCTGGAGCCACCCATGCACACACTCCCAACGATGTTAAATAGGGTGATTAGTAATACTTCAGCCAGGTAGCTCCAGCTATCCCAGGCTAGGCAATGGGGGAGGGGTGCTTCGGTGGTGTGTGGGGCCTAGCTGTAAGCAAGACCCACACACACACTTCCACACACACACCCACCGCGATGTTCCGGCCCTCGAAATGGTCTTCTTTCCTCCCCCCACCGATACAAAAAAGGCTTTCGGGGAATGCACCAAAACACACCCATCTTTGGTTGATGAAGTTTCTCCCTCCTTCCACACTGGATAGTTGTTGTTCTTTTTCCCCCTCTCTCCAACTCTCTGCAGCAGTATTAAAGGTTGTTGAATTTTCTGCTCTCCTCCTCTCCCTCTGGATGAATTGAAATTGTAGTAAGCCCCTTCCTCCTCTTCCTGGGCTGTTTCACAGGTCTCACAAAGGCTTTCTAGGCAGGAGCAACAGCAGAGAGTTCCTTCTCTCACAGCAACAGAGCTCCAACTGAATAGGCCACGTCTCCAAAGCTCCACCATTGATCCACAGAACTCTTTTGGGAGGAAACTAAAAAATTAATCCTTAAATCGTGTCCCCCCGATCTGGGGGGCACACCAAACATTGACAAGGCTCTTTTTTTGTGTGTGTGTTTTTTTTGTGTGTTTTTGGTTTTTTTAAAGTTGTTTGGGCACTAAAATCATGTATTTTTTTTCTCCAAGTGCCCCCTATAAAAGGGGAGGGGGACACTAAAAACACCGGCAATTAAAACAAATGTAACTTTAAAAGATAAAATCAAATTAAAATTTGGTTGCCGGGCGTGATGATGCACTCCAGTCCCTCCGGTGCCCACCTCTCGCAGAAGGCCATGAGCATACCGGTGGACACTGCGTGCTCCATCTCCAAGGACATCCTGGCGCGGATGTACGCACGGAAGAGAGGCAGGCAGTCAGGTTGAACGACCCCCTCGACCGCCCGCTGCCTGGACCAGCTGATGGCACCCTTTGCCGTGCCCAGGTACAGTACTACGAGGAGGCCCTCGGACCTACCCGTTCCCCTCCGCACAGGGTGCCCAAAAATCAGGAGTGTGGGACTGAAGTGCAGCCAGAATTTCAGGAGCAGCCCCTTTAAATAATAAAACAGGGGCTGCAACCTCGTGCATTCAATAAAAACATGGAACACGGACTCTTCCAGACCGCACAAATTACAGGCGGCCTGGGAGCCCGTGAACCGGCGTAAAAATTTATTGCACGGCACTGCTCCGTGCACCAACCTCCAGGCCAAGTCCCCGATAAATAGTGGAGTGCCCTCCATCGGGGACCCCCATCTCCTCCGGACGGCAAGATGGTACGCCATTGCGTGTCCGGACAGCAGGCGAGAATGGCAAAGTTGAGGGTGCAGGAGCAGCCCGTACAGGAAACCCCTCCGCGCGGAACTGAAAGGCACGGAGGGGATTTCCTCGAGGCGGCTCAAGTTGTGAGGCGCTGGCTCCCGAGGGAGGTTCCGGGGTTTGGCACCGATGATGAATTCCGTCCGGACGGGGGTCAGTTCGGACAGGATTTCCCCACGTACTTGAGCCTCCTCGATGCACCTAACAGAGTCGGGGCCCAGAGCTGTTTTTAGAGACTAGATGGCATCGGTCGTGCGGCGGACGTTGGCAGAATTTAGGCACCGCGCCAGCGTGTCTGGCGCCATCCAGCCCGCTCCTCCGCCATCGAGCAGGTCCCTGACCCTGGTCACCTCACCAGCCACAGCCCTCTCGTCCGACCGCCACCTAAAACCTCGGTCGTGGAGGTACGGATTCCCGAGCAGCGGCTCCTGCAGGACAGCCGCCACTCCAGCCGGTGGAGAGCTTTGCTTGGTGGAGACATTGTTCCAGACCCTGGTGAGTTCCTTGTAAAAGACAGGCAGCTCCTGGAAGGCGATTCTGACACCCCCCAAGCTCACAAACAGGAGCTGCGTGTCGTAGTTGAGGCCGTGCTGCTGGCGGAAGAAGTACGTCACCAGAGCACGCCACCTGGGAGGGGGCTTAACGTAAATGTATCTCTGCAGGGCCTGAAGACGGAAAGTCAGGAGCTGGGTGCTGACGCACACCAACGACTGACCGCCCTCTCCAAGCATGAGACTCAAGACCGCGGCAGAGAGCCAGTGCTTCCTGTTGTTCCAGAAGAAGTCCACCAGCTTCTTCTGTATTTTGGTGACAAATGCAGGGGGAGGGGTCAAAGTGACCAGCCGGTACCACAACATGGCGGCCACCAGCTGGTTTATGACTAGCGCTCGACCCCTGTAGGACAGCACTCGGAGCAGTCCTGTCCAGCGCCCTCGGCGAGCGGCGACCTTGGCCTCCAGCTCTTGCCAGTTCGCCTGCCAGGCTTCCTCGTCGGGGCCAAGGTAGACTCCCAGATAGAGGAGATGGATCATGCTCCAGGCAAAAGGCCTGAGCTCCTCCGGCAGGGAGTCCACCCGCCACTGATCCACCAGGAGTGCGGAACATTTCTCCCAGTTGATCCTGGCGGAGGATGTGGCCGAGTAAATCTCCTGGCACTCACGCATCCTCCGCAGGTCAGCGGGATCCTCTACCGCGAGGAGCACGTGATCGGCGTAAGCCAAGAGGACGACCTCCATGCCCGGCCCTTGCAGAGCCAGTCCCGTCAACCTCATCCGCAGGAGGTGCAGGAAAGGCTCCACGCAGATGCAATATAACTGGCCGGACATGGGGCATCCCTGCCGCACTCCTGTCCCAAAGCGAAGGGGCGCCATCAAGGACCCATTAACCTTTATCAGACACTCCGCAGCGGCGTACAAAAGTCGGATCCGAGCGACGAAATGCGTCCCGAACCCGAACGCGCGCAGTGTTCCAAACAGATAGTCGTGATCCATCCAGTCGAACGCCTTCTCTTGGTCGAGAGATAGGAAGGCAACCAACAGACCAGCCTCCTGGGAATGATGGATGAGGTCCAGTACCAGATGGATGTTATCGTTGATTGTCCGGCCCGAGACCGTGTAGGACTGGTCGGGGTGGATCATGTGGTCCAGCACGGTGCCAATGCGAGCAGACATCGCCCTGGCGAAGATTTTGTAGTCCGTGCTGAGGAGGGAGACAGGGCGCCAGTTCTTAAGGAGGCGGAGATCGCCCTTCTTAGGCAGCAGAATGATGACTGCCCTGCGCCAAGAGAGGGGCATCTCCCCGGTCGCCAGACTTTCCCCCCCGCGCGTAGTCGCCCCCCAGGACGTCCCATAATGCCCTGTGGAACTCCACGGTCAGCCCGTCCAGCCACGGGGCTTTTCGCCTCGAGAGCCGGTCGTGGGCGCCAGTCAGCTCTGCCAGGCTTAGCGGAGCTTCCATATTTTCGCTGCCCTCCGGTCTGAACTTCGCCAGGTCCTCCCACAATACTCTACGCGCTTCCTCGCTGGACGGCTCCGGAGAGAACAGAGCCCCGTAATATTCACGGGCCGACTTGTTGACGCCCTCCGGATCCGAGGCGAGAGAGCCATCGTCGGCCAGCAGCGTCAAGAGCTGCTTACGGACATTCTGTCTTTTTTCCAGCGAGTAGAAGAAGGGGAGCCACCGTCCAGATTCCGCAGAAACCAGATCCGCAACTTCACGAATGCACCTCGGGACCCGACGAGCTGCAGGTCCTTCAGCGCGGCCTTCTTCGCTTCGTACACCATCCGCAGGGCCGGGTCCTCGATGACTTGACCGAGATGGGACTCCAGGTCGAGCACCTCTTTTTCTAGGCACCCGACCCTAGCCGCCTGCCTCTTGTTCGACCCCCTTGCGTACTCTTGACAGAAGACGTGGACGTGAGCCTTGCCCACGTCCCACCATAGCCTCAAGGAGGGGAAGCCTCCCTGCTTCCTTCTCCAGTCGGCCCAGAAACGACGGAACGAGTCCTGAAACTGCACGTCCTCCAGCAGCTGGTTGTTAAAATGCCAGTACGCGGACCCCATCCTCGCGCGGAGCAAATCGAGCTCTGCCCACACCAGGTGGTGATCCGAACACGGCACCAGCTGCATGGAGGCCGCCGGGACGCAGGAAACGTACGCCCGAGACACGTAAAGGCGGTCGATTCTGGACCATCCTACTCCAGGCCTCACCCAAGTAAAGGCGCTGGAGTTGGGATGGAGATTTCGCCAGACGTCCACCAAGTCGAAGGACCCGACCAGGTCCCTCAACTTCTCCATCGTCGTCATGCTCTGCAGGGCACCGGAGTGGTCCCTCGCCTCGAGGGTGCAGTTAAAATCCCCCCCGAGGGCAATGCAGTCGCCGACGTCTATGGAGCCAAGAAGAGCGGACACGTCTTCGAAGGTGCGCGTTTGCCGCGGGCCGGGCTGAGGGGCGTACACGTTCACGAGGTGGAGCGGCACATCCCCCAGGCGAACCGTGACGTGCAGCAAGCGTCCTGGCACGGGCTCCTCGACCCCCAAGATCTCAGGCTGAAAATGCGGGGCCAACAAGAAGGCCACCCCACAAGAAGTGGTAGTGTGTTGGCTCATGCGGACCTCTCCTTGCCATTCCAGGAGCCACGTGGCTTCGTCTCCCAGAACGGTGTGGGTTTCTTGCAGGAAGCACACCGCATATTTCCCTCCCACAGGAGCGAAAGATTTTTAAATCTACGGCGTGCCTCTCTGCCGCCGTTGATGTTGAGGCTGGCTATGGTTATCTTCATGACAAAAGCATAGTGCAACCTCTACCTTACCTATTGTGGGGGGAGGAGTCGAGTCGTTTGTTGAACTCCACTCCTTCAGCAGCCCAGCGAGGAACCTTTTGAGCCGATGCAGCTCAAGGCCTTGTGCCTTTGATAAGGGCCCGCCTGCGGCCATGGTTTTAGCGGCGGCGCGGACGGACGCGACGAGCAGCCCCGGCTCGGACCATCTTTCCAGCGCCAGATGGGCTCGGTTGCGGCGACCCTGGCTCTGGACCAAAAAGTCCCAGAGTTCCTTTGCAGGAATGAGGGGGGACTCAGCGGCGGGCAGGAGGAGATCCACCGCCTCACTGGCGATGGACTCGAGATCTTCTACCTCGTCCCCCACCGAGTCCCCGTCCCCCTCCGGGAGGTCACCGCCAGCAGCCGGCCCGTCGACCGCACGAGGTATGGCAAATGGCCCGGCCGCTCCATCCGGCCCTGGCTCCGACCCGATCCCACCCCCAGGATCGTCGGCAGAGGAGTCCCCACTGGGCTCTTTTAAAAGCGGTGCTGGGTCAAGAAAGGACAGCGGAAGGGGTTCTTCCACTGCCCCAGGAGCTGGAGAACGCAGAGAGACCCGGTCAAAGAAATTCTCCAGGTCCTCCAAGTACCCCAGCTCCAAAGTAGGGGGCGAAGGTTGTTGTTCTTCCCCCTCCCCACCGCCACCCCCTGGCCCAGCGTGTACAGAATCATTAAAATTGTTGATATATTTTGTTTCTTCCGGGCCGAGCAACTCCCAGGGGAAGTTGGTTAATAACTGGGCGGGCTCAGGTTCGGCCTTTACGGCCCCGCCCGCCTCAGTCCCCGGGACGCTCGACCCAGCGGCTACTCATTCCTCCGCAGGCCCCACGCCCCCCATGACAGGCAGATCTTGCACGCCATCCCCGGAAGGCAGAGGCTGGGCAGCCTCGACTGTCTCACCCTCCCCGAGGACAGACTCCTCTCGCCTACGGCGCAGTTTGGGGGCGCTGGTGGGGGACGCGGGACACGCGGCGGGCACCGACTCCTCCACGGAGGGATGTTGTTTCCCCTCCGCCCCATTGGAGTGGCGCCTCCTTTTGTTCCTGGGCGGGCACGGAGGCAGGGAGACCTCCATGTCTGCCGAGGCCTCCCGCTGCACTCCCCCCTTTTTCTTAACTTGCCCGCGCCCGAGCCCCTCTGTGATATTGGTCAAGGGCTCGGGCATGGGCTCAGGGCACCCCACGCTCGCCGGTGACAAGGTTGGGCTGAGCGCGGGGATCAAATTGTCTGGCACACTGAGGGGACCCGCCTCGAGATGTTTCGCCTTCCTCCGTGCCTTCCTTCCGATCGGACGCTCTCCCTCCCCCCCGCCGGAGGCCGTGAAAACAAAGGCCCCCGACGATGCCCGCGCATCCACAGCTCCCGGCACGGGGACGCTACTAGGGGAGGGGTGGCGGCAGCGCCAGCCTTGGCTGCTCTCGCTGGTTTGGCGGCCTTGGAGGCGGGGCAGTTCTTACGAACATGCCCCACCTTCCTACAGGCATGGCACCACACGTCGTCCGACGTCCAGAAGATGCGGTAGGCAGTCCCCTCGTGCACCACATTAAATGATCCCTCCATCGTCTCCTCCCGCGCCAGCCGGACAAAGAGCTGGCGGCGGAAGGAGAACACGTGGCGCAGGCTGCTCTCCCTGAGGCCGAGCGGCATGGGGTTGATCCCTGACCTTACCTCCCCCAGTTGGTGTAGGTGAGGGAGGAGGAGCTCAGCGGGAACAAAGGGCGGGACGTTAGAAAGGATGACCCTCTGCGCGGTGGCCTTGAGAGGGTCCACCGGCAGGAACGTCCCGCCCACCGTGAGCCCCTTTTCAAGGGCCAGGGACACCGCCTGCTCCGACCCCAGGAAGAATACAGCCTTCCCAGACATCTTGGAGGCTGCGACAATCGCCGAGGGGCCGACTACCCCAGCCATCGCCCGCACGCACTCCTCGATGCTCATTGTGGGGTGAGTGTAGCTCTTGACCCCGTGTTTTTTTGTTATAATTCTGAACGGTGGCAGGGCAGCAGGAGGCGCAGGAGGTGCCGTGGATGTGGACGCCGCCTGCGCATATGTCTTTGCTGGCCCCGCCACCGGCGTGGATGGTGTCGCCATCACGGGGTCCTTTTAAGGGCTACACCCACCCCAAATTCACAGGCCTTAATGGTCTTAAATGGCCTTGTTGGTGTTGAACAGCGGGAGCTCTAAAAGAGGCACACCTCTCCCCTAGTTGACAATTGGGGAGGGGCCTTGCTCCCTCTGCTCAGTTGTCTTAATTAGTTTTTCAATTAGGAGGAAAGGGGCTCTCAGAGAGAGAGGGGAGAGACAGAGAGAGAGAGAAAGAGCGAGGCGGGGTGGGAAAAAGGGAAGCTGTGAGGGCAGGTCTCCCCTCACAGCGATGGGTGGGTGTTTTTCTTGGGGTGCACTCCCCAGATGATGGCAAAACAAACAAAGTCTTTGTAGATGGTCTTCGGGTGGGGGGAGAAGATGCCTTCACCTGGGACAATTGGAGTCACCCAGGCACAAACTCCCAACGATGTTAAATAGGTGATTAATAGTTCTTCAGCCAGGTAGCTCCAGCTATCCCAGGCTAGGCAATGTGGGAGGTGTGCTTCAGTGGTGTGTGGGGCCTAGCTATAAGCAAGACCCCCACACACACTTCCACACACACACACCCTCCGCGATGTTCCGGACCTCTAGCACGTCTTCTTTCCTCCCCCCACCGATACAACAAAGTCTTTAGGGGAATGCACCAAAACACATCCACCTTTGGTTGATGAAGTTTCCCTCCTTCCACACTGGATAGTTGTTCTTTTTACCCCCTCTCTCCAACTCTCTGCAGCATTATTAAAGGTTGTTGAATTTTCTGCTCTCCTCCTCTCCCTCTGGATGAATTGGAATTGTAGAAAGCCCCTTCCTCCTCTTCCTGGGCTGTTTCACAGGGCTCACTCAAGGCCTCCCAGGCAGGAGCAACAACAGCAAGCTCCTTCTCTCACTGCTCCACGCTCCAACTGAATAGGCCACGCCTCCAAAGCTCCACCATTGGTCCACAGATTCCCTGGAAGTAGCAGGCCAGGTGGATAAGGTGATTAAGAAGGCATACGGAATGCATGCCTTTATTGGCCGAGGCATAGAATGTAAGAGCAGGGAGGTTATGCTTAAATTGTATAATACATTGGTTAGGCCACAGCTGAAGTATTACATGCCGTTCTAGTTGCTGTATTATAGGATGGACATGATTGCACTAGAGAGGGTGCAGAGGAGATTTATTAGGATGCTGCCTGGAATGCAAAATCTTAGTTATGAGGACAGATTGAATAGGCTGGGTTTGTTCTCATTGGAATAGGGGAGGTTGAGAGGAGACCTCATTGAGGTGTACAAAATATTGAGGGTCCTGGACATAGTGGATAGTAATGGTCGATTTCCATTGGTGGAGGAGTGTATTACGAGGGGGCATAGTTTTATCGTGGCTGGTGGAAGGTTTAGACGGGATTTGAGGGGGGGTCTTCTTTACGCAGAGGGTTGTGGGATCTGGAACCCGCTGCTTGGAAGAGTGGTGGATGCAGAAACCCTCACCACTTTTAAGAGATGGTTGGATGGGCACTTAAAGTGCCATAACCTGCACGGTTACAGACCTAGAGCTGGTAATTGGGATTAGACTGGATGACCTTTTGTTGGACGGCGCAGATATAATTGTAAGTACTGCAGCGAATAGGATACGGCCAAGGTGATCTCCTGGACTAGTTTCGATCGCCTGGATGGGTCGGAGAGGAATTTTCCCAGATTTTTTCTCCATAAATTGGCCTGGGTTCTTATCTGGTTTTTACCTCTCCCAGGAGATCACATGGCTCTGGTTAGGGTGGAGTGTAGAATGTTTCAGTATAAGGAGTATCGCAGTTGTGTGAGGTGGAGTGGTTGGGCTGGGTGCTCTTTGCCTTTCCGTCATTGTTCATAGGTTTATATATGACCTTTAGGTCTGTCGACCAAGAGCCCTGCGGCTCTTTGTCGGCCAGTGTGGACACGATGGGCCAGAATGGCCTCATTCTACGCCGTAAATTTCTGTGATTCTAAATGCATGGGACGCAACACCTTCTGCACAAGATAAAAGTTCACGGGCTTGGGGGTAAAATAGTAGCATGGATAGAGAATTGGCTAACTAACAGAAAACAGGGAGTCAGGATAAATGGTTCATTCGCGGGTTGGCAATCAGTAACACGTAGGGTGCCACAGGGATCATTGCTGGGACCTCAACTATTTACAATCTATAGTGATTGTGACCATTTTTTAAAAAAGGGACAAGTCGGACTGCGGCAACAAGAGGGGAATCTCCCTGCTATCAGCGACTGGGAAAGTTGTTGCTCGAGTTCTCCTCAATTGTCTTCTCCTTGTGGCTGAGGAGCTCCTCCCGAAATCACAATGCGGATTTCGTCCCCTACGGGGCACAACAGACATGATCTTTGCAGCACGATAGTTGCAGGAAAAATGCAGGGAACAGCGCCAGCCCTTATACATGGCCTTTTTCGATCTTACAAAGGCCTTTGACGCTGTCAATCATGAGGGTCTATGGAGCGTCCTCCTCCACTTCGGATGCCCGCAAAAGTTTGTCAACATCCTTCGCCTGCTTCACGATGACATGCCAACGGATCCATTACAGACCCAATATGCATCCGGACCGGGGTCAAACAGGGCTGCATTATCGCTCCAACACTCTTCTCAATCTTCCTCGCTGCCATGTTCCACGTCGCAATCAACAAGCTCCCCGCTGGAGTGGAATTAAACTACAGTATCAGTGGGAAGCTGTTTAACCTAAACTGCCTCCACGGTAGGTCCAAGATCACCCCAACCTCTGTCGTTGAGCTGCAGTATGCGGACGATGCCTGCGTCTGTGCACATTCAGAGGCTGAACTCCAGGACATAGTCAATGTATTCACTGAGGCATATAAAAGCATGGGCCTTACGCTTAACATCCATAAGACAAAGGTCCTCCACCAGCCTTTCACTGCCGCACTGCACTGCCCTCCAATCATCAAGATCCACGGCATGGCCCTGGACAACGTGGACCATTTCCCATATCTCGAGAGCCTCTTATCAACAAAGGCAGGCACTGATGCGGAGATTCAGCATCGCCTCCAGTGCGCCAGTGCAGCCTTCGGCCGTCTGAGGAAAAGAGTGTTTGAAGACCAGTCTCTCAAACCTACCACCAAACTCATGGTCTAAAGGGCTGCAGTAATACCCGCCCTCCTGTATGGATCTGATGATGTATAGAAGGCACCTCAAGTCGCTGGAGATATATCACCAACGATGTCTCCTCAAGATCCTGCAAATCCCCTGGGAGGACAGGCACACCAACATCAGTGTCCTCGACCAGGCTAACAGCCCCAGTATTGTAGCACTGACCACACTGGATCAGCTTCGCTGGGCAGGCCACATAGTACGCATGCCACAGCCTGGAACTTGCAAGCGATATGTGGAATAAGACTAAATAAATTAAAATGTGTTGACAAATCTTTGACTAATGGTGAATTTATTAACATAATCCGCTATTTTTAAAATTCTTGGCGGGGTTTTTGAATTAAAAATTCGTTATTCTGACTGTTAGAGACAGTAATTTCGGCTCTACTTTCATTAGTGGGTTAGGCAGACTGTAATTGGTTATCGGAAAAGACCAATGAAATGCACCACAGAGCGACCAATCACAAGTTCGCTCCCTACATTCCTCTTTTGGCTCGTTTACCATGAAGGAGCTCTGCATAAAGCATTTGCTTTGGGAGTCTCGTATCTGGCATGCGAACTCTGTGGCCTGCCCAACGGAGCTGATCGAGTATAGTCAGTGCTTCAATACTGGGGATGTCAGCCTAGTCGAGGACACTGATGTTGGTGCACCTGTCCTCCCAGGGGATTTGCAGGATCTGACAGAGACATAATTGGTGATATATCTCCAGCGACTTGAGGTGGCTTCTGTACATTGTCCATGCCTCAGATACGTACAGGAGGGCGGGTATTACTACAGCCTGTAGACCATGAGCTTGGTGGTAGATTTGAGGGCCCAAGCTCAGCCCAAGCAAGTTAACTATTCACAGTGACTGTTTTTAATCGGAGGGAAAGTGTCCCAGCATCTTGCTTACATTCTGATTACTGAACACAGTATCTGTCCAACTTAAGAGCCGCAAATTAGTCCGTAAATAGAACGCTTATGATGTGGGCGATGGTGGGATAGTGCTGAGCATAGCTGCCTTCCAATCAATTGACCCGGGTTCGATTACCGGCCATCGCAGCTGATGTAATTTTACTATCACTGTCAGTTCAGAAATGACTTATATGAGCTTGTAATAACAGCATTTTATAACTAAGAATAATTGTCAATGAAATTAATTTTGACGAAAATCATTCATTTGCGTCTCCCATAGCTTTAAAAAGGACTTTGAACCAACAAATGAATTCTCAGTCAGAAACGTTTGGCCCATCAACCGCTCATTCCCTTTATACTCGGTTCTTAACATCTCTTTATATTCGGCTCACACAGCATGTTCACTGAAAGCGAGTCTCACGTTCAGGTTCCGTCTGTTTTATATTTCTGTGAAGTCGGTCTCTCTCTATATTGATTCACTGATCAGAATATCCGCTAACAGCAAACCTGCGGCAGTTTGCTGATCTAGATATCTACATGTTCGACAGAGAGTTATAACCGAGATCAGGAAACGGCCAGCTTCATTGCAGAGATTTAATATATTAAACTAGTACTGGGATCATTATGATCCATAGATCCAACAAGAACTGCAATCCATAGAACATTGGTGAGGCCACACCTGGAGTATTGTGTGCAGTTTTGGTCTCCTAACTTGAGGAAGGACATTCTTGCTATTTAGGGAGTGCAGCGAAGGTTCACCAGATAGATTCCCGGGATGGCGGGACTGACATATCAAGAAAGACTGGATCAACTGGGCTTGTATTCACTGGAGTTCAGAAGAATGAGAGGGGATCTCATAGAAACGTTTAAAATTCTGACGGGTTTAGACAGGTTAGATGCAGGAAGAATGTTCCCAATGTTGGGGAAGTCCAGAACCAGGGGTCACAGTCTAAGGATAAGGGGTAAGCCATTTAGGACCGAGATGAGGAGAAACTTCTTCACCCAGAGAGTGGGGAACCTATGGAATTCTCTACCACAGAAAGTTGTTGAGGCCAATTCACTAAATATATTCAAAAAGGAGTTAGATAAAGTCCTTACTACTAGGGGGATCAAGGGGTATGGCGAGAAAGCAGGAATGGGGTACTGAAGTTGCATGTTCAGCCATGAACTCATTGAATGGCGGTGCAGGCTCGAAGGGCCGAATGGCCTACTCCTGCACCTATTTTCTATGTTTCTATGTTTCTATTCACCTGCACTTTCACAGAAACTGTGGGTGGCTCTGAAAAGAGCCTTTGGTTCATTAGATTATATACTGTCCGCTTTGCTTGCTCTTGGACACACTGGTGGTTTTCTTGGGCAGCAGCACAGCCTGGATATTAGACAGCACACCGCCCTGAGCGATGGTCAGCTTTCCCAACAGCTTGTTGAGCTCCTGGTCGTTGCGGATGGCCAGCTGCAGGTGTCTGGGGATGATGCGGGTCTTGTTGTCGCGGGACGCGTTGCCGGCCAGCTCCAGGATTTCAGCGGTCAGATACTCGAGCACAGCAGCCATGTGGACCGGGACTCCGGCACCCACATGCTCAGTGTAGTTCCCCTTCCGCAGGAGCCTGTGAACACGGCGCACAGGGAACTGCAGTCCGGCCCAGGAGGATCGAAACTTGGACTTGGCCCGAGCTTTACCGCTGGTTTTTCCTCTTCTAGACATTTCCAAAATCCACACGTTCGGAGAAAGAATGTGAAACTCCTCCCACATCTGCCTTCCTTATACCTTCTGTAGGAATGCAGGGAGCGAACTTGTAAAAGGACAAAGGGTGTTAAAAAAACAAGCCTGAAGGCTTTGTGTCTTAATGCAAGGAGTATCTGTAATAAGGTGGATGAATTAACTGTGCAAATAGATGTTAATAAATATGATGTGATTGGGATTACAGAGACGTGGCTCCAGGATGATCAGGGCTGGGAATCAACATCCAGGGGTATTCAACATTCAGGAAGGATAGAATAAAAGGAAAAGGGGTCGGAGGTGGGGTAGCATTGCTGGTTAAGGAGGAGATTAATGCAATAGTTAGGAAGGACATTAGCTTGGATGATGTGGAATCTATATGGGTAGAGCTGCAGAACACCAAATGGCAAAAAACGTTAGTGGGAGTTGTGTACAAACCTCCACACAGTAGTAGTGATGTTGGGAAGGGCATCAAACAGGAAATTAGGGGTGCATGCAATAAATGTGCAGCAGTTATAATGGCTGACTTTAATATGCACATAGATTGGGCTAACCAAACTGGACGCAATACGGTGGGGGAGGATTTCCTGGAGTGCATAAGGGATGGTTTTCCAGACCAATATGTCGACGAACCAACTAGGGGGGATGCCATTTTAGACTGGGTGTTGTGTAATGAGAGAGGATTAATTAGCAATCTCATTGTGCGAGGCCCCTTGAGGAAGAGTAACCATAATATGGTGGCATTCTGCATTAGGATAGAGAATGAAACAGTTAATTCAGAGACCATGGTCCAGAACTTAAAGAAGGCTAACTTTGAAGGTATGAGGCGTGAATTGGCTAGGATAGATTGGCGAATGATACTTAAGGGGTTGACTGTGGATGGGCAATGGCAGACATTTAGAGACCGCATGGATGAACGACAACAATTGTACATTCCTGTCTGGCGTAAAAATAAAAAAGGGAAGGGGCTCAACCGTGGCCATCAAGGGAAATCAGGGATAGTATTAAAGCCAAGGAAGTGGCATACAAATTGGCCAGAAATAGCAGCGAACCCGGGGACTGGGAGAAATTTAGAACTCAGTAGAGGAGGACAAAGGATTTGATTAGGGCAGGGAAAATGGAGTACGAGAAGAAGCTTGCAGGGAACATTAAGACGGATTGCAAAAGTTTCTATAGATATGTAAAGATAAAAAGGTTAATAAAGACAAACGTAGGTCCCCTGCAGTCAGAATCAGGGGAAGTCATAACGGGGAACAAAGAAATGGCGGACCAATTGAACAAGTACTTTGGTTTGGTATTCACTAAGGAGGACACAAACAACCTTCCGGATATAAAAGGTGTCAGAGGGTTTAGTAAGGAGGAGGAACTGAGGGAAATCCTTATTAGACGGGAAATTGTGTTGGGGAAATTGATGGGATTGAAGGCCGATAAATCCCCAGGGCCTGATGGACTGCATCCCAGAGTACTTAAGGAGGTGGCCTTGGAAATAGCGGATGCATTGACAGTCATTTTCCAACATTCCATTGACTCTGGATCAGTTCCTATCGAGTGGAGGGTAGCCAATGTAACCCCACTTTTAAAAAAGAAGGGAGAGAGAAAACAGGGAATTATAGACCGGTCAACCTGATATCGGTAGTGGGTAAAATGATGGAATCAATTATTAAGGATGTCATAGCAGCGCATTTGGAAAGAGGTGACATGATAGGTCCAAGTCAGCATGGATTTGTGAAAGGGAAATCATGCTTGACAAATCTTCTGGAATTTTTTGAGGATGTTTCCAGTAGAGTGGACAAGGGAGAACCAGTTGATGTGTTATATTTGGACTTTCAGAAGGCTTTCGACAAGGTCCCACACAAGACATTAATGTGCAAAGTTAAAGCACGTGGGATTGGGGGTAGTGTGCTGACATGGATTGAGAACTGGTTGTCAGACAGGAAGCAAAGAGTAGGAGTAAATGGGGACTTTTCAGAATGGCAGGCAGCGACTAGTGGGCTACCGCAAGGTTCTGTACTGGGGCCCCAGCTGTTTACACTGTACATTAATGATTTAGACGAGGGGATTAAATGTAGTATCTCCAAATTTGCGGATGACACTAAGTTGGGTGGCAGTGTGAGCTGCGAGGAGAATGCTATGAGGCTGCAGAGCGACTTGGATAGGTTAGGTGAGTGGGCAAATGCATGGCAGATGAAGTATAATGTGGATAAATGTGAGGTTATCCACTTTGGTGGTAAAAACAGAGAGACAGACTATTATCTGAATGGTGACAGATTAGGAAAAGGGGAGGTGCAACGAGACCTGGGTGTCATGGTACATCAGTCATTGAAGGTTGGCATGCAGGTACAGCAGGCGGTTAAGAAAGCAAATGGCATGTTGGCCTTCATAGCGAGGGGATTTGAGTACAGGGGCACGGAGGTTTTGCTACAGTTGTACAGGGCCTTGGTGAGGCCATACCTGGAGTATTGTGTACAGTTGTGGTCTCCTAACTTGAGGAAGGACATTCTTGCTATTGAGGGAGTGCAGCGAAGGTTCACCAGACTGATTCCCGGGATGGCGGGACTGACATATCAAGAAAGACTGGATCAACTGGGCTTGTATTCACTGGAGTTCAGAAGAATGAGAGGGGACCTCATAGAAACGTTTAAAATTCTGACGGGTTTAGACAGGTTAGATGCAGGAAGAATGTTCTCAATGTTGGGGAAGTCCAGAACCAGGGGTCACAGTCTAAGGATAAGGGGTAAGCCATTTAGGACCGAGATGAGGAGAAACTTCTTCACCCAGAGAGTGGTGAACCTATGGAATTCTCTACCACAGAAAGTTGTTGAGGCCAATTCACTAAATCTATTCAAAAAGGAGTTAGATGAAGTCCTTACTACTAGGAGGATCAAGGGGTATGGCGAGAAAGCAGGAATGGGATACTGAAGTTGCATGTTCAGCCATGAACTCATTGAATGGCGGTGCAAGCTCGAAGGGCCGAATGGCCAACTCCTGCACCTATTTTCAATGTTTCTCTGTTTCCATGTCTATGTGATTGGTCGCTCTGTGGTGAATTTCATTGGTCATTTCTGATGACCAATCGCAGCCTGTTTAGCCCGCCAATGAAACATGTGCGGAAATGACTGTTCTCAACAGTCAGTCCTCGAACGATTTAGAAATTCAAACATCCCGCCAATAATTGTTAAAATTGCGGATTATGTTTGTAACTTTACCATTAGCCAAATATTTTCAAACACTTTTTGTTTCCTTTTATCTTAATCCATATTTCACTTGCAAATTCCAGGCTGTTACAATCAGGATGAAATTTGGGTACTGTTCAATCTCTCTGTAATAGGCGCGAATCAATCCTCACTGATTCTGTAACGGGACACATTCCAACTCAATCTTTGTAAAAGTGAGCGTTCATAGATTATCGATCGATGCCCCACAGAGGCGGGAGTGAGCCCAGAACTGGGAGTCCCTCTGTGAAAAGAGAAGAGGGACAGAGTGTTCAAACTGTCCCCGGTTCTGGTCTCTGTAAGAACTTCCATTCTGGGTTGTGACACTGCGGGAGTGTCGGGTTAATAAACGGACTGAGCCGCAACAGGAATTGAAAAATAAACTTGAAAAGTGCTTGTGAGAGAGGATGTGTGATTGAAACATGAGTCTCAGCCCCTAAACAAGCTCTTAATTCGGCAGTCGGTGTAAATGAACGGGTCTGAGAGCAAAGGGAAAGAGCGACCAGGGACCGTGTTTGTAGTTTGTGGGCGGGAAATGCCAGCAACGCTGAGGTCGAACCGGACAGTGAAGCTGCTTATCGGAGAATTCAAAACTAAATCTACAGCTGGAACTGCAAAGGTTCTCACACACTTGTTCAGGAAATAATTAGTGATTTGAGTCTAAAGGGTGATGCGTTTGTGCAGTACTTTCAGAGAGGTTGTGGGTGGCTCTTAAAAGAGCCGTTGTGTCTGCGTTTGTTCTCTCAGGACAGCGTGCAGTTTCACTTGTAGCTGGTGTACTTGGTCACCATCTTTGTCCCTTCCGACACGGCGTGCTTGGCCAGCTCCTCGGGCAGCAGCAGGCGCACGGCGGTCTGGATCTCCCGGGAGCTGATGGTGCGGCGCTTGTTGTAATGGGCCAGGCGGGAAGCCTCACCCGCGATGCGCTCCAAAATATCGTTCACAACCGAGTTCATGATGCCCATGGCCTTGGCGGAGATGCCGGTATCGGGGTGAACCTGCTTCATCACTTTGTAGATGTTGATGAAGTAACTCTCCTTCCTCGATCTTCTGCGCTTCTTGCCGCTCTTCGGAGAGGTTTTCTTGATTACGTTCTTGGCGGTAACTTTACTTTCCATCAGACATCATGTCGTTCAGTCCGGCGCAGATTTGAGGAAACTCTGCTCCGAGCCCGCATTATATGGGCAGCATCACACTCTGCCCACAGCCCTATGCTAATGAGGGGCGAGTGAAGGCAATGAATGTGATTGGTTCATTCGCCGCCATGTTCATATCCATTGTTCTGTATCTCTATGATTGGATGTTTAAAGAGACCAATCAGATTTGTTGCTCGCCATAATCACAAATTCTTGAATGACGTCATCAAGAGTGATCATAATATGGGAGAATTCTTTATTAAGATGAAGAGTGACACAGTTAATTCAGAGACTAGGGTCCTGAACTTGGGGAAAGGTAACTTCGATGGTATGAGACGTGAATTGGCTAGAATAGACTGGCGAGTAATACTTAAAGGGTTGACGGTGGATAGGCAATGGCAAACATTGAAAGATCACATGGATGAACTTCAACAATTGTATATCCCTGTCTGGAGTAAAAAATAAAACGGGGAAGGTGGCTCCACCGTGGCTATCAAGGGAAATTAAGGATCGTGTTAAATCCAAGGAAGAGGTCTATAAATTGGCCAGAAAAAGTAGCAAACCTGAGGATTGGGAGAATTTTGTAATACAGCAGGGGAAGACAAAGGGCTTAATTTGGAGGGGGAAAATAGATTATGAGAGGAAGTTTGCTGTGAACATAAAAACTGACTGCAAAAGCTTCTATTAATATGTGAAGAGAAAAAGATTAATGAAAACAAACGTAGTCCCTTGCAGTCAGATTCAGGTGAATTTATAATGGGGAACAAAGAAATGGCGGACCAGTTAAAGAAATACTTTGGTTCTGTCTTCACGAAGGAAGACCACAAATAACTTTTTGGAAATACTAGGGGACCGAGGGTCTCGTGAAAAGGAGGAACTGAAGGGAATCCTTATTAGGTGGCAAATTGTGTTAGGGAAATTGATGGGATTGAAGGCCAATAAATCCCCGGGGCCTGGTAGTCTGCATCCCAGAATACTTAAGGAAGTGGCCCGAGAAATAGTGGATGCATTGATGGTCATTTTCCAACAGTCTATCGACCCTGGATTGGTTCCTATGGACTGGAGGGTAGCTAATGTGATACCACTTTTTAATAAAGGAGGGAGAGAGAAAATGGATAATTATAGACCGGTTAGCCTGACATCAGTAGTGGGGAAAATGTTGGAATCAATTAGCAAAGACGAAATAGCAGCACATTTGGAAAGCAGTGATGAGATCGGTCCAAGTCAGCATGATTTATGAAAGGGAAATCCTGCTTGACAAATCTTTTGGAATTTTTTGAGGATGTAACTGGTAGAGTGGACAAGGGAGAACCAGTGGATGTGGTGTAGTTGGACTTTCAAAAAGCTTTTCACAAGGTCCCAGACAAGAGATTGGTGTGCAAAATTAAATCACATGGTATTGGGGGTAATGTACTGACGGGATAGAAAACTGTTTGGCACACAGGAAGCAGAGAGTCGGGATAAACGGGTCCTTTTCAGAATGGCAGACAGTGACTAGTGGGATGCCGCAGGGCTCAGTGCTGGGACCCCAGCTATTTACAATATACATTAATGATTTGGATGCGGGAATTGAATGTAATATCTTCAACTTTGCAGATGACACCAAGCTGGGTAGTGGTGTGAGCTGTGACTACGACGCTAAAAGGCTGCAGGGTGACTTGGGACAGGTTAGTTGAGTGTGCAAACGCGTGGCAGGTTCAGTATAATGTGGATAAATGTGAGGTTATCAACTTTGGTGACAAAAACACGAGGGCAGAATATTATCTGAATGGCGGAAGATTAGGAAAAGGGGCGGTGCAGCGAGACCTGGGTGTCATAGTACATCAGTCATTGAAAGTTGTCATGCAGGTTCAGCAGGCGGTGAAGAAGGCAAATGGCCTTCAGAGCTAGGGGATTTGAGTATAGGAGCAGGGAGGTCTTACTGCAGTTGTACAGGGCCTGAGTGAGGCCTCACCTAGAATATTGTGTTCAGTTTTGGTCTCCTAATCTGAGGAAAGACTTTTTTGCTATTGAGGGAGTGCAGCGAAGGTTCACCAGTCTGATTCCCGGGATGGCAGGACTGACATATGAGGAGAGACTGGATCGACTGGGCCTATATTCACTGGAGTTTAGAAGGATGAGAGGGGATCTCATAGAAACATATAAAACTCTGACGGGACTGGACAGGTTAGATGCAGGAAGAATGTTCCCGATGATGTTCACTCAGAGATTTGTTAACCTGCGGAATTCCCTACCACAGAGAGTTGTTGATGCCAGTTCATTGGATATATTCAAGAGGGAGTTAGATATGGCCGTTGCGGCTAAAGGGATGAAGAGGTGTGGAGAGAAAGCAGGAAAGGGGTACTGAGGTGAATGATCAGCCATGATTTATTGAATGGTTGCGCAGGCTCGAAGGGCCGAATGGCCTACTCCTGCACCTATTTTCTATGTTTCTATGTTTCTGTGTTAGTTACAACCCCTCCTGATTTATACTCTGTTCTTTGTGTTTCTATTCTGCTCTCAGGCAAAAATCTTACGAGGAAGATTCATTAATGTTTAGTATATATATATATGCAATAATCTGAACAGCAAACTCGCTGCTCTGTTTGTGGATCTACATTATTACATGTTCACAGACATATACCGGTTTCGAACTGAGATCGACTGAGGATCACCTGGTCAGGAAACTCCCAGCTTATCAACCGCAGGGATTTAATATTAAGCACAGAAATAGAGACTTGGATTTGTATTGCGCCTTTCACGACCATCGGACTTCTGAATGTGCTTCGCAGCCAATGAAGTACTTTTTGAAATGTGGACACTTTAGTAATGTAGGAAAGGCGGCAGCCATTTCGCGCACAGCAAGCTCCCACAAACAGCAATGCGATAATGACCAAATAAGCTGTTGTGTTATGTTGATCGAGGGGTAAGTTTTGGCCAGGACACCGGGGATAACTGACCTGCTCTTCTTTAAAATAGTGGCCGTGGGATCTATTACGTCCACCTTAAAAAAGCTGAAGGAGCCTCGGTTTAACGTCTCTTCCTATAGATGGCATCTCCAACAGTGCAGCACTCCTGCATCACTGCACTGGTGTGACAGCCGAGACTTTGTGCTCAAGTCCCTGGATTTGGACTTGAACCCACAACCTTCTGACTCAGAAGCGAGTGTGCTACCCACTGAAGCACAGGGGATAAGATTGTGATCAATAGATCAGTTTCTTCAGAAAGTACGCAGCCCTTTCACATAATAGAAATATAGGAACATAGACATTTACAGCACAGAATGAGGCCACTTAAGTCCATCGTGTCCACACCAGCCGACAAAAAGCTGCACAGCCCTTGGTCATCAGCCCTAAAGTTTACCTTGAAACCTTTGAACAATGACAGAAAAGCAAAGAGCACCCAGCCCAACCAGTCCGCCTCAAACAACTGCGACACACCATATACTGAAACATTCGACATTTGACCCCAACCAGAGCCATGTGATCTCCTGGGAGAGGCAAAAACCGATTAAAAATCCAGGCCAATTTAGGGAGAAAAAATCTGTGAAAATTCCTCTCCGACCCATCCAGGTGATCGAAATGAGTCCAGGAGATCACCCTGGCCGTATTCTATTCCCTGCAGTACTTACCATTATATCTGCACCGTCCAACAAAAGGTCATCCAGTCTAATCCCAGTTACCAGCTCTAGGTTTGTAACCCTGCAGGTTATGGCAGTTTAAGTGCCCATCCAACCATCTCTTAAATGTGGTGAGGGTTTCTGCATCCACCACTCTTCCAGGCTGCGAGTTCCAGATCCCCACAACCCTCTGTGTAAAGAACCACCCCCGCCTTCAAATCCCTTCTAAACCTTCTACCAACTCACGCTAAAATTATGCCCCCTCATAATAGACCCCTTCACCAATGGAAATAGACCCTTACTATCCACTATGTCCAGGCCCCTCAATATTTCCTGTCAATCTCCTCTGTTCCAATGAGAACAAACCCAGCCTATCCAATCTGTTCTCATAACTAAGATTCTCCATTCCAGGCAGCATCCTAGTAAATCTCCTCTGCACCCTCTCTAGTGCAATTATGTCCTTCTGATAATACGGCGACCAGAACTGCACACAGTACTCCAGCTGTGGCCTAACTAAAGTATTATACAACTTAACCCTAACCTCCCTGCTATTATATTCTATGCCTCGGCCAATAAAGGCAACCATTACGTATGCCTTCTTAACCACGTTATACCTGGCCTGCTACTTTCAGGGATCTGTGTACAGGCACTCCAAGGTCCCTTTGTCATCTACACTATTAAGTGGAATACCGTTTAATGTGTATACCTATTCCGTATTAGTCCTCCCAAAGTCCATCACCTCACACTTCTCTGAATTAAATTCCATTTGCCACTGCTCTGCCCATCTGACCAGTAGATTGACATCCTTCTGCAGCCCATGACTTTCCTCTTCATTATCAACCACAGCCAATTTTAGTATCGTCAGCAAACTTCTGAATCACACTCCCTATACTCAAATCCAAATCGTTAATATATACCACAAAAAGCAAGGATCCCAGTACTGAGCCCTGCAGAATCACACTGGAAACATCCTTCCAGTCACAAAAACATCCATCAATCATTACCCTTTGCTTCCGACCTCCAAGCCAATTTTAGATCCAACTTGCCACTTTGCCCTGTATCCCATGGGCTTTAACGTTCATAACGAGTCTACCATTTGGGACTTTATCAAAAGCCTTACTAAAGTCCATATATACTACATCGTACGCACTACCCTCATCGACCCTCTTGGTTACCTCCTCAAATAATTGAATCATGTTAGTCAAATACGAAGTTCCCTTAAAAAATCCGGGCTGACTGTCCCCAATTAATCCTTGCCTTTCTAAATGCAGATTTACCCTGTCTTTCAGGGTTTTTCCAATAATTTTCCCACCACTCAGGTTAGCCTGACAGGCCTGTAATTACTCAGCCTCTCCCTTTCTCACTTCTTAAACAAGGGTACTACATTGTGGGTGGCTCTGAAAAGAACCCACGTGTTGTTAGATTAAATCTTGTTCACTTTACTTGCTCTTGCTGGGCCCAGCATTGGATTTCTTTGTCAGAAGCACCACCTGGATTTTTGGCTGTTCGGCCATGATCATATTGAATTGTGGAGCAGAATTTCTAGAAGGCATTCGATAAGGTGCCACATAAGAGGTTATGGCACAAGATAAAACTCACGGGGTTGGGGGTAATATATTAGCATGGATAGAGGATTGGCTAACTAACAGAAAACAGAGAGTCGGGATAAATAGGTAATTTTACGGTAGGCAAACAGTAACTAGTGGGGTGCTGCACGGATTGGTGGTGGGGGCCTCAAATATTTACAATCTATATGAATGACTTGGATGAAAGGGCTGAGTGTAATGTAGCCAAGTTTGCTGATGATACAAAGATGGGTGCAGAAGCAACTTGTGAGGAGGACACAAAAAATCTGCAAAGGAATAAGTGAGTGGGCAAATTTTTGGCAGATGGAGTATAATGTCGGAAAATGTGAGGTTATCCACTGTGGCAGAAAAATAGTAAAGCAAATTATTATTTAAGTGAAGCCAAATTGCAAAACGCTGCAGTACAAAGGGACCTGGGGGTCCTTGAGCATGAAACACAACAAATTAGTATGCAGGTACAGCAAGTAATCAGGAAAGCAAATGGAACGTTGGCCTTTATTGCAAGGGGGATAGAGTATAAAAGCAGAGAAGTCCTGCTACAACTGTATAGGGTATTAGTAGGCCACACCTGGAGTACTGCGTACAGTTTTGGTCTCCATTTCTAAAGCAGGACATACTTACATTGGAGGCAGTCCAGAAAAGAAGGTTCACTCAGATTATTCTGGAGATGAGGGGGTTGACTTATGAAGATAAGTTGAGTAGGTTGGGCCTGTACTCATTGGAGTTCAGCAGGATGAGAGGGAATCTTATCGAAACATATAAGATAATGAGGGGTCTCGACAAGCTTGATGCAGAGAGGATATTTCCACTCATAAGGGAATCTAGAACTAGGGGGGATAGTCTCAGAATAAGGACTGCCCATTTAAAACTGAGATGAGGGGGAATTTCTTCTCTGAGGTTCGTACATCTGTGGAATTCTCTGCCCCAGAGATCTGTGGAAGCTGATTCATTGAATATATTTAAGGCGGAGATAGACAGATTTTTGAGCAATAAGGGAATAAAGGGATATGGGGAGCGGGCAGGGAAGTGGAGCTGAGTCCATGATCAGATCATCCATGATCGTATAGAATGACAGCGCAGGTGCGAGGAGCCAAATGGCCTACTGCTGCTCCTATTTCTTATGTTCTTATGTTCCAGGCTTTGATCTGATAAAGTGCCACACAAGGGACTGCTCGATCAAAAAATTTCAAGAAGTCTGGAGAGGGAAGGCTGCGGGGTGAGGTGGGGGGGGGCAGGGTGGTCTGGAACAGGGGAGGTGAAGGGGGTCTGAGTCAGGGAAAGGTGAGGGGGTGGGGGTTCTGGTTCAGTCTGGATAGGGGAGGGTGAGAGGGGCTCTGGGAAAGTCTGGGATAGGGGGGGGTGAGTTGGGTCTGGGCCAGTCTGAGACAGGGGAGGGTGAGTGAGGTCGAGGTCAGTCTGAGACAGGGGAGGGTTAGGGGGGGTCTGGGACAGTCTGGGACAGGGGAGGGTGAGCGGGGTCTGGGTCAGTCTGAGAAAGGGGAGGGTGAGTGGGGTCTGGGTCAGTCTGGGACAAGGGAGGGTGATGGGGGTCTGGATCATGTGAGGACAAGGGAGGGTGAGGGGGGTCCGGGTCAGTCTGGGACAGGAGAGGTTGAGGGGGGACTGGGTCAGTCTGGGACAGGGGAAGGTGAGGGGGTCTGGGTCAGTCTGCGACAGGGGAGGATGAGGGGGGGGGTTGGGTCAGTCTGGGACAGGGGAGGGTGAGGGGGGTCTGGGTCAGTCTGAGACAGGGGAGGGTGAGGGGGTCTGGGTCAGTCTAGGACGGAGGAGGGTGAGGGGGTCTGGGTCAGGGGAGCGTGAGGGGGGTCTGGGTCAGTCTGGGACAGGGGAGGGTGAGTAGGTGCCTGGATCAGTCCGGGACCGGGCAGGGTGACGGGGTGGGGGGGGGGGGGTTGTCAGGATCAGTCTGGACAGGGGAGGGTGAGGGGGGTCTGGGTCAGTCTGGGACAGGGGAGGGTGAGGGGGGTCTGGGTCAGTCTGGGACAGGGGAGGGTGAGGGAGGGTCTGGGTCAGTCTGGGACAGGGGAGGGTGAGGGGGGTCTGGGTCAGTCTGGGACAGGGGAGGGTGAGGGGGGTCTGGGTCAGTCTGGGACAAGGGAGGGTGAGGGAGGTCTGGGTCAGTCTGGGACAGGGGAGGGTGAGGGTGTTTGGGTCAGTGTGGGACAGAAGAGGGTGAGGTGGGTCTGGTTCAGTCTGGGACAGGGGAGGATGAGGGGCTCTGGGTCAGTGTGGGACAGGGGAGGGTGAGGGGGGTCTGGGTCAGTCTGGGACAGGGGAGGGTGATGGTGGTCTGTATCATGCGAGGACAGGGGAGGGTGAGGGAGGTCTGGTTCAGTCTGGGACAGGGGAGGGTGAGGGGGGACCGGGTCAGTCTGGGACTGGAGAGGTTGAGGGGCGTCTGGGTCAGTCTGGGACAGGGGAGGTTGAGGGGGTCTGGGTCAGTCTGAGACAGGGGAGGGTGAGGGGGTCTGGGACAGTCTGGGAGGGGGAGGGTGAGGGGGTCTGGGTCAGTCTGGGACAGGTGAGGGTGAGGGGGTCTGGGTCAATCTGGGACAGGGAAGGGTGAGGGGTGTCTGGGTCAGTCTGAGACAGGGGAGGGTGAGGGGGCCAGGGTCAGTCTGGGACAGGGGAGGGTGAGGGTGCGTCTGGGTCAGTCTGGGACAGGGGAGGGTGAATGAGTGTCTGGGTCAGTCTGGGACAGGGGGATCTGGGTCAGTCTGGGACAGGGAAGGGTGAGGGGGTGTCTTGGTCAGTCTGGGACAGGGGAGGGTGAGGAGGTCTGGGTCAGTCTGGGACAGGGGACGGTGAGCGGGGTCTGGGTCAGTCTGGGACAGTGAAGGGTGAGGGGGTCTGTGTCATGGGAGCGTGAGGGTGGTCTGGGTCAGTCTGGGACAGGGGAGGGTGTGTGGGTGCCTGGGTCAGTCTGGGACAGGGGAGGGTGTGGGGGGGGCGGTTTGTCAGGATCAGTCTGGACAGGGGAGGGTGAGGCGGGTCTGGGTCAGTCTGGGACAGGGGAGAGTGAGGGAGAGTCTGGGTCAGTCTGGGACAGTCTGGGACAGGGGAGGGTGAGGGGGATCTGGGTCAGTCTGGGAGAGAGGAGGGTGAGGGTGTATGTGTCAATTTGGGCAGGGGAGGTTGAGGGGGGTCTGGGTCAGTCTGGGAGAGGGGAAGGTGAGGGGGGGTCTGGGTGAGTTTGCGACAGGGGAGGGTGAGGGTGGTCTGGGTCAGTCTGGGACAGGGGAGGGTGAGGGGGATTTGGGTCAGTCTGGGAGAGAGGAGGGCGAAGGTGTCTGGGTCAGTTTGGGACAGGGGAGGGTGACGGGGGTCTGGGTCAGTCTGGGAAAGGGGAAGGTGAAGGGGGGTCTGGGTCAGGGGAGGGTGAGGGGGAGTCTGGGTCAGTCTGGAACAGGGGAGGGTGAGGGGGTTCTGGGTCAGTCTGGGACAGGGGAGGGTGAGGGTGTCTGGGTCAGTGTGGGACAGAGGAGGATGAGGGGGGTCTGGGTCAGTCTGGGACAGGGGAGGGTGAGGGTGTCTGGCTCAGTGTGGGACAGAAAAGGGTGAGGGGGGTCTGGGTCAGTCTGCGACAAGGGAGGGTGAGGGGCTCTGGGTCAGTCTGGACAGGGGAGGGTGAGGGGGTTCTGGATCAGTCTGGGACAGGGGAGGGTGATGGGGGTCTGGATCATGCGAGGACAGGGGAGGGTGAGGGGGGTCTGGTTCAGTCTGGGACAGGGGAGGGTGAGGGTGGTCCGGGTCAGTCTGGGACAGGAGAGGTTGAGGTGGGTCTGGGTCAGTCTGGGACAGGGGAGGGTGAGGGGCTCTGGGTCAGTCTGCGACAGGGGTGGATGAGGTGGGGGTTTGGGTCAGTCTGGGAAAGGGCAGGGTGAGGGGGGTCTGGGTCAGTCTGAGACAGGGGAGGGTGAGGGGCTCTGGGTCAGTCTGGACAGGGGAGGGTGAGGGGGTTCTGGATCAGTCTGGGACAGGGGAGGGTGATTGGGGTCTGGATCATGCGAGGACAGGGAAGGGTGAGTGGGGTCTGGTTCAGTCTGGGACAGGGGAGGGTGAGGGGGGTCTGGGTCAGTCTGGGACAGGAGATGTTGAGGGGGGTCTGGGTCAGTCTGGGACAGGGTAGGGGGAGGGGCTCTGGGTCAGTCTGGGACAGGGGAGGGTGAGGGGATCTGGGTCAGTCTGGACAGGGGAGGGTGAGGGGGTTCTGGATCTGTCTGGGACAGGGGAGGGTGAGGGGGTCTGGGTCAGTCTGGTACAGGGGAGGGTGAGGGGGGGTCTGGGTCAGTCTGAGATAGGGGAGGGTGAGGGGGTCTGGGTCAGGGGAGGGTGAGGGGGTCTGGGTCTGTCTGGGACAGGGGAGGGTGAGGGGATCTGGGTCAGTCTGGGACAGCGGAGCGTGAGGGGGTCTGGGTCAGTCTGGGACAGGGGAGTGTGAGGGGGTCTGGGACAGGGGAAGATGAGTGGGTGCCTGGGTCAGTCTGGGACAGGGGAGGGTGAAGGTGGGGGGTTGTCAGGATCAGTCTGGGACAGGGGAGGGTGAGGGGGGTCTGGGTCAGTCTGGGACAGGGGAGGGTGAGGGTGGTCTGGGTCAGGAGAGGGTGAGGCGGATCTTGGTCAGTCTGGGAGAGAGGAGGGTGAAGGTGTCTGGGTCAGTTTGGGTCAGGGGAGGGTGAGGGGATCTGGAAACACCGGCAATTAAAACAAATTAAACTTTAAAGCATAAAATCAAATTAAAATTTGGTTGCCGGGCGTGATGATGCACTCCAGTCTCTCCGGTGCCCATCTCTCCCGGAAGGCCGCGAGCGTACCGGTGGACACTGCGTGCTCCATCTCCAAGGACACCCTGGTGCGGAAGTACGCGTGGAAGAGAGGCAGGCAGTCAGCTTGAACGACCCCTTCGACCATCCGCTGCCTGGACCGGCTGATGGCACCCTTGGCCGCGCCCAGGAGCAGTCCTAGGAGGAGGCCCTCGGACCTACCCGCTCCCCTCCGCAGAGGGTGCCCAAAGATCAGGAGTGTGGGACTGAAGTGCAGTCAGAATTTGAGGAGCAGCCCCTTTAAATAATCAAACAAGGGCTGCAACCTCGTGCATTCAATAAAAACAAGGAACACGGACTCTTCCAGACCGCAGAAATTGCAGGCGGCCTGGGAGCCCGTGAACCGGCTTAAAAATTTATTGCACGGCACTGATCCGTGCACCACCCTCCAGGCCAAGTCCCCGATAAATAGTGGGAGGACTCCCGCGTAGAGTGCCCTCCATCGGGGACCCCCGCCTCCTCCGGACAGCAAGATGCTAAGCCATGGCATGTCTGGACGGCAGGCGAGGATGGCAAAGTTGAGAGTGTGCAGGAGCAGCCCGTACAGGAAACCCCTCCGCGTGGAACTGACAGGCATGGAGGGGATTTCCTCGAGGCGGCTCAAGTTGTGAGGCGCCGGCTTCCGAGGGAGGTTCCGGGGTTTGGCGCCGATGAGGAATTCCATTCGGATGGGAGTCAGTTCGGAAGGGATTTCCCCACGTGCCTGAGCCTCCTCGACGCACCTAACGGAGTCAGGGCCCAGAGCTGTTTTTAGCGACTCGATGGCATCGAGCGCGCGGCGGACGTTGGCGGAATTTAGGCGCCGCACCAGCGACTCTGGCGCCATCCAGCCCGCTCCTCCGCCATCGAGCAGGTCCCTGACCCTGGTCACCTCACCAGCCACAGCCCTCTCGTCCGACCACCACCTAAAACCTCGGTCGTGGAGGAACGGATTCCCAAGCAGCGGCTCCTGCAGGACAGCCGCCACTCCAGCCGGTGGAGAGCTGCGCTTGGTGGAGACTTTGTTCCAGACCCTGGTGAGTTCCTTGTAAAAGACAGGCAGCTCCTGGAAGGCGGTCCTGACGCCCCCCAAGCTCACAAACAGGAGCTGCGTGTCGTAGTTGAGGCCGTGCTGCTGGCAGAAGAAATACGTCGCACCTAGGAGGGGGCTCGACGTAAAGGTATCTCTGCAGGGTCTGAAGACGGAAAGTCGCGAGCTGGGTGCTGACGCACGCCAATGACTGACCGCCCTCCTCAAGCGGGAGACTCAAGACCGCGGCAGAGACCCAGTGCTTCTTGTTGGTCCAGAAGAAGTCCACCAGCTTCTTCTGTATCTTGGTGACAAACGCAGGGGGAGGGGTCAAAGTGACCAGCCGGTACCACAACATGGCGGCCACCAGCTGGTTTATGACTAGCGCTCGACCTCTGTAGGACAGCACTCAGAGCAGTCCTGTCCAGCACCCTAGGCGAGCGGCGACCAGGGCCTCCAGCTCTTGCCAGTTCGCCGGCCAGGTTTCCTCGTCGGGGCGAAGGTAGACTCCCAGATAGAGGAGATGGGTCGTGCTCCAGGCAAAAGGCCTGAGCTCCTCCGGCAGGGAGTCCACCCGCCACTGACCCACCAGGAGTCCGGAATATTTCTCCCAGTTGATCCTGGCAGAGAATGCGGCCGAGTAAATCTCCTGGCACTCACACATCCTCCGCATGTCAGCGGGATCCTCTACCGCGAGGAGCACGTTATTGGTGTAAGCCGAGAGGACGACCTCCACGCCCGCCCCTTGCAGAGCCAGTCCCGTCAACCTCATCAGCAGGAGGCGCAGGAAAGGCTCCACGCAGATGGCATATAACTGGCCGAACATGGGGCATTCTTGGCGCACCCCTCTCCCAAAGCGAAGGGGCGCCGTCAAGGACCCGTTAACCTTTATCAGACACTCCGCGGCGGCGTACAAAAGTCGGATCAGGGCGACGAAATGCATCTGAACCCGAAAGCGCGCAGAGTTCCGAACAGATAGTCATGATCCACCCTGTCGAACGCCTTCTCTTGGTCGAGAGATAGGAAGGCGACCGACAGACCAGCCTCCTGGGAATGATGGATGAGGTCCGGGACCAGATGGATGTTATCGTGGATTGTCCGGCCCGGGCCCGTGTAGGACTGGGCGGGGTGTATCATGTGGTCCAGCACGGTGCCAAGGCGAGCAGACATCGCCCTGGCGAAGATTTTGTAATCCGTGCTGGGGAGGGAGATCAGGCGGCAGTTCTTAAGGAGGCGGAGATCGCCCTTCGTAGGCAGCAGGACGATGACTGCCCTGCGCCAAGAGAGGGGCATCTCCCCGGTCGCCAGACTTTCCCCCAGGACCCGCACGTAGCCGCCCCCCAGGACGCCCAGAATGGTCAGCCTATCCAGCGCCAGGGCATTTCGCCTCGAAAGCCAGTCGAGGGCGCCGGTCAGCTCCGCCAGGCTTAGTGGAGCTTCCAGATTTTCGGCCGGGTCCTCCCACAAAACGCTACGCGTTTCCTCACTGGATGGCTCCGGAGAGAACAGAGCCCCGTAATATTCACGGGCCCTGTTGTTGACGCCCTCCGGATCCGAGACGAGAGAGCCGTCGTCGGCCAGCAACGTCAAGAGCTGCTTACGGACACTCTGTCTTTTTTCCAGTGAGTAGAAGAAGGGGGAGCCACGGTCCAGGTCCCGCAGGAACCGGATGCGCGACCTCACGAACGCGCCTCGTGACCCGACGAGCTGCAGGTCCTTCAGCGCGGCCTTCTTCACTTCATACACCATCCGCAGGGCCGGGTCCTCGACGACTTGACCGAGACGGGACTCCAGGTCGAGCACCTCTTTTTCGAGGCGCCCGACCCTGGCCGCCCGCCTCTTGGTCGACCCCCTCACGTACTCTTGACAGAAGACACGGACGTGAGCCTTGCCCACGTCCCACCATAGTCTCAAGGAGGGGAAGACCCCCTGCTTCCTTCTCCAGTCGGCCCAGAAACGACGGAACGAGTCCTGGAACCGCACGTCCTCCAGCAGCTGGTTGTTAAAATGCCAGTACGCAGACCCCGTCCTCGCGCGGAGCGAAGCGAGCTCCGCCCACACCAGGTAGTGGTCCGAACACGGCACCAGCCGCATGGTGGCCGCCGGGACGCAGGAAACGTACGCCCGAGACATGTAAAGGCGGTCAACTCTGGACCATCCTACTCCAGGCCTCACCCAAGTAAAGGCGCTGGAGTCGGGGTGGAGATTTCGCCAGACGTCCACCAAGTCGAAGGACCCGACCAGGTCCCTCAACTTCTCCATCGCTGTCATGCTCTGCGGTACACCGGAGCGGTCCCTCGTCTTGAGGGAGCAGTTAAAATCCACCCCGAGGACAATGCAGTCGCCGAATTCGACGGAGCCAAGAAGAGCGGGCACTTCTTCGAAGAAGCGCGTTTGCTGCGGGCTGGGCTGAGGGGCGTACAGGTTCACTAGGCGAACCGTGACGTGCAGCAAGCGGCTTGGCACGGGCTCCTCGACCCCCAAGATCTCCGGCTGAAAATGCGGGGCCAAAAAGATAGCCACCCCACAAGAAGTAGTAGTGAGGTGGCTCATGCGGACCTCTCCTTGCCATTCCAGGAGCCATGTGGCTTCGTCTCCCGGAACGGTGTGGGTTTCTTGCAGGAAGCACACCCCATATTTCCCCTCCCGCAGGAGTGAAAAATTGTTAAATCTAGGGCGTGCCTATCTGCCGCCGTTGATGTTGAGGCTGGCTATGGTTATCTTCATGACAAAAGCATAGTGCAACCTCTACCTAACCTATTGTGGGGGGGGGGGAGTGGAGTCGTTTGTTGACCTCCACTCCTTCAGCAGCTCAGCGAGGAACCTTTTGAGCCGGCGCAGCTCAAGGCCTTGCGCCTTTGATAAGGGCCCGACCGCGGCCATGGTTTTACTGGCGGCGCAGACGGACGCGACGAGCAGCCCCGGCTTGGACCATCTTTCCAGGGCCAGATGGGCTCAGTAGCGGCGACCCTGGCTCTGGACCAAAAAGTCCCAGAGTTCCTTTGCAGGAATGAGGGGGGACTCAGCAGCGGGCACGAGGAGATCCACTGCCTCACTGGCGATGGACTCGAGATCTTCTCCCGAGTCCCCCACCGAGTCCCCGTCCCCCTCCGGGATGTCGGCGCCAGCAGCCGACCTGTCGACCGCACGAGGTACGACAAACGGCCCGGCCGCTCTATCCGGCCCTGGCTCTGCCCCGATCCCACCCCCAGGATCGTCGGCAGAGGAGTCCCCACTGGGCTCTTTTAAAAGCGGTGCTGGGTCAGGAATCGACAGCGGAAGGGGTTCCTCCTCTGCCCCAGGAGCCGGGGAACACGGAGAGACCCGGCTAAAGAAATTCTCCAGGTCCTCCAAGTACCGAAGTTCCAAAGTAGGGGGCGAGTGTTGTTGCTCTTCCCCAAACCCGCCGCCACCCCCCGGCCCAGCGTGTACAGAATCATTAAAATTGTTAACATTTTATGTTTCTTCCGGGTCGAGCGACTCCCGGGAGAAGTTGGTTAATAGCTGGGCGGGCTCAGGTTCGGCCTTTTCGGCCCCGCCCGCCTCAGTCCCCGATACGCTCGATCCGGCGGCTACGCATTCCTCCGCTGGCCCCACGCCATCCACGACAGGCAGATCTTCCACGCCATCCCCGGGAGGCAGAGGCTGGGCAGCCTCGACTGTCTCACCATCCCCGGGGACAGACTCTTCTCGCCTACGGCGCAGTTTGGGGGCGCTGGTGGGGGACGCGGGACACGCGGCGGGCACCGACTCCTCCGCGGTGGGATGTTGTTCCCCTCCGCCTCAATGGAGCGGCGCCTCCTTTTGTTCCTGGGGGGGCGCGGAGGCAGGTAGACCTCCATGTCTGCCGAGGCCTCCCGCTCCACTCCCCCCTTTTTCTTATCTCGCCCGCGCCCAAGCCCCTCTGTGATATTGGTCAAGGGCTCGGGCACGGGCTCAGGGCACCCCGCGCTCGCCGGTGACAGGGTTGGGCTGAGCGCGGTGATCAATTTGTCTGCCACACTGAGGGGACCCGCCTCGAGATGTTTCGCCTTCCTCCGTGCATTCTTTCCGATCGGACGCTCTCCCTCCCCCCCGCCGGATGTCGTTAAAACAAAGGCCCCCGACGATGCCCGCGCACCCACAGCTCCCGGCACGCGGACGCTACTAGGGGGAGGGGTGGCGGCGGCGCCAGCCTTGGCCGCCCTCGGTGGTTTGGCGGCCTTGGAGGTGGGGCAGTTCTTACGAACATGCCCCACCTCCCGACAGTCATGGCACCGCACGCCGTCCGACGTCCAGAAGACACGGTAGGCAGTCCCCTCGTGCACCACATTAAAACTACCCTCCGTCGTCTCCTCACACGCCAGCCTGACAAAGCTGGCGGCGGAAGGAGAAGACTTGGCGCAGGCTGCTCTCCCTGAGGCCGAGCGGTATGGGGTTGATCCCTGACCTTACCTCCCCCAGTTGGTGTAGGTATGGGAGGAGGAGCCGAGCGGGAACAAAGGGCGTTAGAAAGGATGACCCTCTGTGCGGTGGCCTTGCGAGGGTCCACCGGCAGGAACGTCCCGCCCACCGTGAGCCCCTTTTCAAGGGCCAGGGACACCGTCCGCTCCGACCCCAGGAAGAATACAGCCTTCCGAGACATCTTAGAGGCTGCGACAATGGCCGAGGGGCCATTGCCCGCACGCACTCCTCGATGCTCATTGTGGGGTGAGTGTAGCTCTTGACCCCGTGTTTCTTTGTTATTAGTCTGAAAGGTGGCAGGGCAGCAGGAGGCGCCGGAGGCGCCGTGGATGTGGACACCGCCTGCGCATATATGTTTGCTGTCCCCGCCACCAGCGTGGATGGGGTCGCCATCACGGGGTCCCTTTAAGGGCTACACCCACATCAAAGTCACAGGCCTTAATGTTCTTAAATTGGCCTCGTTTAAGTGTATGAGCAGAGGAGCTCTCAATGAGGCAATTGGGGAGGGGCCTTGCTCCCTCTGCTCAGTTGTCTTAATGGTTTTTCAATTAGGAGGAAAGGGACTCTCAGAGAGAGAGGGGAGAGACCGAGAGATAGAGAAAGAGTGAGGGGGGGTGGGAAAGAGGGAAGCTGCGAGGGCAGGTCTCCCCTCACAGCGATGGGTTGGTGTTTCTTGGGGTGCACCCCCCAGATGGCAAAAAACACAGTCTTTGTAGATGGTCTTCGGGTGGGGGGAGAAGATGTCTTCCCCTTGGGTAGCTGGAGCCACCCAGGCACACAATCCCAACGATGTTAAATAGGGTAATTAATCAGTCTTCAGCCAGGTAGCTCCAGCTATCCCAGGCTAGGCAATGGGGGAGGGGTGCTTCAGTAGTGTGTGGGGCCTAGTTATTTAGCAAGACCCCCACACACACTTCCACACACACCCCGCGATGTTCTGGCACTCTAGCAAGTTTCCTTTCCTCCCCCCACCAATACAACAAAGTCTTTAGGGGAATGCACCAAAACACACCCACTTTGGTTGATGAAGTTTCTCCCGCCTTCCACACTGGATCGTTGTTGTTCTTTTTCCCCCTCTCTCCAACTCTCTGCAGCAGTATTAAAGGTTGTTGAATTTTCTGCTCTCCTCCTCTCCCTCTGGATGTTGAACTGTAGCAAGCCCCTTCCACCTCTTCCTGGGCTGTTTCACAGGGCTCACTCAAGGCTTTCCAGGCAGGAGCAACAGCAGGGAGTTCCTTCTCTCACAGCAACAGAGCTCCAACTGAATAGGCCACGCCACCAAAGCTCCACCATTCATCCACAGAACTCTTTTTGGGAGGAAACTAAAACATTAAATCATTAAATCGTGATCCCCCGATCTCGGGGACGCACCAAACATTTCCAAGGCCCTTTTTATTTATTTATTTTTTATTTTTTTTGGGGGGGGTTTTTTGGGCACTAAAATCATATTTTTTTCCTCCAAGTGCCCACTCTAAAAGGGGAGGGGGACACTAAAAACACCGGCAATTAAAACAAATTAAATTTTAAAACATAAGATCAAATTAAAATTTGGTTACCGGGGCTGACGATGCACTCCAGTCCCTCCGGCGCCCACCTCTCATGGAAGGCCACAAGCGTACCGGTGGACACCGCGTGCTCCATCTCCAAGGACACCCTGGTGCGGATGTACGCATGGAAGAGAGACAGGCAGTCAGGTTGAACGACCCCCTCGACCGCCCGCTGCCTGGACCGGCTGATGGCACCCTTGGCCGTGCCCAGGAGCAGTCCTACGAGGAGGCCCTCGGACCTACCCGTTCCCCTCCGCACAGGGTGCCCAAAGATCAGGAGTGTGGGACTGAAGTGCAGCCAGAATTTCAGGAGCAGCCCCTTTAAATAATAAAACAGGGGCTGCAACCTCGTGCATTCAACAAAAACATGGAACACGGACTCTTCCAGACCGCAGAAATTGCAGGCTGCCTGGGAGCCCGTGAACCGGCTTAAAAATTTGTTGCATGGCACTGCTCCATTCACCACCATCCAGGCCAAGTCCCCGATAAATAGTGGGAGGACTCCCGCATAGAGTGCCCTGCATCGGGGACCCCCGCCTCCTCCGGACAGCAAGATGGTACACCATTGCGTGTCCAGACGGCAGGCAAGGATGGCAAAGTTGAAAGTGTGCAGTAGCAGCTCGTACAGGAAACCCCTCCGCGCGGAACTGAAAGGCACGGAGGGAATTTCCCCGAGGCGGCTCAAGTTGTGAGGCGCCGGCTCCCGAGGGAGGTTACGGGGTTTGGTGCCGATGAGGAATTCCGTCCGGACGGGGGTCAGTTCAGACGGGAGCTCCCCACGTGCTTGAGCCTCCTCGATGCACCTAACGGAGTCGGGACCCAGAGCTGTTTTTAGCGACGCGATGGCATCGGCCGCGCGGCGGACATTGGCCAGATTTAGGCGCCGTGCCAGCACGTCTGGCGCCATCCAGCCCGCTCCTCCGCCATCGAGCAGGTCCCTGACCCTGGTCACCTCACCAGCCACAGCCCTCTCGTCCGACCGCCACCTAAAACCTCGGTCGTGGAGGTACGGATTACGAGCAGTGGCTCCTGCAGGACAGCCGCCACTCCAGCCGGTGGAGAGCTGCGCTTGGTGGAGACTTTGTTCCAGACCCTGGTGAGTTCCTTGTAAAAGACAGGCAGCTCCTGGAAGGTGGTCCTGACGCCCCCCGAGCTCACAAACAGGAGCTGCGTGTCGTAGTTGAGGCCGTGCTGCCGGCGGAAGAAATACGTCGCCAGAGCACGCCACCGAGGAGGGGGCTCGACGTAAAGGTATCTCTGCAGGGTCTGAAGACGGAAAGTCGCGAGCTGGGTGCTGACGCACACCAACGACTGACTGCCCTCTCCAAGCGGGAGACTCAAGACCGCCGCAGAGACCCAGTGCTTCCAGTTGTTCCAGAAGAAGTCCACCAGCTTCTTCTGTATCTTGGTGACAAACGCAGGGAAGGGGTCAAAGTGACCAGCCGGTACCACAACAAGGCCGGCCACCAGCTGGTTTATGACTAGCGCTCGACCCCTGTAGGACAGCACTCAGAGCAGTCCTGTCCAGCGCCCTAGGCGAGCGGCGACCTTGGCCTCCAGCTCTTGCCAGTTCGCCGGCCAGGCTTCCTCGTCGGGGCTAAGGTAGACTCCCAGATAGAGGAGATGGGTCGTGCTCCAAGCAAAAGGCCTGAGCTCCTCCGGCAAGGAGTCCACCCGCCACTGACCCACCAGGAGTCCGGAACATTTCTCCCAGTTGATCCTGGCGGAGGATGCGGCCGAGTAAATCTCCTGGCACTCTCACATCCTCTGCAGGTCAGCGGGATCCTCTACCGCGAGGAGCACGTCATTAGTGTAAGCCGAGAATACGACCTCCACGCCCGGCCCTTGCAGAGCCAGTCCCGTCAACCTCATCCGCAGGAGGCGCACGAAAGACTCCACGCAGATGGCATATAACTGGCCGGACATGGGGCATTCTTTATCCTTAACCTTTATCAGACACTCTGCGGTGGCGTACAAAAGTCGGATCCGGGCGACGAAATGCGTCCTGAACCCGAAAGCGCACAGAGTTCCGAACAGATAGTCGTGATCCACCCTGTCGAACACCTTCTCTTGGTTGAGAGATAGGAAGGCGACCGACAGACCAGCCTCCTGGGAATGATGGATGACGTCCCAGACCAGATGGATGTTATCGTGGATTGTCCGGCGCGGGACCGTGTAGGACTGGGCGGGGTGGATCATGTGCTCCAGCACGGCACCAAGGCGAGCAGACATCGCCCTGGCAAAGATTTTTAGTCCGTGCTGAGGAGGGAGACGGGGCGCCAGTTCTTAAGGAGGCGGAGATCGCCCTTCTTAGGCAGCAGGACGATGACTGCCCTGCGCCAAGAGAGGGGCATCTCCCCGGTCGCCAGACTTTCCCCCAGGTCCCGCACGTAGTCGCCCCCCAGGACGTCCCAGAACGCCCTGTGGAACTCCATGGTCAGCCCGTCCAGACCCGGGGCTTTTCCCCTCGAGAGGGTTATCGGAACTTCCAGATTTTCGATGCCCTATGGGCCGACCTTCGGCAGGTCCTCCCACAAAACTCTACGAGCTTCCTCGCTGGACGGCTCCGGAAAGAACAGAGCCACGTAATATAAACGGGCCCTGTTGTTGACGCCCTCCGGATCCGAGACGAGAGAGCCGTCGTCGGCCAACAGCGTCAAGAGCTGCTTACAGACACTCTGTCTTTTTTCCAGTGAGTAGAAGAAGGGAAAGCCACGGTCCAGATCCCGCAGGAACCGGATCCGCGACCTCACAAATGCGCCTAGGGACCCGACGAGCTGCAAGTCCTTCAGCGCGGTCTTCTTCGCTTCGTACACCATCCGCAGGGCCGGGTCCTCGCCGACTTGAGCGAGACGGGCCTCCAGGTCGAGCACCTCTTTATCTAGGCGCCCGACCCTGGCCGCCCGCCTCTTGGTCGACCCCCTCGCGTACTCTTGACAGAAGACGTGGATGTGAGCCTTGCCCACGTCCCACCATAGCCTCAAGGAGGGGAAGCCCCCCTGCTTCCTTCTCCAGTCGGCCCAGAAGCGACAGAACGAGTCCTGGAACCGCACGTCCTCCAGCAGCCGGTTGTTAAAATGGCAGTACGCGGACCCGGTCCTTGCGTGTAGCGAAGCGGGCTCCGCCCACACTAGGTGGTGGTCCGAACACGGCACCGGCCGCATGGAGGCCGCCGGGATGCAGGAAACGTATGCCCGAGACACGTAAAGGCGGTCGACTCTGGAACATCCTACTCCAGGCCTCCCCCAAGTAAAGGCACTGGAGTCGGGATGGAGATTTAGCCAGACGTCTACCAAGTCGAAGGACCCGACCAGGTCCCTCAACTTTTCCATCGCCGTCATGCTCTGCGGGGCATCGGCGCGGTCCCTCGCCTCGAGGGTGCAGTTAAAATCCCCCCCGAGGACAATGCAGTCACCAACGTCGACGGAGCCAAGAAGAGCAGACAGTTCTTCGAAGAAGCGCGTTTGCTGCGGGCCGGGCTGAGGGGCGTACACGTTCACGAGATGGAGCGGCACATCCCACAGGCAAACCATGACTTGCAGCAAGCGGCCTGGCACGGGCTCCTCGACCCCCAAGATCTCCGGCTGAAAATGCGGGGCCAACAAGATGGCCACCCCACAAGAAGTGGTAGTGAGGTGGCTCATGCGGACCTCTCCTTGCCATTCGAGGAGCCACTTGGCTTCGTCTCCCGGAACGGTGTGGATTTCTTGCAGGAAGCACACTGCATATTTCCCTTCCCGCAGGAGCGAAACATTGTTAAATCTATGGCGTGCCTCTCTACCACCATTGATATTGAGGCTGGCTATGGTTATCTTCATGACAAAAGCATAGTGCAACCTTTACCTAACCTACTGTGGGGGGGGAATGGAGTCGTTTATTGACCTCCACTCCTTCAGCAGCCCAGCGAGGAACCTTTTGAGCCGGCGCAGCTCAAGACCTTGCACCTATGATAAGGGCCCGTCCACGGCCATGGTTTTAGCAGCGGCGCGGACGGACGCGACGAGCAGCCCCGGCTCGAACCATTTTTCCAGGGCCAGATGGCCGCGGTTGCGGCGACCTTGGCTCTGGACCAAAAAGTCCCGGAGTTCCTTTGCAGGAATGAGGGGGGATTCAGCGGCGGGCATGAGGAGATCCACCGCCTCACTGGCGATGGACTCGAGATCGTCTGCCGAGTGCCCCACCGAGTCCCCGTCCCCTTCCGGGAGGTCGCCGCCAGCAGCCGGCCCATCGACCGCACGAGGTACGGCAAACGGCCCGGCCGATCCATCCGGCCCTGGCTCTGCCCCGATCCCACCCACAGGATCGTCGGCAGAGGAGTCCCCACTGGTCTCTTTTAAAAGCGGTGCTGGGTCAGGAGGCGACAGCGGAAGGGGTTCCTCCTCCGCCCCAGGAGCCGGGGAACACGGAGAGACCCGGCAAAAGAAATACTCCAGTTCCTCCTAGTACCCCAGCTCCAAAGTAGGGGGCGAGGGTTGTTGTTCTTCCCCCTCCCCGCCGCCATCCCCGGCCCAGCGTGTAAAGAATCATTAAAATTGTTAACATTTTGTGTTTCTTCCAGGTCGAGCGACTCCCGGGGGAAGTTGGTTAATAGCTGGGCGGGCTCAGGTTCAGCATTTTCGGCCCCGCCCGCCTCAGTCCCCAGGACGCTCGACCCGGCGGCTACGCATTCCTCCGCTGGCCCCACGATCCCCACGACAGGCAGATCTTCCACGCCATCCCCGGGAGGCAGAGGCTGGGCATCCTCGACTGTCTCACCCTCCCCGGGGAGAGACTCCTCTCGCCTACGGCGCAGTTTGGGGGCGCTGGTGGGGGACGCGGGACACGCGGTGGGCACCGACATCTCCGCAGAGGGATGTTGTTCCCCCTCCGCCTCATTGGAGCGGCGCCTCCTTTTGTTCCTGGGGGGGCACGGAGGAAGGGAGACCTCCATGTCTGCCGAGGCCTCCCGCTCCACTCCCCCCTTTTTCTTATCTTGCCCGCGCCCGAGCCCCTCTGTGATATTGGTCAAGGGCTTGGGCACGGGCTCAGGGCACCCCGCGCTCGCCGGTGACAGGGTTGGGCTGAGCGCGGTGATCAAATTGTCTGGCGCACTGAGGGGACCCGCCTCGAGATGTTTCGCCTTCCTCCACGCCTTCTTTTCGATCGGACACTTTCCCTCCCCCCCGCCGGAGGCCATGAAAACAAAGGCCCCCGACGATGCCTGCGCACCCACAGCTCCCGGCACGCGGACGCTACTAGGGGGAGGGGTGGCGGCGGTGCCAGCCTTGGCCGCCCTTGGTGGTTTGGCGGCCTTGGAGGCGGGGCAGTTCTTACGAACATGCCCCACTTCGCTACAGGCATGGCACCGCACGCCGTCCGACGTCCAGAAGATGCGGTAGGCAGTCCCCTCGTGCACCACATTAAAACTACCCCCCGTCGTCACCTCCCGCGCCAGCCGGTCGAAGCTGGCGGCAGAAGGAAAAGACGTAGCGCAGGCTGCTCTCCCTGAAGCCGAGCGGTAAGGGGTTGATCCCTGACCTAACCTCCCCCAGATGGTGTAGGTGAGGGAGGAGGAGCCCAGCGGGAACAAAGGGCGGGATGTTTGAAAGGATGACCCTCTGCGTGGTGGCCTCGAGAGGGTCCACCGGCAGGTACGTCCCGCCCACCGTGAGCCCCTTTTCAAGGGCCAGGGACACCGCCCGCTCCGACCCCAGGAATAATACAGCCTTCCCAGACATCTTAGACGCTGCGACAATGGCCGAGGGGCCGACTACCCCAGCCATCGCCCGCACGCACTCCTCAATGCTCATTGTGGGGTGAGTGTAGCTCTTGACCCCGTGTTTTTTTGTTATTAGTCTGAAAGGTGGCAGGGCAGCAGGAGGCGCAGGAGGTGCCGTGGATGTGGACGCCGCATGTGCATATGTCTTTGCTGGCCCCACCACCGGCATGGATGGGGTCGCCATCACGGGGTCCCTTTAAGGGCTACACCCACCCCAAAGTCACAGGCCTTAATGTTCTTAAATTGGCCTCGTTTAAGTGTATGAGCAGAGGAGCTCTCAATAAGGCACACCTCTCCCCTAGTTGACAATTGGGGAGGGGCCTTGCTCCCTCTGCTCAGTTGTCTTAATTGTTTTTTCAATTAGAGGAAAGGGCTCTCAGAGAGAGAGGGGAGAGACAAAGAGAGAGAGAAAGAGAGAGGGGGGTGGGAAAGAGGAAGCTGTGAGGGCAGGTCTCCCCTCACAGCGATGGGTGGGTGTTTCTTGGGGTGCACCCCCCAGATGGCAAAAAAATACAGTCTTTGTAGATGGTCTTCGGGTGGGGGGAGAAGATGTCTTCATCTGGGGTAGCTGGAGCCAGCCAGGCACACACTCCCAACGATGTTAAATAGGGTAATTAATCAGTCTTCAGCCCGGTAGCTCCAGCTATCGCAGGCTAGGCAATGGGGGAGGGGTGCTTCAGTGGTGTGTGGGGCCTAGCTGAAAGCAAGACCACCTCACACACTTCCACACACACACACCCCCCGCGATGTTCCGGCCCTCGAAATGGTCTTCTTTCCTCCCCCCACCGATACAACAAAGTCTTTCGGGGAATGCACCAAAACGCACCCACCTTTGGTTGATGAAGTTTCTCCCTACTTCCACACTGGATAGTTGTTGTTCTTTTTCCCCCTCACTCCAACTCTTTGTAAAAGTAATGAAGTTGTTGAATTTTCTACTCCCCTCCTCTCCCTCTGGATGAATTGGAATTGTAGAAAGCCCCTTCCTCCTCTTCCTGGTCTGTTTCACAGGTCTCACAAAGGCTTTCCAGGCAGGAGCAACACCAGGTAGCTCCTTCTCCCACAGCAACAGAGCTCTAACTGAAAAGGCCATGCCTCCAAAGCTCCACCATTGGTCCACAGAACTCTTTTTGAGAGAAAGCGAAAACTTTAAGTCATTAAATCGTGTCCCCCCGATCTGGGGGACACACCAAACATTTTCAAGGCCCTTTTTTGTTTTTATTTTGTTTTTTTTGTGTTTTTGACTTTTGTTTTTAGTTTTTTTTTGGGCACTAAAATCATATTTTTTTCTCCATGTGCCCCCTATAAAAGGGTGGGGGACACTAAAAAAACACCGGCAATTAAAACAAATTAACTTTTAAAACATAAAATCAAATTAAAATTTGGTTGCCGGGCATGATGATGCACTCCAGTCTCTCCGGTGCCCACCTCTCGCGGAAGGCCGCGAACGTACCGGTGGACACCGCGTGCTCCATCTCCAAGGACACCCTGGCGCAGATGTACGCGTGGAAGAGAGGCAGCCAGTCAGGCTGAACGACGCCCTCGACCGCCCGCTGCCTGGACCGGCTGATGGCACTCTTGGCCATGCCCAGGAGCAGTCCTACGAGGAGGCCCTCGGACCTACCCGCTCCCCTCCGCACAGGGTGCCCAAAGATCAGGAGTGTGGGACTGAAGTGCAGCCAGAATTTCAGGAGCAGCCCTTTTAATTAATAAAACAGGGGCTATCGGGGACCCCCGCCTCCTCTGGACGGCAAGATGGTACGCCATGGCGTGTCCGGACGGCAGGCGAGGATGGAAAATTTGAGAGTGTGCAGGACCAGCCCGTACAGGAAACCCCTCCGCGCGGAACTGAAAGGCACGGAGGGGATTTCCCCAAGGCGGCTCAAGTTGTGAGGCGCCGGCTCCCGAGGGAGGTTCCGGGGTTTGACACCGATGAGGAATTCCATCTGGACGGGGGTCAGTTCGAACGGGATTTCCCCACGTGCTTGAGCCTGCTCGACACATCTAATGGAGTCGGGGCCCAGAGCTGTTTTTAGCGACTCGATGGCATCGGCCGCACGGCGGACGTTGGCAGAATTTAGGCGCCGCTCCAGCGTGTCTGGCGCCATCCAGCCTGCTCCTCCGCCATTGAGCAGGTCCCTGACCCTGGTCACCTCACCAGCCACAGCCCTCTCGTCCGACCGCCACCTAAAACCTCGGTCGTGGAGGTACGGATTCCCGAGCAGCGGCTCCTGCAGGACAGCCGCCACTCCAGCCGCTGGAGAGCTGCGCTTGGTGAAGACTTTGTTCCAGACCCTGGTGAGTTCCTTGTAAAAAACAGGCAGCTCCTGGAAGGCGGTCCTGACGCCCCCCAAGCTCACAAACAGGAGCTGCGTGTCGTAGTTGAGGCCGTGCTGCTGGCGGAAGAAATACGTCGCCAGAGCACACCACCTGGGAGGGGGCTCGACGTAAAGGTATCTCTGCAGGGTCTGAAGACAGAAAGTCGCGTGCTGGGTGCTGACGCACACCAACGACTGACCGCCCTCCCCAAGTGGGAGACTCAAGACCGCGGCAGAGACCCAGTGCTTCCTGTTGTTCCAGAAGAAGTCCACCAGCTTCTTCTGTATCTTGGTGACAAACGCAGGGGGAGGGGTCAAAGTGACCAGCCGGTACCACAACATGGCGGCCACCAGCTGGTTTATGACTAGCGCTCCACCCCTGTAGGACAGCTCTCGGAGCAGTCCTGTCCAGCGCCCTAGGCGAGCGGCGACCTTGGCCTCCAGCTCTTGCCAGTTCGCCGGCCAGGCTTCCTCGTTGGGGCTGAGGTAGACTGCCAGATAGAGGAGATGGGTCGTGCTCCAGACAAAAGGCCTGAGCTCCTCTGGCAGGGAGTCCACCCGCCACTGACCCACCAGGAGTCCTGAACATTTCTCCCAGTTGATCCTGGCGGAGGATGAGGCCGAGAAAATCTCCAGGCACTCTCGCATCCTCCGCAGGTCAGCAGGATCCTCTACCGCGAGGAGCACGTCATCGGCATAAGCCGAGAGGGCGACCTCCACGCCCGGCCCTTGCAGAGCCCGTCCCGTCAACCTCATCCGCAGGAGGCGCAGGAAAGTCTCCACGCAGATGGCATATAACTGGCCGGACAAGGGGCATCCCAAAGCGGAGGGGCGCCATCAAGGACCCGTTAACCTTTATCAGACACTCCGCGGCGGCGTACAAAAGTCGGATCCGGGCGACGAAATGCGTCCCGAACCCGAAAGCGCGCAGAGTTCCAAACAGATAGTCGTGATCCACTCTGTCAAACGCCTTCTCTTGGTCGAGAGATCGGAAGGCGACCGACAGACCAGCCTCCTGGGAATGATGGATGAGGTCCCGGACCAGATGGATGTTATCGGGGATTGTCCGGCCCGGGACCGTGTTGGACTGGTCGGGGTGGATCATGTGGTCCAGCATGGTGCCAAGGCGAGCAGATATCGCCCTGGCGAAGATTTTGTAGTCCGTGCTGAGGAGGGAGACCAGGTGGCAGTTTTAAGGAGGCGGAGATCGCCCTTCTTAGGCAGCAGGACGATGACTGCCCTGTGCCAAGAGAGAGGCATCTCCCCGGTCGCCAGACTTTCCCCCAGGACCCGCACTTAGTCGCCCCAAAGGACGTCCCAGAATGCCGTGTGGAACTCCATGGTCAGCCCGTCCAGCACCGGGGCATTTCGTCTCGAGAGCCGGTCGAAGGCGCCAGTCAGCTCCGCCAGGCTCAGCGAAGATTCCAGATTTTCGGCGCCCTCCGGGCCGACCTTCGACAGGTCCTCCCACAAAACTCTACGCGCTTCCTCGCTGGACGGCTCCGGAGAGAACAGAGCCCCGTTATATTCATGGGCCCTGTTGTTGACACCCTCCGATCTGAGACAAGAGAGCCGTCGTCGGCCAGCAGCGTCAAGAGCTGCTTACGGACACTCTGTCTTTTTTCCAGCGAGTAGAAGAAGGGGGAGCCGCGGTCCAGATCCCGCAGGAACCCAATCCGCGACCTCACAAACGCGCCTCGGGACCCGACGAGCTGCAGGTCCTTCAGCGCGGCCTTCTTCGCTTCGTACACCATCCGCAGGGCCGCGTCCAAGATGACTTGACCAAGACGGGACACCAGGTCGAGCACCTCTTTTTCTAGGCGCCCGACCCTGGCCGCCCGCCTCTTGGTCGACCCCCTCGCATACTCTTGACAGAAGACGCGGACGTGAGCCTTGCCCACGTCCCACCATAGCCTCAAGGAGGGTAAGCCCCCCTGCTTCTTTCTCCAGTCGGCCCAGAAATGATGGAACGAGTCCTGGAATCACACGTCCTCCAGCAGCTGGTTATTAAAATGCCAGTACGCAGATCCCGTCCTCGCGCGGAGCGAAGCGAGCTCCGCCCACACCAGGTGGTGGTCCGAACACGGCACCGGCCGCATGGAGGCCGCCGGGACGCAGGAAACGTACGCCCGAGACACGTAAAGGCGGTCGACTCTGGACCATCCTACTCCAGGCCTCACCCAAGAAAAGGTGCTGGAGTCAGGATGGAGATTTCGCCAGGCGTCCACCAATTCAAAGGCACCGACCAGGTCCCTCAACTTCTCCATCACCGTCATGCTCTGCGGGGCACCGGAGCGGTCCCTCGCCTCGAGGGTGCAGTTAAAATCCCCCCCCCCCGAGGACAATGCAGTCGCCGACGTCGACGTATCCAAGAAGAGCGGACACTTCTTCGAAGAAACGCGTTTGCTGCGGGCCGGGCTGAGGGGCGTACACGTTCACGAGATGGAACGGCATGTCCCCCAGGCGAACCGTGACATGCAGCAAGCGGCCTGGCAGGGGCTCCTCGACCCCCAAGATCTCAGGCTGAAAATGCGGGACAAACAAGATGGCCACCCCACAAGAAGTAGTAGTGAGGTGGCTCATGCGGACCTCTCCTTGCCATTCCAGGAGCCACGTGGCTTCGTCTCCCGGAACGGTGTGGGTTTCTTGCAGGAAGCACACTGCATATTTCCCCTCCCGCAGGAGCGAAAAAATTTTAAATCTACCGGGTGCCTCTCTGCCGCCGTTGATGTTGAGGCTGGCTATGGTTATCTTCATGACAAAAGAATAGTGCAACCTCTACCTAACCTATTGTGCGATGGGGAGTGGAGTTGTTTGTTGACCTCCACTCCTTCAGCAGCCCAGTGAGGAACATTTTGAGCCGGCGCAGCTCAAGGCCTTGTGCCTTTGATAAGGGCCCGCCTGCGGCCATGGTTTTAGCGGCGGAGCGGACGGACGCGATGAGCAGCCCCGGCTCGGACCATCTTTCCAGGGCCAGATGGGCTCGGTTGCGGCGACCCTGGCTCTGGACCAAAAAGTCCCGGAGTTCCTTTGCAGGAATGAGGGGGTCTCAGCAGCAGGCACGAGGAGATCAACCGCCTCACTGGCGATGGACTCGAGATCTTCTCCCTCGTCCCCCACCGAGTCCCCGTCCCCCTCCGGGAGGTCGCCGCCAACAGCCGGCCCGTCGACCACACGAGATACGGCAAACGGCCCGGCCGCTCCATCCGACCCTGGCTCTGCCCCGATCCCAACCCCAGGATCGTCGGCAGAGGAGTCCCCACTGGGCTCTTTTAAAAGCGGTGCTGGGTCAGGAAGCGATCGCGGAAGGGGTTCCTCCTCTGCCCCAGGAGCCGGGGAACGCGGAGAGACCCGGCCAAAGAAATTCTCCAGTTCCTCCAAGTACCCCAGCTCCAAAGTAGGGGGCGAGGGTTGTTGTTCTTCCCCCTCCCTGCCGCCACACCCCAGCCCAACGTGCACAGAATCATTAAAATTGTTAACATTTTTTGTTTCTTCCGGGTCGAGCGACTCCCGGGGGAAGTTGGTTAATAGCTGGGCGGGCCCAGGTTCGGCCTTTTCGGCCCCGTCCTCCTCAGTCCCTGGGACGCTCGACCCGGCGGCTACGATTTTCTCCGCTGGCCCCACGCCCCCCACGACAGGCAGATCTTCCACGCCATCCCCGGGAGGCAGAGGCTGGGCAGCCTTGACTGTCTCACCCTCCCCGGGGACAGATTCCTCTCACCTACGGCGCAGTTTGGGGGCGCTGGTGGGGGACGCGGGACACGCGGCGGGCACCGACTCCTCCATGTAGGGATGTTGTTCCCCCTCCGCCTCATTGGAGCGGCGCCTCCTTTTGTTCCTGGGGTGGTGCGGAGGCAGGGAGAGCTCCATGTCTGCCGAGGCCTCCCGCTCCACTCACCCCTTTTTCTTATCTTGCCCACGCCCGAGCCACTCTGTGATATTGGTCAAGGCTCGGGCACGGGTTCAGGGCACCCCGCGCTCGCCGGTGACAGGGTTGGGCTGAGTGCGGTGATCAAATTGTCTGGCGCACTGAGGGGACCCGCCTCGAGATGTTTAGCCTTCCTCCACGTCTTCTTTCTGATCGGAAGCTTCCCCCCCCCCCCCCCCGCCGGAGGCCGTGAAAACAAAGGCCCTAGACAATGCCCGCGCACCTACGGCTCCCAGCATGCGGACGCATCTAGGGGGCGGGGTGGCGGGGGTGCCAGCCTTGGCCGCCTTCGGTGGTTTGGTGGCCTTGGAGGCGGGGAAGTTTTTACGAACGTGCCCCACCTCCCTACAGGCATGTCACCGCACGCCGTCCGACATCCAGAAGATGCGGTAGGCAGTCCCCTCATGCACCACATTAAAATTACCCTCTGTCATCTCCTCCCGCGCCAGCCGGTTAGAAAGATGGCGGCGGAAGGAGAACACGTGGCGCAGGCTGTTCTCCCTGAGGCCGAGCGGTATGGGGTTGATCCCTGACCTTACCTCCCGCAGTTGGTGTAGCTGAGGGAGGAGGAGACCATCGAGAACAAAGAGCGGGACGTTAGATAGGATGACCATCTGCACGGTGGCCTCGAGAGGATCCACCGGCAGGAACGTCCCGCCCACCGTGAGCCCCTTTTCAAGGGCCAGGGACACCGCCCGTTCCAACCCCAGGAAGAACACCGCCTTCCCAGACATTTTGGAGGCTGCGACAATGGCCGAGTGGCCGACTACCCCAACAAATCGCCCGCACACACTCCTCAATGCTCATTGTGGGGTGAGTGTAGCTCTTGACCCTGTGTTTCTTTGTTATTAGTCTGAAAGGTGGCAGGGCAGCAGGAGGCGCAGGAGGCGCCGTGGATGTGGACGCCACCTGCGCATATGTCTTTGCTGGCCCCGCCACCGGCGTGGATGGGGTCGCCATCACAGGGTCCCTTTAAGGGCTACACCCACCCAAACGTCACAGTCCTTAATGTTCTTAATTGGCCTCGTTTAAGTGTGTGAGCAGAGGAGCTCTCAATGAGGCACACCTTTCCCCTGGTTGACAGTTGGGGAGGGGCCTTGTTCCCTCTGCTCAGTTGTCTTAATTGTTTTTTCAATTAGGAGAAAGGGGCTCTCAGAGAGAGAGGGGAGAGACTGAGAGTGACAGAGAAAGAGAGAGGGGGGTGGGAAAGTGTGAAGCTGCGAGGGCAGGTCTCCCCTCACAGCAATGGGTGGGTGTTTCTTGGGGTGCTGTCGAGGAAATTTTAGCTGAAATTAACTTAGGCGGAGGCTTTCAGAGCCGTGCTTCGAGAAAATTTTATTTCCTAACAAGATATATCGGAGAGTCCGCTCAGCCCGCACTGAGGCAAAACTCTGACTTTTACAGTAAAACTCGCTCTATCTTTCTACAGTTGAAACAGGAATCTAAAACACACCACGCAAGTACATCAATCATACATTCTTGTAAATGCAATCAAAGCAAGAACTTTATCTAAAACACCTCATATGAGCATTAATCATACATCCTGTAAATACAAAGGTCATTTCAGGAGGCAGACTTTTATCTTGTCCTTCCATAGTTTCTCCCTGTCCGTTTTCTGATAAGCAGGGTATCTGGAAACTCATGTAAACACTAGACAGTCATGTATTTACAACATTCTTTGTTCCAAGATCTGAGAGGTTTGGGTGTTTTCTTTTCCAGCTCCACTAATTTAATTAACTCAGCAAGAAGTGAACTTAACCCTTTCCTTAAAAATAGGGCTTAGATCATTTTCTTCCACAATTCCCTCCTTGTTGATCTTTATCTAGATCAACACAGTTTCTTATATATTCTTTTCTTGTTCAAAAGGGGGTTCATACCCTTCAGGGTAGGGTCGCATTTTAAGACTTTCCTCTTCATTGTAATCATCTACTTTTCCCTCTATGCGATTTAACCTTCCTTTTATGGACACACTTTTCCTTTCTACTTGGGATACCAGGCTCATTACTTGACTAATTAATTTTTTCAACTTTATCCATATTCCACAAATGATTATTAATAATGTAAGCATCACTACACCCATGATTATTATGGGGTGTACAGCTAGCTTCAGTACTGCGGAAGCTTTTGGGGACCATCCGAAAAACACATCCCACAAGTGGTGTACCGTCAAAAAGGTAACTTCATCTGCGATTCTTACTAGCTGCCCCTTCTTGTAACTCATTTCGACTCTAAATTGGTGGATGTCTCTGCCTCTTTTTGACAGAGCTTCCTCAATTTGCTTGTCATTACGTATCAAATTGTGCAGTCTGGTCAAATTAATTACAGGGGGTAAGGGTTCAATCTTGTGCACAGAGAGATATTTTTCTACATTTTGCCATTGCCCAAAGGTATACGTTCTTTTTACTTCAGGGTCATACAGGGTGTAGACTCTTCTCACGCATTTATTAATGGGGGGCCTATACAAAATTTCATCCAGATAGACAGGTTTATTTCCTGTCACACAGACCTCTTTCTGTCCAATTTCCGTAATATCAGTGTCATTTGTTGGCTTCAGTTCCCACTTACATACTCCAATGGAGTGCTGTAGTGAGCATGGTTCGTGTATGGCAGTTTGATAAGCACATACCATTCCGAATGGTCACCTAGCACATCCCCTATGGTGATGTGTCAAATTCTTTTCATCAACCCAATCTCCTTTAAACTCTGGGTACCAAAAGTTCTGTCCAAATAACTGAGGCATTACTTGGAACTGACACCAAATTTCTTGTCTCGTCTTATTCACTATTTCCATAGTTATGTTACATCCCTTTGAATCACAACTGGTATATCTTTCTTGGGGTTTAATGGTCAGATTAAGAAGCCTATCCTTCTGATTGATTTTCAGCAACCCTTCCCACGTGTCAGCATGGATGGATAATATCTTCCTTTCTAGCTCGGCTCTCAATAACTGGCTGATCGTTTCTTTAAACATGCAATGGGTGTACCTGTTTACTCCCTGTTGTTCCTTCATCAGGTTCTCTATTTCCTTTTCTATCCTTTCGTTCTCCTTCCAGGTCAACCTGATACCTGCAATTGCTGTAACCCTTCATCCCAGGCATTTCTTATTTTTATGCCTTCCCCTACCAGTCCTCCGACGACCTGGATTTTATTTTGTAGGGTTTCGACATCCATGGAGTTCAATTCTCCTATTCCTGCTCCCACTCCACCTAACAGTCCCTAGCACATCCCGTTTCTTTTTCGGGGGCCTTCTTTTCTAAAAGTTACCTCAACACTGGTTGTGTTGCAGCCGCCTTTCTCCTTCGGGGGATATTTAATTTGCATTGTTAAATTTAATACGCCTGGGGACTTTACCACTGGGATGCAGGTGGTCAATATTCGTTTCAGGTGTCCCGGATCTCGCGGGGAATGCTTATTTTTATTATGGGTCCATTGTTTAGTATAGGTTATTCCATTTATTATTTTCCAAAAGTCCCACCTCATCTTCTCTTTTCTGTTTTCTTCTATAACACTCTTGAACTAATTCGTTACAATAACAACACGCAAGCACGATGGTAACCGTAACCAAAATAATAAATGCCCAGGCTGGCGCACAAATGAGTTCTGACATTCGTCCCTGGATTTTTTTAGTAACTATCGATACTTTTAAGTCCAAAATACCCAAAATAAGTGAACACAAAATAAGGGCAGGTACAGTTCTTTAGTGAGAAGATGGCTGTTTTTTTCAGTCGGGCGACCGTAGCTCGTCCTGGTTCAATGCCTTTTTTTTCGGCTGTGATTCGTCGGGGAAATAATATTTATTGTGGGTTGCATGCACCCAGTTCGGGTGCTTTTCCAACTTCAAAACAGTTCGTGTTGTGAGGATTATCTGATATGGTCCCTTCCACCTAGGAGAAAAAGATTCTTTGTTTAATGTTTTTACTAACACTTGATCTCCAGGCCTGAAAGGGTGCATATTTCCTTCCGACGGGGGCACCTGTGCCTGCTTTATTTGTTCGTGCAGACTCCTCGCTATTTCACACATGGCCTGAGCATACTTTAGTGATTTTTCATCATTCCAAATTAATGCTATCTTTTCAGCCACCAGTGGTGGTTTTACGCCGGTAGGCATTGGTCTTCCCAACAAGGCTTCATGTGATGTCAACCAAGTGTTTCGGTTTTTTTGGTTTCTAATTGTATACAGTATCAATGGTAAGGCATCTGGCCACTTTAGTCCTGTCTCCTGACATACCTTGGTGAGGGTAGGTTTTATTATCCCATTTACTCTCTCTACAATTCCCGAGGACTGTGGTTGATATGGTATATGTAACTTCCACTGGAATCCTAATGCTTCTGCAAGATTTTGCACTATTTTTCCTGTGAAGTGTGTTCCCCTGTCACTGTTGATTCCCATAGGTATCCCATATCTTGGTACTATTTCTTTAAATATAATTTTTACTACTGTTCGGGCATCGTCTCTCCTAGTGGCGTACGCTTCTACCCACCTTGTGAACATATCTACTATAACTAATAGATACTTGAGATCTGATACTGGAGGCATGTGGACAAAATCAATTTGCAAATTTTCAAAGGGCATACTTGGCTGGGGTAGATGATCATATTCAGCAGGTGTTTTACCTCTGTTATTTTGTTGACAAATTTGGCATGTTCTAGCAATTTTTTCAATTACTACTGTTATTCCTGGTGCATACCACTGTGCATTAATAGCATGTATCATCCCTCCTTTGCCCATGTGAGCCTGACCGTGTGCTAGGCGAGACAGGGGCAAAAATAGAGATCTAGGGCAAACAGTTCGCCCATCAGGGTGATACCAAATGTTGTTTTTGAGAAAACAACCTCGGTGTTCCCAAGTCCTTCTTTCTTGCATAGTAACTTGTTGTTGGCTGTTTTAAGTTGTTGGATGTCAAGTACCTGAGGAGGGGAGACTGAGACTGCTTGAAGGCAGTCTGCCTGTGCCGAAGCGGCCTGTTTGGCTGCCTCGTCAGCCCTCCTATTTCCTACTGATACTTCATCCTCACCGGTTGTGTGAGCTGCACATTTGATAACGGCTACCTTACTTGGCAACTGAATGGCATCTAATAGATTAAGCACCAGTTGAGAGTGCTTAATATGCTTCCACCAGAGGTGATAAAGCCTCTGTTTTTCCACAGTTGTCCAAGATCATGGACCACCCCGAATGCATATCTAGAATCAGTATAGATATTAGCAGTTTGATCTTTAGCTATTATACAAGCTCTAGTGAGGGCAAACAATTCAGCAGCCTGAGCCGAGGTTCCGGGAGGCAGGGTAAATGCTTCAACAGTTTCGTGAGGGTATACAATAGCATAGCCTGCCAAAACCAAATCATCCGACGGCCTGTACGATGATCCATCCGTATAGAGAATAAGATCAGGATTGTCCATGGGCTCTGTGAGCAAATCTGGTCTTGGTAAGGTGGCTATTTCCACCGTTAACAGACAGTCATGCTGTTCTGGATCCTCTACTTCTCCAGTAGGAAGAAACGTGGCTGGGTTCACTACCGGTGCGCGTCGAAAGGTATAGTTAGGGTGTGACAGCAGTAATACTTCATAACCTGTTCTTCTAGACGCTGTAAAGTGTTGTGTGGCAGCTGAATTCAAAAGTAATAACACAGCATGGGCTGTAATGACAGTACATGGATAGTCCAAAACAATAGATACCGACTTCTCCACCATGACCACAGTAGCAGCTACAGCACGTAGACATGCTGGCATTCCCCTTACTACTGGAGGCAGCAAAACCGAATAATAAGCGACTGGTCTATTTCCCCCACCATGTTCCTGGGTTAGTACTGCTGTTGCAAATCCTTCTTTCTCATTCACATACATCTGAAAAGGTTTTCCATAATTTGGAAGTCCCAATGCCGGAGCATTAGTAATGGCTTTCTTTAACTGTTTAAATGCCTCCTCTCTCTCTGGGGTCCACTCCACCTTGGGTGGGGCATTATTTAGGGCAGCTGATCTTAGGACCGCATCCCATTCTCGATAATCAGGGATCCATTGTCTACAGTACCCAACCATCCCCAAAAATGACAAGATATCCTTCTTTGTCTTGGTATGGTGGCACTTTGAATTGTCTGAATTATTTCTGGTCCTAGCTGCCTCTGCCCTTGAGATGTGTGAAAACCCAGGTACTGGACTTGAGTCTGACAAAATTGTAACTTTTGTAACGACACTCGGTGCCCTCTTTCACATAGGTGCTGTAACAGTTTCAGGGAATCTTGCATGCACCTGTATCCGTGGCTGGAAGCCACAAGCAAATCGTCCGCATACTGCAGCAGTACAGACTGGTCTGATAATGAACAGTCTTCGAGGTCTCTTTTTACTGCTGCTGCATATACTGCGGGGCTTTCGGTATATCCTTGGGGCAACCTGGTCCATGTGTACTGCTGTTTCCTGTAGGTGAAAGCAAACAGATACTGACTTTCTTGATTTGACGGGATGGAGAAAAAGGCTGAACACAGGTCTATCACAGTAAAGACAGTTGCTGTTGGTGGGATAGCAGATAGTATAATGTTGGTGTCCGGTACCACAGGGGTGATAGGGACTACTATCTTATTAATAGCTCTCAGATCTTGCACAAATCTCCACTCATTCGGCCTATTAACTTTTGGTATGGGCAGTATCGGAGTGTTACACGGGTTCTGTGTCTTTTCTAGAACTCCTTGTTCCAATAATGCAGAAATGACTGGCTCTATCCCATTTTCTGCCTCTGGAGGCAGTCTGTACTGCCTAATGCTTGGTAACACGTTCTTTATCAATTGTACCCGATGGGGTACTGCAAAATGTACTTGCCCAACATGATTCTTATGCTTTGCCCAAAGTTCAGAGGATACTTGATTCAATGCCATTGGCAGCTTAGGGCTTGGTTGTTCCGGGGGTTGCTGTTTTTCAAAAATGGAGGCATGACTTTTTCCTTTCCACTGGAGAATCCCCCTGTTGTGGGTGATAAAATCTATCTGAACATTTTGCAATTTTATTACTGCCCAAGGTTGATAGCCTTGTTGCTGTTTTTCCTTTTCTATTTCTACAATCATCGGACCCATATCTTTAGGTTTCGCTGGCGGTTTTACAGCCAATGTCAGATGAGGTGTCGAGTTCTCTTCTCTAAACCGCTGCTGCTGTAAGGGTGTCAAATCGATGGCTACCCCCAATCCTTCTGGTCCAAAATAAATGCGGGGCGTAGCTTCTACTATTTCTTCTCTATTTAAAAAGGATTGCACCAGACACTGGTAAGTTTCAGCTTTTTGTCGAGTGTACCAGGCTGTACAGTGAAGCTGAACTGCCTCAAAGCTTGTCAAAATTAATTATATACATCAATTCTTCAGTATTAGAGTCAATTTTAGCTTTTAAGTTTTGTATAACTTCATGTATCAAGGAAGTTGCCATTCAATTGCCAACAATAGAGGGCAGCCTTTTCTTTGTTATCTTCCCTTTTCTCTTCTTCAATCCCCTTAAAGAACTGATGGATTTTATTTGGAGGGAGCTCCATGAACATCCCTTCCTTTGTGCAATAAATTGTGGCTCCTAGTTTGCACAAAGTATGTCTTCCCAATAAAGGAAGAGGTGTTGTTTTAGAGACTATCAAAGTCTCATTATTAACTTGTCCTTCAACTATCAATTTGGTAGGTTCAGATAAAAATTATTTCATGGAGATACTGGCCACACCCAAACTTAAGACGGTGGTGTTGCTTACAGGTAGTCCCACAGAGGATGGTACAGAAGACATAGTAGCACCGGTATCCACCAGGAACTTCACATAAGTGTTTCCCACTTTTACTACTGCTGAAGGGTTTTCTTCTATGTCTGCTGATAAGCGGAGGGCTGCCGCTTGTACCACTAAGCCTCCGGGGCATCCCTATGCTGATTGGTGTGGGTTGGGGTTAGAGAATGAAAACTGAGGGGCTAATGCAGGTGGAGGTTCGGGGAAATCCCTTTGTAACCCTCCAAGCTGTTTCGGTGGGCATCTGCAATCTCGAGCCCAATGCCCTTTCCTTCCGCAATTTCTACACTCATCTTGGGAGCGATCGCGTTGGGGCCACTATCCTCTTCCTCTTCCCTGTCCTCATCCTGCAAACCCTCCTCTATTATTCTGTGCTTGTCCTCTTCCCTTTTGTTGATAGTATTTACCTGTTATTTTATCCTTGTTGTCTTTATAGGTGAATAGTCCCTCCCTATCCATATTGGTCAGTACTGTAATTGTCTCCTTCCAACTTTTTCCTTGCCAGTCCAAAACCTTTATTTTGTATGTTCTGGCGTGTTGCGGCAACATACAATTTAACAAGGTTTGCACTGCCAAAGGTTCATTTTGATCCATCGGTATTCCTGCATGTTCGTCCCAACTATTTTTCCATCTGCCTGCAAAAATCTATTATTGATTTTTCTGCTTTCTGCAAGAAGCGGGTGACTTCCCCTATATCCCCATGCTTTTTAGCCCCTTGCAGAATTGCGTTCTTTCCTCGGTGTTTCAACCAATGGGTTAATGACTCGTTGCCGGCATCTAGCAAGTCATCATTAACTCTCCAGTCTCCATTTTCCCCTGTTGGGATGGGGAACATATCTTTTACCCCCTGCCAGGAAGATCCATAAGCCGCTTGCAATAATAATTTAACATCTCCTGGGAGTGGATTGTAAATTGTACATGTTTACTCAAGCCAGTTGTGAAATACTACCGGTTTCCTTACCGGATTTGGGGCGGCCGAGATCATATCTCTGGCTTCTCCAGGGGACCATGGTTTTAAGACTGCCGTAGTTCCTATCATTACCCTAGGATTTTGGCCGACGGGGGTTTGGGAAGTACAGTCGGTGGCTTCTCTTTTAGCCACTTGCCCTCTTATTGTTACCCCAGATCTGTGGTCTATGCCCCCTTCTCCGGAGGCTCTGGCTTCCCCTGACCCAAATGCTCGCGGGTCTCCTCCATCGGCTCCTCCACTAGGTGGCTGATCCGGAGGGGCTGCTAGTTCCCTCAGAGCTTGATTTCTATGGGCAGCGATTATTTCTATAAGTTCCTGCCAGCTATCTTGTTTTGCGGGTTCTATACGGGGATAGAGTCCTACTGCTGGTGCTGAGGGGATAGGAAAACCCGGAGGACTATAAGAGGGAGGTTTTTCACTCTCCCCTTTTTCTTTTTCTTCTGATTTATTTTTAGGGGATTGATGCCTTTTAGCAACCTCTGTCCATTTTTTAAAACATTTTTCCATATAGTCCCTATCCCAAGTGGGGTCTCCCCCTCCTTCCTTGGTTGTTTTTCTCCACTCTTCAATCAAAGATAACTTAAAACTTCCTCCATATGGCCAATCCCCATCAGACCAACCGTACAAATCGCTACTAAACGTTACCGTGTATCTGTCATCTCCTGTTTCCTTAATTACACTGTCCGCAGGCGAGCCGGGCGGCACAATGGGATCTCCTACCTTCTCTCGTTGCTTTACTACCTTACAGATTATTTTCTCAGTCTTAGGATGGACTTTCATTCTTTCAGTTGAGAGGTCGTCTTTATTTCCTTTTCGAGGAGCTGGGCGCGAGCGCCCTGCTCGACTAGAGCCATTTCCCATTCTTCCGGGTGCAACGTCTCGCGGTTTTTTCTGAAATGAGAGTTAGGACACTCCTACAAAATATACAATAATTTACAAAGCGCTCACCGGTGTGCTCTCTTCCGCTCAGCTCGGGGTCTTTCGTTTGCCTTTTTGTTATTTTAGCTTCTTTGCGGTAGCTACCTTATGCCTCACCCCCTCCAGGGGAGCTCGTCGGCTTGTCCTCCTTTTGCTAGGACGGCCTAGGCACCTTCCTCCTTTCAGGTACGAAGGTCCTTAAAATTCCTCTTTTCTCTTTAAAAGTTAAATTTAGTTCTTTTCAATCTCGTTTTTTTTTTGAGATCCTGCCTGACTACGCCAGAATCTGTCGAGGAAATTTTAGCATAAATTAACTTAGGCGGAGGCTTTCAGAGCCGTGCTTCGAGAGAATTTTATTTCCTAACAAGATATCTCGGAGAGTCCGCTCAGCCCGCACTGAGGCAAAACTCTGACTTTTACAGGAAAACTCGCTCTATCTTTCTACAGTTGAAACAGGAATCTAAAACACACCACACAAGTACATTAATCATACATTCTTGTAAATGCAATCAAAGCAAGAACTTTATCTAAAACACCTCATATGAGCATTAATCATACATCCTGTAAATACAAAGGTCATTTCAGGAGGCAGACTTTTATCTTGTCGTTCCATAGTTCCCCCTGTCCGTTTTCTGATAAGCAGGGTATCTGGAAACACTGGACAGTCATGTATTTACAACATTCTTTGTTCCAAGATCAGAGAGGTTTAGGTGTTTTCTTTTCTATCTCCACTAATTTAATTAACTCAGCAAGAAGTGAACTTAACCCTTTCCTTAAAAATAGGGCTTAGATCATTTTCTTCCACAGGTGCACTCCCCAGATGATGGAAAGGCAAAAAACAGAGTCTTTGTAGATGGTCTTCGGGTGGGGGGAGAAGATCTCTTCACCTGGGGCAGCTGGAGCCAACCAGGCACACACTCCCAACGATGTTAAATAGGGTAATTAATAATTCTTCAGCCAGGTAGCTCCAGCTATCCCAGGCTAGGCAATGGGGGAGGGGTGCTTCAGTGGTGTGTGGGGCCTAGTTGTGGGCCAGACCCCCACACACACTTCCACACACACACACCCACCGCAATGTTCCGGCCCTCGAAATGGTCTTCTTTCCTCCCCCCACCGATACAACAAAGTCTTTCGGGGAATGCACCAAAATACACCCACCTCTTGATGATGAAGTCTTTCCCTCCTTCAACACTGCATAGTTGTTGTTCTTTTTCCCCCTCTCTCCAACTCTTTGTAGCAGTATTAAAGGTTGTTGAATTTCCTGCTCTCCTCCTCTCCCTCTGGATGAATTGGACATGTCGAAAGCCCCTTCATCCTCTTCCTGGGCTGTTTGACAGGGCTCACTCCAGGCTTTCCAGGCAGGAGCAACAGCAGGGAGTTCCTTCTCTCACAGCAACAGAGCTCCAACTTAATAGGCCACGCCTCCAAAGCTCCACCATTGGTCCACAGAACTCTTTTTGGGAGTAAACTAAAAAATTAATCTTTAAATCGTGTCCCCCCGATCTGGGGGGCACACCAAACATTTCCAAGGCCCTTTTTTGTGTTTTTGTTGTTGTTTTTTTTTGTGTTTTTGTTTTTTTTCAAGTTATTTGGGCACTAAAATCATATTTTTTTTCTCTAGTGGCCCCCTATAAGAGGGGAGGGGGACACTAAAAACACTGGCAATTAAAACAAATTAAACTTTAAAACATAAAATAAAATTAAAATTTGGTTGCCGGGCATGATGATGCACTCCAATCCCTCTGGTGCCCACCTCTCGTGGAAGGCAGCGAGTGTACCGGTGGACACCGCGTGCTCCATCTCCAAGGACACCCTAGCGTGGATGGACGCGCGGAAGAGAGGCAGGCAGTCATGTTGAACGACCCCCTCGACTGCCCGCTGCCTGGACCGGCTGATGGCACCCTTGGCCGTGCCCAGGAGCAGTCCTACGAGGAAGCCCTCGGATCTACCCGCTCCCCTCCGCACAGGGTGCCCAAAGATCAGGAGTGTGGGACTGAAGTGCAGCCAGAATTTCAGGAGCAGCCCCTTTAAATAATAACACAGGGGCTGCAACCTCGTGCATTCAATAAAAACATGGAACACGGACTCTTCCAGACCGCAGAAATTGCAGGCGGCCTGGGAGCCCGTGAACCGGCTTAAAAATTTATTGCACGGCACTGCTCCTGCACCACCCTCCAGGCCAAGTCCCCGATAAATAGTGGGAGGACTCCCACGTAGAGTGCCCTCCATCGGGGACCCCCGCCTCCTCCAGATGGCAAGATGGTACGGCATTGCATGTCTGGACAGCAGGCGAGGATGGCAAAGTTGAGAGTGCGCAGGAGCAGCCCGTACAGGAGATCCCTCCGCGCGGAACTGAAAGGCACGGATGGGATTTCCTCGAGGTTGCTCAAGTTTGGCGCTGATGAGGAATTCCGTCCGGACGGGGGTCAGTTCGGCCGGGATTTCCCCACGTGCTTGAGCCTCCTCGACACACCTAACGGAGTCGGGGCCCAGAGCTGTTTTTAGTGACTTGATGGCATCGGCCACGCGGCGGACGTTGGCAGAATTTAGACGCTGCGCCAGCGTATCTGGCGCCATCCAGCCCGCTCCTCCGCCATCGAGCAGGTCCCTGACCCTGGTCACCTCACCAGCCACAGCCCTCTCGTCCGACCGCCACCTAAAACCTCGTTCGTGGAGTTACGGATTCTCGAGCAGTGGCTCCTGCAGGACAGCCGCCACTCCAGCCGGTGGAGAGCTGCACTTGGTGGAGACTTTGTTCCAGACCCTGGTGAGTTCCTTGTAAAAGACAGGCAGCTCCTGGAAGGCGGTCCTGACGCCCCCCAAGCTCACAAACAGGAGCTGCATGTCGTAGTTGAGGCCGTGCTGCTGGTGGAAGAAATACGTCGCCAGAGCACGCCACCTGGGAGGGGGCTCGACGTAAAGGTATCTCTGCAGGGTCTGAAGACGGAAAGTCGTGAGCTGGGTGCAGACGCACAACAATGACTGACCGCTCTCCCCAAGCGGGAGACTCATGACCGCGGCAGAGACCCAGTGCTTCCTGTTGTTCCAGAAGAAGTCCACCAGCTTCTTCTGTATCTTGGTGACAACCGCAGGGGGAGGGGTCAATGTGACCAGCCGGTACCACAACATGGCGGCCACCAGCTGGTTTATGACTAGCGCTCGACCCCTGTAGGACAGCACTCGGAGCAGTCCTGTCCAGCGCCCTAGGCGAGCGGCGACCTTGGCCTCCAGCTCTTGCCAGTTCACCGGCCAGGATTCCTCGTCGGGGCTAAGGTAGACTCCCAGATAGAGGAGATGGGTCGTGCTCCAGGCAAAAGGCCTGAGCTCCTCCGGCAGGGAGTCCACCCGCCACTGACCCACCAGGAGTCTGGAACATTTCTCCCAGTTGATCCTGGCAGAGGATGCGGCCGAGTAAATCTCCTGGCACTCACGCATCTTTCGCAGGTCAGCGGAATCCTCTACAGCGAGGAGCACGTCATCAGCGTAAGCCGAGAGGACGACCTCCACGCCCGGCCCTTGCAGAGCCAGTCCCGTCAACCTCGTCCGCAGGAGGCGCAGGAAAGACTCCACACAGATGGCATATAACTGGCCGGACATGGGGCAGCCCTGGTGCACCCCTCTCCCAAAGCGAAGGGGCGCCATCAAGGACCCGTTAACCTTTATCAGACACTCCGCGGCGGCATACAAAAGTCGGATCCGGGCGACGAAATACGTCCCAAACCCGAAAGCGCGCAGAGTTCTGAACAGATAGTCGTGATCCACCCTGTCGAACGCCTTCTCTTGGTCGAGAGATAGGAAGGCGACCGACAGACCAGCCTCCTGGGAATGATGGATGAGGTCTCGGACCAGATGGATGTTATCGTGGATTGTCCGGACCGGAACAGTGTAGGATTGGTTGGGGTGGATCATGTGGTTCAGCACGGCGTCAAGGCGAGTAGACATCACCCTGGCGAAGATTTTGTAGTCCGTGCTGAGGAGGGAGACCGGGCGCCAGTTCTTAAGGAGCCGGAGATCGCCCTTCTTAGGCAGCAGGACGATGACTGCCCTGCGCCAAGAGAGAGGCATCTCCCCGGTCGCCAGACTTTCCCCCAGGACCCGCGCGTAGTCGCCACCCAGGACATCCCAGAACACCCTGTTGAACGCCACGGTCAGCCCGTCCAGCCCCGGGGCTTTTCCCCTCGAGAGCCAGTCGAGGGCGCCGGTCACCTCCGCCAGGCTTAGCGGAGCTTCCAGATTTTCGCCGCTCTCCAAGCCGACCATCGGCAGGTCCTCCGACAAAACTCTACACGCTTCCTCGCTGGACGGCTCCGGAGAGAACTGAGCCCCGTAATATTCACGGGCCCTGTTGTTGACGCCCTCCGGATCCGAGACAAGAGAGCCGTCGTCGGCCAGTCACATCAAGAGCTGCTTACGGACACTCTGTCTTTTTTCCAGCGAGTAGAAGAAGGGGGAGCTGCGGTCCAGATCCCGCAGGAACCGGATCCGCGACCTCACGAACGCGCCTCGGGACCCGACGAGCTGCAGGTCCTTCAGCGTGGCCTTCTTCGCTTCATACACCATCCGCAGGGCCGGGTCCTCGACGACTTGAGCGAGCCGGGACTCCACGACGAGCACCTCTTTTTCTAGGCGCCCAACCCTGGCCGCCCGCCTCTTGGTCGACCCCCTCGCGTACTCTTGACAGAAGATGCAGACGTGAGCCTTGCCCACGTCCTACCATAGCCTCAAGGAGAGGAAGCCCCCCTGCTTCCTTCTCCAGTCGGCCCAGAAACGACGGAACGAGTCCTGGAACCGCATGTCCTCCAGCAGCTGGTTGTTAAACTGCCAGTATGCGGACCCCGTCCTTGGGGGGAGCGAAGCAAGCTCCGCCCACACCAGGTGGTTGTCCGAACACGGCACCGGCCGCATGGAGGCCGCCGGGACACAGGAAATGTACGCCCGAGAAACGTAAAGGCGGTCGACTCTGGACCATCCTACTCCAGGCCTCACCCAAGTAAAGGCGCTGGAGTCGGTAATGGAGATTTCGCCAGACGTCCACCAAGTCGAAGGAACCGACCAGGTCCCTCAACTTCTCCATCGCCATCATGCTCTTCGGGGCACCGGAGCGGTCCCTCGCCTCGTGGGTGCAGTTAAAATCCCCCCCGAGGACAATGCAGTCGCCGACGTCGACGGAGCCAAGAAGAGCGGACACTTCTTCGAAGAAGCGCGTTTGCTGTGGGCCGGGCTGAGGGGCGTACACATTCACGAGATGGAGCGGCACATCCCCCAGGCGAACCGTGACGTGCAGCAAGCGGCCTGGCACGGGCTCCTCGACCCCCAAGATCTCCGGCTGAAAATGCGGGGCCAACAAGATGGCCACCCGACAAGAAGTAGTAGTGAGGTGGCTCATGCGGACCTCTCCTTGCCATTCCAGGAGCCACGTGGCTTTGTCTCCCGGAACGGTGTGGGTTTCTTGCAGGAAGCACACCGCATATTTCCTCTCCTGCAGGAGCAAAAAATTGTTAAATCTACGGCGTGCCTCTCTGCCGCCGTTGATGTTGAGACTGGCTATGTTTATCTTCATGACAAAAGCATAGTGCAACCTCTACCTAACCTATTGTGTGGGGGGGATTCGAGTCGTTTGTTGACTTCCACTCCTTCAGCAGCCCAGCGAGGAACCTTTTGTGCAGGCGCAGCTCAAGACCTTGCGCCTTTGATAAGGGCCCGCCCCCGGCCATGGTTTTAGCGGCGGCGCGGACAGACGCGACGAGCAGCCCCGGCTCAGACCATCTTTCCAGCGCCAGATGGGCTCGGTTGCGACGACCCTGGTTCTGGACCAAAAAGTCCCGGAGTTCCTTTGTAGGAATGAGGGGGGACTCAGCGGCGGGCACGCGGAGAAACACCGCCTCACTGACGATAGATTCGAGATCTTCTCCCGAGTCCCCCACCGAGTCCCCGTCCCCCTCCGGGAGATCGCCGCCAGCAGCCGGCCCGTCGACCACACGAGGTACGGCAAATGGCCCGGCCGCTCAATGCGGCCTTGGCTCTGCCCCGATCGCACCCCCAGGATCATCGGCAAAGGAGTCCCCACTGGGCGCTTTTAAAAGCGGTGCTGGGTCAGGAAGCGACGGCGGAAGGGGTTCCTCCTCCGCCCCAGGAGCCGGGGAACACGATGAGACCCGGCCAAAGAAATTCTCCAGGTCCTCCAAGTACCACAGCTCCAAAGTAGGGGGCGAGGTTTGTTGTTCTTCCCCCTCCCTGCCGCCACTCCCCGGCACAGCGTGTACAGAATCATTAAAATTGTTCACATTTTATTTTCTTCCAGGTCGAGCGACCCCCGGGGGAAGATGGTTAATAGCTGGACGGGCCCAGGTTCGGCCTTTTCGGCCCCGCCCGCCTCAGTCCCCGGGACGCTCGACCCGGCGGCTACGCATTCTTCCGCTGGCCCCACGCCCCCCACGAGAGGCAGATCCTCCACGCCATCCCCGGGAGGCAGAGGCTGGGCAGCCTCGACTGTCTCATCCTCCCCGGGGATAGACTCCTCCTGCCTATGGTGCAGTTTGGGGGCGCTGGTGGGGGACGCGGGACATGCGGCGGGCACCGACTCCTCTGCGGAGGGATGTTGTTCCCCCTCCGCCTCATTGGAGCGGCGCCTCTTTTTGTTCCTAGGGGGGTGCGGAGGCACGGAGACCTCCACGTCTGCCGAGGCCTCCCGCTCCATTCCCCCCTTTTTCTTATCTTGCCCGCGCCCGAGCCCCTCTGTGATATTGGTGAAGGGCTCGGGCACGGGCTCAGGGCACCCCGCGCTCGCTGGTGACAGGGTTGGGCTGAGCGCGGTGATCAAATTGTCTGGCGCACTGAGAGAACCCGCCTCGAGATGTTTCGCCTTCCTCTGCGCCTTCTTTCCGATCGGTCGCTCTCCCTTCCCCCCACCAGAGGCCGTGAAAACAAAGGCCCCCAACGATGCCTGCGCACCCACAGCTCCCGGCACGCGGACGCTACTAGGGGGAGGGGTGGCGGCGGCGCCAGCCTTGGCCGCCTTCGGTGGTTTGGCGGCCTTGGAGGCGGGGCAGTTCTTGCGAACGTGCCCCCCCGCCCTACAGGCATGGCACTGGACGCCGTCCGACGTACAGAAGACGCGGTAGGCAGTCCCCTCGTGCACCACATTAAAATTACCCTCTGTCGTATCCTCACGCGCCAGCCCGACAAAAAGCTGGCGGCGGAAGGAGAACACATGGCGCAGGCTGTTCTCCCTGAGGCCGAGCGGTATGAGGTTTATCCCTGACCTTACTTCCCCCAGTTGGTGTAGGTGAGGGAGGAGGAGCCCAGCGGGAACAAAGGGCGGGACGTTTGAAAGGATGACCCTCTGCGCGGTGGCCTCGTGAGGATCCACAGGCAGGAACGTCCCGCCCACCATGAGCCCCTTTTCAAGGGCCAGGGACACCGCCCGCTCCGACTCCAGGAAGAACACCGCCTTCCCAGACATTTTGGAGGCTGCGACAATGGCCGACGGGCCGATTACCCCAGCCATCGACCGCACGCGCTCCTCAATGCTCAATGTGGGGTGAGTGTAGCTCTTGACCCCGTTTTTCTTTGTTATTTGTCTGAAAGGTGGCAGGGCAGCAGGAGGCGCAGGAGGCGCCATGGATGTGGACGCCGCCTGCGCATATGTCTTTGCCGACCCCGCCACCGGCGTGGATGGGGTCGCCATCACGGGGTCCCTTTAAGGGCTACACCCACCCCAAAGTCACAGGCCTTAATGTTCTTAATTGGCCTCGTTTAAGTGTGTGAGCAGAGGAGCTCTCAATGAGGCACACCTCTCCCCTGGTTTACAATTGGGGAGGGGCCTTGCTCCCTCTGCTCAGTTGTCTTAATTGTTTTTTCAATTAGGAGAAAGGGGCTCTCTGAGAGAGAGGGGAGAGACAGAGAGTGACAGAGAAAGAGAGAGGATGGGGTGGGAAATAGGGAAGCTGCGAGGGCAGGTCTCCCCTCACAGCGATGGGTGGGTGTTTCTTGGGGTGCAGTCCCCAGGTGGCAAAAAAAAAACACAGTCTTTGTAGATGGTCTAGGGTGGGGGGAGAAGATGTCTTCACCTGGGGTAGCTGGAGCCACCCATGCACACACTCCCAACGATGTTAAATAGGGTGATTAGTAATACTTCAGCCAGGTAGCTCCAGCTATCCCAGGCTAGGCAATGGGGGAGGGGTGCTTCGGTGGTGTGTGGGGCCTAGCTGTAAGCAAGACCCACACACACACTTCCACACACACACCCACCGCGATGTTCCGGCCCTCGAAATGGTCTTCTTTCCTCCCCCCACCGATACAAAAAAGGCTTTCGGGGAATGCACCAAAACACACCCATCTTTGGTTGATGAAGTTTCTCCCTCCTTCCACACTGGATAGTTGTTGTTCTTTTTCCCCCTCTCTCCAACTCTCTGCAGCAGTATTAAAGGTTGTTGAATTTTCTGCTCTCCTCCTCTCCCTCTGGATGAATTGAAATTGTAGTAAGCCCCTTCCTCCTCTTCCTGGGCTGTTTCACAGGTCTCACAAAGGCTTTCTAGGCAGGAGCAACAGCAGAGAGTTCCTTCTCTCACAGCAACAGAGCTCCAACTGAATAGGCCACGTCTCCAAAGCTCCACCATTGATCCACAGAACTCTTTTGGGAGGAAACTAAAAAATTAATCCTTAAATCGTGTCCCCCCGATCTGGGGGGCACACCAAACATTGACAAGGCCCTTTTTTTGTGTGTGTGTTTTTTTTGTGTGTTTTTGGTTTTTTTAAAGTTGTTTGGGCACTAAAATCATGTATTTTTTTTCTCCAAGTGCCCCCTATAAAAGGGGAGGGGGACACTAAAAACACCGGCAATTAAAACAAATGCAACTTTAAAAGATAAAATCAAATTAAAATTTGGTTGCCGGGCGTGATGATGCACTCCAGTCCCTCCGGTGCCCACCTCTCGCAGAAGGCCATGAGCATACCGGTGGACACTGTGTGCTCCATCTCTACGGACATCCTGGCGCGGATGTACGCACGGAAGAGAGGCAGGCAGTCAGGTTGAACGACCCCCTCGACCGCCCGCTGCCTGGACCAGCTGATGGCACCCCTTGCCGTGCCCAGGAATAGTACTACGAGGAGGCCCTCGGACCTACCCGTTCCCCTCCGCACAGGGTGCCCAAAAATCAGGAGTGTGGGACTGAAGTGCAGCCAGAATTTCAGGAGCAGCCCATTTAAATAATAAAACAGGGGCTGCAACCTCGTGCATTCAATAAAAACATGGAACACGGACTCTTCCAGACCGCACAAATTACAGGCGGCCTGGGAGCCCGTGAACCGGCTTAAAAATTTATTGCACGGCACTGCTCCGTGCACCAACCTCCAGGCCAAGTCCCCGATAAATAGTGGAGTGCCCTCCATCGGGGACCCCCATCTCCTCCGGACGGCAAGATGGTACGCCATTGCGTGTCCGGACAGCAGGCGAGAATGGCAAAGTTGAGGGTGCAGGAGCAGCCCGTACAGGAAACCCCTCCGCGCGGAACTGAAAGGCACGGAGGGGATTTCCTCGAGGCGGCTCAAGTTGTGAGGCGCTGGCTCCCGAGGGAGGTTCCGGGGTTTGGCACCGATGATGAATTCCGTCCGGACGGGGGTCAGTTCGGACGGGATTTCCCCACGTACTTGAGCCTCCTCGATGCACCTAACAGAGTCGGGGCCCAGAGCTGTTTTTAGAGACTAGATGGCATCGGTCGTGCGGCGGACGTTGGCAGAATTTAGGCACCGCGCCAGCGTGTCTGGCGCCATCCAGCCCGCTCCTCCGCCATCGAGCAGGTCCCTGACCCTGGTCACCTCACCAGCCACAGCCCTCTCGTCCGACCGCCACCTAAAACCTCGGTCGTGGAGGTACGGATTCCCGAGCAGCGGCTCCTGCAGGACAGCCGCCACTCCAGCCGGTGGAGAGCTTTGCTTGGTGGAGACATTGTTCCAGACCCTGGTGAGTTCCTTGTAAAAGACAGGCAGCTCCTGGAAGGCGATTCTGACACCCCCCAAGCTCACAAACAGGAGCTGCGTGTCGTAGTTGAGGCCGTGCTGCTGGCCGAAGAAGTACGTCACCAGAGCACGCCACCTGGGAGGGGGCTCGACGTAAATGTATCTCTGCAGGGCCTGAAGATGGAAAGTCAGGAGCTGGGTGCTGACGCACACCAACGACTGACCGCCCTCTCCAAGCATGAGACTCAAGACCGCGGCAGAGAGCCAGTGCTTCCTGTTGTTCCAGAAGAAGTCCACCAGCTTCTTCTATATTTTGGTGACAAATGCAGGGGGAGGGGTCAAAGTGACCAGCCGGTACCACAACATGGCGGCCACCAGCTGGTTTATGACTAGCGCTCGACCCCTGTAGGACAGCACTCGGAGCAGTCCTGTCCAGCGCCCTCGGCGAGCGGCGACCTTGGCCTCCAGCTCTTGCCAGTTCGCCTGCCAGGCTTCCTCGTCGGGGCCAAGGTAGACTCCCAGATAGAGGAGATGGATCATGCTCCAGGCAAAAGGCCTGAGCTCCTCCGGCAGGGAGTCCACCCGCCACTGACCCACCAGGAGTGCGGAACATTTCTCCCAGTTGATCCTGGCGGAGGATGTGGCCGAGTAAATCTCCTGGCACTCACGCATCCTCCGCAGGTCAGCGGGATCCTCTACCGCGAGGAGCACGTGATCGGCGTAAGCCAAGAGGACGACCTCCATGCCCGGCCCTTGCAGAGCCAGTCCCGTCAACCTCATCCGCAGGAGGTGCAGGAAAGGCTCCACGCAGATGCAATATAACTGGCCGGACATGGGGCATCCCTGCCGCACCCCTGTCCCAAAGCGAAGGGGCGCCATCAAGGACCCATTAACCTTTATCAGACACTCCGCAGCGGCGTACAAAAGTCGGATCCGAGTGACGAAATGCGTCCCGAACCCGAACGCGCGCAGAGTTCCAAACAGATAGTCGTGATCCATCCAGTCGAACGCCTTCTCTTGGTCGAGAGATAGGAAGGCAACCAACAGACCAGCCTCCTGGGAATGATGGATGAGGTCCAGTACCAGATGGATGTTATCGTTGATTGTCCGGCCCGAGACCGTGTAGGACTGGTCGGGGTGGATCATGTGGTCCAGCACGGTGCCAATGCGAGCAGACATCGCCCTGGCGAAGATTTTGTAGTCCGTGCTGAGGAGGGAGACAGGGCGCCAGTTCTTAAGGAGGCGGAGATCGCCCTTCTTAGGCAGCAGAATGATGACTGCCCTGCGCCAAGAGAGGGGCATCTCCCCGGTCGCCAGACTTTCCCCCCCGCGTGTAGTCGCCCCCCAGGACGTCCCATAATGCCCTGTGGAACTCCACGGTCAGCCCGTCCAGCCACGGGGCTTTTCGCCTCGAGAGCCGGTCGTGGGCGCCAGTCAGCTCTGCCAGGCTTAGCGGAGCTTCCAGATTTTCGCTGCCCTCCGGTCTGAACTTCGCCAGGTCCTCCCACAATACTCTACGCGCTTCCTCGCTGGACGGCTCCGGAGAGAACAGAGCCCCGTAATATTCACGGGCCGAGTTGTTGACGCCCTCCGGATCCGAGGCGAGAGAGCCATCGTCGGCCAGCAGCGTCAAGAGCTGCTTACGGACATTCTGTCTTTTTTCCAGCGAGTAGAAGAAGGGGAGCCACCATCCAGATTCCGCAGAAACCAGATCCGCAACTTCACGAATGCACCTCGGGACCCGACGAGCTGCAGGTCCTTCAGCGCGGCCTTCTTCGCTTCGTACACCATCCGCAGGGCCGGGTCCTCGATGACTTGACCGAGATGGGACTCCAGGTCGAGCACCTCTTTTTCTAGGCACCCGACCCTGGCCGCCTGCCTCTTGTTCGACCCCCTCGCGTTACTCTTGACAGAAGACGTGGACGTGAGCCTTGCCCACGTCCCACCATAGCCTCAAGGAGGGGAAGCCTCCCTGCTTCCTTCTCCAGTCGGCCCAGAAACGACGGAACGAGTCCTGAAACTGCACGTCCTCCAGCAGCTGGTTGTTAAAATGCCAGTACGCGGACCCCGTCCTCGCGCGGAGCAAATCGAGCTCTGCCCACACCAGGTGGTGATCCGAACACGGCACCAGCTGCATGGAGGCCGCCGGGACGCAGGAAACGTACGCCCGAGACACGTAAAGGCGGTCGATTCTGGACCATCCTACTCCAGGCCTCACCCAAGTAAAGGCGCTGGAGTCGGGATGGAGATTTCGCCAGACGTCCACCAAGTCGAAGGACCCGACCAGGTCCCTCAACTTCTCCATCGTCGTCATGCTCTGCAGGGCACCGGAGCGGTCCCTCGCCTCGAGGGTGCAGTTAAAATCCCCCCCGAGGGCAATGCAGTCGCCGACGTCTATGGAGCCAAGAAGAGCGGACACGTCTTCGAAGGTGCGCGTTTGCCGCGGGCCGGGCTGAGGGGCGTACACGTTCACGAGGTGGAGCGGCACATCCCCCAGGCAAACCGTGACGTGCAGCAAGCGTCCCGGCACGGGCTCCTCGACCCCCAAGATCTCAGGCTGAAAATGCGGGGCCAACAAGAAGGCCACCCCACAAGAAGTGGTAGTGAGTTGGCTCATGCGGACCTCTCCTTGCCATTCCAGGAGCCACGTGGCTTCGTCTCCCAGAACGGTGTGGGTTTCTTGCAGGAAGCACACCGCATATTTCCCTCCCACAGGAGCGAAAGATTTTTAAATCTACGGCGTGCCTCTCTGCCGCCGTTGATGTTGAGGCTGGCTATGGTTATCTTCATGACAAAAGCATAGTGCAACCTCTACCTTACCTATTGTGGGGGGAGGAGTGGAGTCGTTTGTTGAACTCCACTCCTTCAGCAGCCCAGCGAGGAACCTTTTGAGCCGATGCAGCTCAAGGCCTTGTGCCTTTGATAAGGGCCCGCCTGCGGCCATGGTTTTAGCGGCGGCGCGGACGGACGCGACGAGCAGCCCCGGCTCGGACCATCTTTCCAGCGCCAGATGGGCTCGGTTGCGGCGACCCTGGCTCTGGACCAAAAAGTCCCAGAGTTCCTTTGCAGGAATGAGGGGGGACTCAGCGGCGGGCAGGAGGAGATCCACCGCCTCACTGGCGATGGACTCGAGATCTTCTACCTCGTCCCCCACTGAGTCCCCGTCCCCCTCCGGGAGGTCACCGCCAGCAGCCGGCCCGTCGACCGCACGAGGTATGGCAAATGGCCCGGCCGCTCCATCCGGCCCTGGCTCCGACCCGATCCCACCCCCAGGATCGTCGGCAGAGGAGTCCCCACTGGGCTCATTTAAAAGCGGTGCTGGGTCAAGAAAGGACAGCGGAAGGGGTTCTTCCACTGCCCCAGGAGCTGGAGAACGCAGAGAGACCCGGTCAAAGAAATTCTCCAGGTCCTCCAAGTACCCCAGCTCCAAAGTAGGGGGCGAAGGTTGTTGTTCTTCCCCCTCCCCACCGCCACCCCCTGGCCCAGCGTGTACAGAATCATTAAAATTGTTGATATATTTTGTTTCTTCCGGGCCGTGCAACTCCCAGGGGAAGTTGGTTAATAGCTGGGCGGGCTCAGGTTCGGCCTTTACGGCCCCGCCCGCCTCAGTCCCCGGGACGCTCGACCCAGCGGCTACGCATTCCTCCGCAGGCCCCACGCCCCCCATGACAGGCAGATCTTGCACGCCATCCCCGGAAGGCAGAGGCTGGGCAGCCTCGACTGTCTCACCCTCCCCGAGGACAGACTCCTCTCGCCTACGGCGCAGTTTGGGGGCGCTGGTGGGGGACGCGGGACATGCGGCGGGCACCGACTCCTCCGCAGAGGGATGTTGTTTCCCCTCCGCCCCATTGGAGTGGCGCCTCCTTTTGTTCCTGGGGGGGCACGGAGGCAGGGAGACTTCCATGTCTGCCGAGGCCTCCCGCTGCACTCCCCCCTTTTTCTTATCTTGCCCGCGCCCGAGCCCCTCTGTGATATTGGTCAAGGGCTCGGGCATGGGCTCAGGGCACCCCACGCTCGCCGGTGACAAGGTTGGGCTGAGCGCGGGGATCAAATTGTCTGGCACACTGAGGGGACCCGCCTCGAGATGTTTCGCCTTCCTCCGTGCCTTCCTTCCGATCGGACGCTCTCCCTCCCCCCCGCCGGAGGCCGTGAAAACAAAGGCCCCCGACCATGCCCGCGCATCCACAGCTCCCGGCACGGGGACGCTACTAGGGGAGGGGTGGCGGCAGCGCCAGCCTTGGCTGCTCTCGCTGGTTTGGCGGCCTTGGAGGCGGGGCAGTTCTTACGAACATGCCCCACCTTCCTACAGGCATGGCACCACACGTCGTCCGACGTCCAGAAGATGCGGTAGGCAGTCCCCTCGTGCACCACATTAAATGATCCCTCCATCGTCTCCTCCCGCGCCAGCCGGACAAAGAGCTGGCGGCGGAAGGAGAACACGTGGCGCAGGCTGCTCTCCCTGAGGCCGAGCGGCATGGGGTTGATCCCTGACCTTACCTCCCCCAGTTGGTGTAGGTGAGGGAGGAGGAGCTCAGCGGGAACAAAGGGCGGGACGTTAGAAAGGATGACCCTCTGCGCGGTGGCCTTGAGAGGGTCCACCGGCAGGAACGTCCCGCCCACCGTGAGCCCCTTTTCAAGGGCCAGGGACACCGCCCGCTCCGACCCCAGGAAGAATACAGCCTTCCCAGACATCTTGGAGGCTGCGACAATCGCCGAGGGGCCGACTACCCCAGCCATCGCCCGCACGCATTCCTCGATGCTCATTGTGGGGTGAGTGTAGCTCTTGACCCCGTGTTTTTTTGTTATAATTCTGAACGGTGGCAGGGCAGCAGGAGGTGCAGGAGGCGCCGTGGATGTGGACGCCGCCTGCGCATATGTCTTTGCTGGCCCCGCCACCGGCGTGGATGGTGTCGCCATCACGGGGTCCTTTTAAGGGCTACACCCACCCCAAATTCACAGGCCTTAATGGTCTTAAATGGCCTTGTTGGTGTTTGAACAGCGGGAGCTCTAAAAGAGGCACACCTCTCCCCTAGTTGACAATTGGGGAGGGGCCTTGCTCCCTCTGCTCAGTTGTCTTAATTGGTTTTTCAATTAGGAGGAAAGGGGCTCTCAGAGAGAGAGGGGAGAGACAGAGAGAGAGAGAAAGAGCGAGGCGGGGTGGGAAAAAGGGAAGCTGTGAGGGCAGGTCTCCCCTCACAGCGATGGGTGGGTGTTTTTCTTGGGGTGCACTCCCCAGATGATGGCAAAACAAACAAAGTCTTTGTAGATGGTCTTCGGGTGGGGGGAGAAGATGCCTTCACCTGGGACAATTGGAGTCACCGAGGCACAAACTCCCAACGATGTTAAATAGGTGATTAATAGTTCTTCAGCCAGGTAGCTCCAGCTATCCCAGGCTAGGCAATGTGGGAGGGGTGCTTCAGTGGTGTGTGGGGCCTAGCTATAAGCAAGACCCCCACACACACTTCCACACACACACACCCTCCGCGATGTTCCGGACCTCTAGCACGTCTTCTTTCCTCCCCCCACCGATACAACAAAGTCTTTAGGGAAATGCACCAAAACACACCCATCTTTGGTTGATGAAGTTTCCCTCCTTCCACACTGGATAGTTGTTCTTTTTTCCCCCTCTCTCCAACTCTCTGCAACAGTATTAAAGGTTGTTGAATTTTCTGCTCTCCTCCTCTCCCTCTGGATGAATTGGAATTGTAGAAAGCCCCTTCCTCCTCTTCCTGGGCTGTTTCACAGGGCTCACTCAAGGTCTCCCAGGCAGGAGCAACAACAGCAAGCTCCTTCTCTCACTGCTCCACGCTCCAACTGAATAGGCCACGCCTCCAAAGCTCCACCATTGGTCCACAGATTCCCTGAAAGTAGCAGGCCAGGTGGATAAGGTGATTAAGAAGGCATACGGAATGCATGCCTTTATTGGCCGAGGCATAGAATGTAAGAGCAGGGAGGTTATGCTTAAATTGTATAATACATTGGTTAGGCCACAGCTGGAGTATTACATGCCGTTCTAGTTGCTGTATTATAGGATGGACATGATTGCACTAGAGAGGGTGCAGAGGAGATTTACTAGGATGCTGCCTGGAATGCAAAATCTTAGTTATGAGGACAGATTGAATAGGCTGGGTTTGTTCTCATTGGAATAGGGGAGGTTGAGAGGAGACCTCATTGAGGTGTACAAAATATTGAGGGTCCTGGACATAGTGGATAGTAATGGTCGATTTCCATTGGTGGAGGAGTGTATTACGAGGGGGCATAGTTTTATCGTGGCTGGTGGAAGGTTTAGACGGGATTTGAGGGGAGGTCTTCTTTACGCAGAGGGTTGTGGGATCTGGAACTCGCTGCTTGGAAGAGTGGTGGATGCAGAAACCCTCACCACTTTTAAGAGATGGTTGGATGGGCACTTAAAGTGCCATAACCTGCACGGTTACAGACCTAGAGCTGGTAATTGGGATTAGACTGGATGACCTTTTGTTGGACGGCGCAGATATAATTGTAAGTACTGCAGCGAATAGGATACGGCCAAGGTGATCTCCTGGACTAGTTTCGATCGCCTGGATGGGTCGGAGAGGAATTTTCCCAGATTTTTTCTCCATAAATTGGCCTGGGTTCTTATCTGGTTTTTACCTCTCCCAGGAGATCACATGGCTCTGGTTAGGGTGGAGTGTAGAATGTTTCAGTATAAGCAGTATCGCAGTTGTGTGAGGTGGAGTGGTTGGGCTGGGTGCTCTTTGCCTTTCCGTCATTGTTCATAGGTTTATATATGACCTTTAGGTCTGTCGACCAAGAGCCCTGCGGCTCTTTGTCGGCCAGTGTGGACACGATGGGCCAGAATGGCCTCATTCTACGCCGTAAATTTCTGTGATTCTAAATGCATGGGACGCGACACCTTCTGCACAAGATAAAAGTTCACGGGCTTGGGGGTAAAATAGTAGCATGGATAGAGAATTGGCTAACTAACAGAAAACAGGGAGTCAGGATAAATGGTTCATTCGCGGGTTGGCAATCAGTAACACGTAGGGTGCCACAGGGATCATTGCTGGGACCTCAACTATTTACAATCTATAGTGATTGTGACCATTTTTTAAAAAAGGGACAAGTCGGACTGCGGCAACAAGAGGGGAATCTCCCTGCTATCAGCGACTGGGAAAGTTGTTGCTCGAGTTCTCCTCAATCGTCTTCTCCTTGTGGCTGAGGAGCTCCTCCCGAAATCACAATGCGGATTTCGTCCCCTACGGGGCACAACAGACATGATCTTTGCAGCACGATAGTTGCAGGAAAAATGCAGGGAACAGCGCCAGCCCTTATACATGGCCTTTTTCGATCTTACAAAGGCCTTTGACGCTGTCAATCATGAGGGTCTATGGAGCGTCCTCCTCCACTTCGGATGCCCGCAAAAGTTTGTCAACATCCTTCGCCTGCTTCACGATGACATGCCAACGGATCCATTACAGACCCAATATGCATCCGGACCGGGGTCAAACAGGGCTGCATTATCGCTCCAACACTCTTCTCAATCTTCCTCGCTGCCATGTTCCACGTCGCAATCAACAAGCTCCCCGCTGGAGTGGAATTAAACTACAGTATCAGTGGGAAGCTGTTTAACCTAAACTGCCTCCACGGTAGGTCCAAGATCACCCCAACCTCTGTCGTTGAGCTGCAGTATGCGGACGATGCCTGCGTCTGTGCACATTCAGAGGCTGAACTCCAGGACATAGTCAATGTATTCACTGAGGCATATAAAAGCATGGGCCTTACGCTTAACATCCATAAGACAAAGGTCCTCCACCAGCCTTTCACCGCCGCACTGCACTGCCCTCCAATCATCAAGATCCATGGCGCGACCCTGGACAACGTGGACCATTTCCCATATCTCGAGAGCCTCTTATCAACAAAGGCAGGCACTGATGCGGAGATTCAGCATCGCCTCCAGTGCGCCAGTGCAGCCTTCGGCCGTCTGAGGAAAAGAGTGTTTGAAGACCAGTCTCTCAAACCTACCACCAAACTCATGGTCTAAAGGGCTGCAGTAATACCCGCCCTCCTGTATGGATCTGATGATGTATAGAAGGCACCTCAAGTCGCTGGAGATATATCACCAACGATGTCTCCTCAAGATCCTGCAAATCCCCTGGGAGGACAGGCACACCAACATCAGTGTCCTCGACCAGGCTAACAGCCCCAGTATTGTAGCACTGACCACACTGGATCAGCTTCGCTGGGCAGGCCACATAGTACGCATGCCACAGCCTGGAACTTGCAAGCGATATGTGGAATAAGACTAAATAAATTAAAATGTGTTGACAAATCTTTGACTAATGGTGAATTTATTAACATAATCCGCTATTTTTAAAATTCTTGGCGGGGTTTTTGAATTAAAAATTCGTTATTCTGACTGTTAGAGACAGTAATTTCGGCTCTACTTTCATTAGTGGGTTAGGCAGACTGTAATTGGTTATCGGAAAAGACCAATGAAATGCACCACAGAGCGACCAATCACAAGTTCGCTCCCTACATTCCTCTTTTGGCTCGTTTACCATGAAGGAGCTCTGCATAAAGCATTTGCTTTGGGAGTCTCGTATCTGGCATGCGAACTCTGTGGCCTGCCCAACGGAGCTGATCGAGTATAGTCAGTGCTTCAATACTGGGGATGTCAGCCGAGTCGAGGACACTGATGTTGGTGCACCTGTCCTCCCAGGGGATTTGCAGGATCTGACAGAGACATAATTGGTGATATATCTCCAGCGACTTGAGGTGGCTTCTGTACATTGTCCATGCCTCAGATACGTACAGGAGGGCGGGTATTACTACAGCCTGTAGACCATGAGCTTGGTGGTAGATTTGAGGGCCCAAGCTCAGCCCAAGCAAGTTAACTATTCACAGTGACTGTTTTTAATCGGAGGGAAAGTGTCCCAGCATCTTGCTTACATTCTGATTACTGAACACAGTATCTGTCCCACTTAAGAGCCGCAAATTAGTCCGTAAATAGAACGCTTATGATGTGGGCGATGGTGGGATAGTGCTGAGCATAGCTGCCTTCCAATCAATTGACCCGGGTTCGATTCCCGGCCGTCGCAGCTGATGTAATTTTACTATCCCTGTCAGTTCAGAAATGACTTATATGAGCTTGTAATAACAGCATTTTATAACTAAGAATAATTGTCAATGAAATTAATTTTGACGAAAATCATTCATTTGCGTCTCCCATAGCTTTAAAAAGGACTTTGAACCAACAAATGAATTCTCAGTCAGAAACGTTTGGCCCATCAACCGCTCATTCCCTTTATACTCGGTTCTTAACATCTCTTTATATTCGGCTCACACAGCATGTTCACTGAAAGCGAGTCTCATGTTCAGGTTCCGTCTGTTTTATATTTCTGTGAAGTCGGTCTCTCTCTATATTGATTCACTGATCAGAATATCCGCTAACAGCAAACCTGCGGCAGTTTGCTGATCTAGATATCTACATGTTCGACAGAGAGTTATAACCGAGATCAGGAAACGGCCAGCTTCATTGCAGAGATTTAATATATTAAACTAGATCTGGGATCATTATGATCCATAGATCCAACAAGAACTGCAATCCATAGAACATTGGTGAGGCCACACCTGGAGTATTGTGTGCAGTTTTGGTCTCCTAACTTGAGGAAGGACATTCTTGCTATTGAGGGAGTGCAGCGAAGGTTCACCAGATAGATTCCCGGGATGGCGGGACTGACATATCAAGAAAGACTGGATCAACTGGGCTTGTATTCACTGGAGTTCAGAAGAATGAGAGGGGATCTCATAGAAACGTTTAAAATTCTGACGGGTTTAGACAGGTTAGATGCAGGAAGAATGTTCCCAATGTTGGGGAAGTCCAGAACCAGGGGTCACAGTCTCAGGATAAGGGGTAAGCCATTTAGGACCGAGATGAGGAGAAACTTCTTCACCCAGAGAGTGGTGAACCTGTGGAATTCTCTACCACAGAAAGTTGTTGAGGCCAATTCACTAAATATATTCAAAAAGGAGTTAGATAAAGTCCTTACTACTAGGGGGATCAAGGGGTATGGCGAGAAAGCAGGAATGGGGTACTGAAGTTGCATGTTCAGCCATGAACTCATTGAATAGCGGTGCAGGCTCGAAGGGCCGAATGGCCTACTCCTGCACCTATTTTCTATGTTTCTATGTTTCTATTCACCTGCACTTTCACAGAAACTGTGGGTGGCTCTGAAAAGAGCCTTTGGTTCATTAGATTATATACTGTCCGCTTTGCTTGCTCTTGGACACACTGGTGGTTTTCTTGGGCAGCAGCACAGCCTGGATATTAGACAGCACACCGCCCTGAGCGATGGTCAGCTTTCCCAACAGCTTGTTGAGCTCCTGGTCATTGCGGATGGCCAGCTGCAGGTGTCTGGGGATGATGCGGGTCTTGTTGTCGCGGGACGCGTTGCCGGCCAGCTCCAGGATTTCAGCGGTCAGATACTCGAGCACAGCAGCCATGTGGACCGGGACTCCGGCACCCACATGCTCAGTGTAGTTCCCCTTCCGCAGGAGCCTGTGAACACGGCGCACAGGGAACTGCAGTCCGGCCCAGGAGGATCGAAACTTGGACTTGGCCCGAGCTTTACCGCTGGTCTTTCCTCTTCTAGACATTTCCAAAATCCACACGTTCGGAGAAAGAATGTGAAACTCCTCCCACATCTGCCTTCCTTATACCTTCTGTAGGAATGCAGGGAGCGAACTTGTAAAAGGACAAAGGGTGTTAAAAAAACAAGCCTGAAGGCTTTGTGTCTTAATGCAAGGAGTATCTGTAATAAGGTGGATGAATTAACTGTGCAAATAGATGTTAATAAATATGATGTGATTGGGATTACAGAGACGTGGCTCCAGGATGATCAGGGCTGGGAATCAACATCCAGGGGTATTCAACATTCAGGAAGGATAGAATAAAAGGAAAAGGGGTCGGAGGTGGGGTAGCATTGCTGGTTAAGGAGGAGATTAATGCAATAGTTAGGAAGGACATTAGCTTGGATGATGTGGAATCTATATGGGTAGAGCTGCAGAACACCAAATGGCAAAAAACGTTAGTGGGAGTTGTGTACAAACCTCCAAACAGTAGTAGTGATGTTGGGAAGGGCATCAAACAGGAAATTAGGGGTGCATGCAATAAATGTGCAGCAGTTATAATGGCTGACTTTAATATGCACATAGATTGGGCTAACCAAACTGGACGCAATACGGTGGGGGAGGATTTCCTGGAGTGCATAAGGGATGGTTTTCTAGACCAATATGTCGACGAACCAACTAGGGGGGATGCCATTTTAGACTGGGTGTTGTGTAATGAGAGTGGATTAATTAGCAATCTCATTGTGCGAGGCCCCTTGAGGAAGAGTAACCATAATATGGTGGCATTCTGCATTAGGATAGAGAATGAAACAGTTAATTCAGAGACCATGGTCCAGAACTTAAAGAAGGCTAACTTTGAAGGTATGAGGCGTGAATTGGCTAGGATAGATTGGCGAATGATATTTAGGGGGTTGACTGTGGATGGGCAATGGCAGACATTTAGAGACCGCATGGATGAACGACAACAATTGTACATTCCTGTCTGGCGTAAAAATAAAAAAGGGAAGGGGCTCAACCGTGGCCATCAAGGGAAATCAGGGATAGTATTAAAGCCAAGGAAGTGGCATACAAATTGGCCAGAAATAGCAGCGAACCCGGGGACTGGGAGAAATTTAGAACTCAGCAGAGGAGGACAAAGGATTTGATTAGGGCAGGGAAAATGGAGTACGAGAAGAAGCTTGCAGGGAACATTAAGACGGATTGCAAAAGTTTCTATAGATATGTAAAGATAAAAAGGTTAATAAAGACAAACGTAGGTCCCCTGCAGTCAGAATCAGGGGAAGTCATAACGGGGAACAAAGAAATGGCGGACCAATTGAACAAGTACTTTGGTTTGGTATTCACTAAGGAGGACACAAACAACCTTCCGGATATAAAAGGGGTCAGAGGGTTTAGTAAGGAGGAGGAACTGAGGGAAATCCTTATTAGACGGGAAATTGTGTTGGGGAAATTGATGGGATTGAAGGCCGATAAATCCCCAGGGCCTGATGGACTGCATCCCAGAGTACTTAAGGAGGTGGCCTTGGAAATAGCGGATGCATTGACAGTCATTTTCCAACATTCCATTGACTCTGGATCAGTTCCTATCGAGTGGAGGGTAGCCAATGTAACCCCACTTTTAAAAAAGAAGGGAGAGAGAAAACAGGGAATTATAGACCGGTCAGCCTGATATCGGTAGTGGGTAAAATGATGGAATCAATTATTAAGGATGTCATAGCAGCGCATTTGGAAAGAGGTGACATGATAGGTCCAAGTCAGCATGGATTTGTGAAAGGGAAATCATGCTTGACAAATCTTCTGGAATTTTTTGAGGATGTTTCCAGTAGAGTGGACAAGGGAGAACCAGTTGATGTGTTATATTTGGACTTTCTGAAGGCTTTCGACAAGGTCCCACACAAGAGATTAATGTGCAAAGTTAAAGCACGTGGGATTGGGGGTAGTGTGCTGACATGGATTGAGAACTGGTTGTCAGACAGGAAGCAAAGAGTAGGAGTAAATGGGGACTTTTCAGAATGGCAGGCAGCGACTAGTGGGCTACCGCAAGGTTCTGTACTGGGGCCCCAGCTGTTTACACTGTACATTAATGATTTAGACGAGGGGATTAAATGTAGTATCTCCAAATTTGCGGATGACACGAAGTTGGGTGGCAGTGTGAGCTGCGAGGAGAATGCTATGAGGCTGCAGAGCGACTTGGATAGGTTAGGTGAGTGGGCAAATGCATGGCAGATGAAGTATAATGTGGATAAATGTGAGGTTATCCACTTTGGTGGTAAAAACAGAGAGACAGACTATTATCTGAATGGTGACAGATTAGGAAAAGGGGAGGTGCAACGAGACCTGGGTGTCATGGTACATCAGTCATTGAAGGTTGGCATGCAGGTACAGCAGGCGGTTAAGAAAGCAAATGGCATGTTGGCCTTCATAGCGAGGGGATTTGAGTACAGGGGCACGGAGGTTTTGCTACAGTTGTACAGGGCCTTGGTGAGGCCATACCTGGAGTATTGTGTACAGTTGTGGTCTCCTAACTTGAGGAAGGACATTCTTGCTATTGAGGGAGTGCAGCGAAGGTTCACCAGACTGATTCCCGGGATGGCGGGACTGACATATCAAGAAAGACTGGATCAACTGGGCTTGTATTCACTGGAGTTCAGAAGAATGAGAGGGGACCTCATAGAAACGTTTAAAATTCTGACGGGTTTAGACAGGTTAGATGCAGGAAGAATGTTCTCAATGTTGGGGAAGTCCAGAACCAGGGGTCACAGTCTAAGGATAAGGGGTAAGCCATTTAGGACCGAGATGAGGAGAAACTTCTTCACCCAGAGAGTGGTGAACCTATGGAATTCTCTACCACAGAAAGTTGTTGAGGCCAATTCACTAAATCTATTCAAAAAGGAGTTAGATGAAGTCCTTACTACTAGGAGGATCAAGGGGTATGGCGAGAAAGCAGGAATGGGATACTGAAGTTGCATGTTCAGCCATGAACTCATTGAATGGCGGTGCAAGCTCGAAGGGCCGAATGGCCAACTCCTGCACCTATTTTCAATGTTTCTCTGTTTCCATGTTTATGTGATTGGTCGCTCTGTGGTGAATTTCATTGGTCATTTCTGATGACCAATCGCAGCCTGTTTAGCCCGCCAATGAAACATGTGCGGAAATGACTGTTCTCAACAGTCAGTCCTCGAACGATTTAGAAATTCAAACATCCCGCCAATAATTGTTAAAATTGCGGATTATGTTTGTAACTTTACCATTAGCCAAATATTTTCAAACACTTTTTGTTTCCTTTTATCTTAATCCATATTTCACTTGCAAATTCCAGGCTGTTACAATCAGGATGAAATTTGGGTACTGTTCAATCTCTCTGTAATAGGCGCGAATCAATCCTCACTGATTCTGTAACTGGACACATTCCAACTCAATCTTTGTAAAAGTGAGCGTTCATAGATTATCGATCGATGCCCCACAGAGGCGGGAGTGAGCCCAGAACTGGGAGTCCCTCTGTGAAAAGAGAAGAGGGACAGAGTGTTCAAACTGTCCCCGGTTCTGGTCTCTGTAAGAACTTCCATTCTGGGTTGTGACACTGCGGGAGTGTCGGGTTAATAAACGGACTGAGCCGCAACAGGAATTGAAAAATAAACTTGAAAAGTGCTTGTGAGAGAGGATGTGTGATTGAAACATGAGTCTCAGCCCCTAAACAAGCTCTTAATTCGGCAGTCGGTGTAAATGAACGGGTCTGAGAGCAAAGGGAAAGAGCGACCAGGGACCGTGTTTGTAGTTTGTGGGCGGGAAATGCCAGCAACGCTGAGGTCGAACCGGACAGTGAAGCTGCTTATCGGAGAATTCAAAACTAAATCTACAGCTGGAACTGCAAAGGTTCTCACACACTTGTTCAGGAAATAATTTGTGATTTGAGTCTAAAGGGTGATGCGTTTGTGCAGTACTTTCAGAGAGGTTGTGGGTGGCTCTTAAAAGAGCCGTTGTGTCTGCGTTTGTTCTCTCAGGACAGCGTGCAGTTTCACTTGTAGCTGGTGTACTTGGTCACCATCTTTGTCCCTTCCGACACGGCGTGCTTGGCCAGCTCCTCGGGCAGCAGCAGGCGCACGGCGGTCTGGATCTCCCGGGAGCTGATGGTGCGGCGCTTGTTGTAATGGGCCAGGCGGGAAGCCTCACCCGCGATGCGCTCCAAAATATCGTTCACAACCGAGTTCATGATGCCCATGGCCTTGGCGGAGATGCCGGTATCGGGGTGAACCTGCTTCATCACTTTGTAGATGTTGATGAAGTAACTCTCCTTCCTCGATCTTCTGCGCTTCTTGCCGGTCTTCGGAGAGGTTTTCTTGATTACGTTCTTGGCGGTAACTTTACTTTCCATCAGACATCATGTCGTTCAGTCCGGCGCAGATTTGAGGAAACTCTGCTCCGAGCCCGCATTATATGGGCAGCATCACACTCTGCCCACAGCCCTATGCTAATGAGGGGCGAGTGAAGGCAATGAATGTGATTGGTTCATTCGCCGCCATGTTCATATCCATTGTTCTGTATCTCTATGATTGGATGTTTAAAGAGACCAATCAGATTTGTTGCTCGCCATAATCACAAATTCTTGAATGACGTCATCAAGAGTGATCATAATATGGGAGAATTCTTTATTAAGATGAAGAGTGACACAGTTAATTCAGAGACTAGGGTCCTGAACTTGGGAAAGGTAACTTCGATGGTATGAGACGTGAATTGGCTAGAATAGACTGGCGAGTAATACTTAAAGGGTTGACGGTGGATAGGCAATGGCAAACATTGAAAGATCACATGGATGAACTTCAACAATTGTATATCCCTGTCTGGAGTAAAAAATAAAACGGGGAAGGTGGCTCCACCGTGGCTATCAAGGGAAATTAAGGATCGTGTTAAATCCAAGGAAGAGGTCTATAAATTGGCCAGAAAAAGTAGCAAACCTGAGGATTGGGAGAATTTTGTAATACAGCAGGGGAAGACAAAGGGCTTAATTTGGAGGGGGAAAATAGATTATGAGAGGAAGTTTGCTGTGAACATAAAAACTGACTGCAAAAGCTTCTATTAATATGTGAAGAGAAAAAGATTAATGAAAACAAACGTAGTCCCTTGCAGTCAGATTCAGGTGAATTTATAATGGGGAACAAAGAAATGGCGGACCAGTTAAAGAAATACTTTGGTTCTGTCTTCACGAAGGAAGACCACAAATAACTTTTTGGAAATACTAGGGGACCGAGGGTCTCGTGAAAAGGAGGAACTGAAGGGAATCCTTATTAGGTGGCAAATTGTGTTAGGGAAATTGATGGGATTGAAGGCCAATAAATCCCCGGGGCCTGGTAGTCTGCATCCCAGAATACTTAAGGAAGTGGCCCGAGAAATAGTGGATGCATTGATGGTCATTTTCCAACAGTCTATCGACCCTGGATTGGTTCCTATGGACTGGAGGGTAGCTAATGTGACACCACTTTTTAATAAAGGAGGGAGAGAGAAAATGGATAATTATAGACCGGTTAGCCTGACATCAGTAGTGGGGAAAATGTTGGAATCAATTAGTAAAGACGAAATAGCAGCACATTTGGAAAGCAGTGATGAGATCGGTCCAAGTCAGCATGATTTATGAAAGGGAAATCCTGCTTGACAAATCTTTTGGAATTTTTTGAGGATGTAACTGGTAGAGTGGACAAGGGAGAACCAGTGGATGTGGTGTAGTTGGACTTTCAAAAAGCTTTTCACAAGGTCCCAGACAAGAGATTGGTGTGCAAAATTAAATCACATGGTATTGGGGGTAATGTACTGACGGGATAGAAAACTGTTTGGCACACAGGAAGCAGAGAGTCGGGATAAACGGGTCCTTTTCAGAATGGCAGACAGTGACTAGTGGGATGCCGCAGGGCTCAGTGCTGGGACCCCAGCTATTTACAATATACATTAATGATTTGGATGCGGGAATTGAATGTAATATCTTCAACTTTGCAGATGACACCAAGCTGGGTAGTGGTGTGAGCTGTGACTACGACGCTAAAAGGCTGCAGGGTGACTTGGGACAGGTTAGTTGAGTGTGCAAACGCGTGGCAGGTTCAGTATAATGTGGATAAATGTGAGGTTATCAACTTTGGTGACAAAAACACGAGGGCAGAATATTATCTGAATGGCGGAAGATTAGGAAAAGGGGCGGTGCAGCGAGACCTGGGTGTCATAGTACATCAGTCATTGAAAGTTGTCATGCAGGTTCAGCAGGCGGTGAAGAAGGCAAATGGCCTTCAGAGCTAGGGGATTTGAGTATAGGAGCAGGGAGGTCTTACTGCAGTTGTACAGGGCCTGAGTGAGGCCTCACCTAGAATATTGTGTTCAGTTTTGGTCTCCTAATCTGAGGAAAGACTTTTTTGCTATTGAGGGAGTGCAGCGAAGGTTCACCAGTCTGATTCCCGGGATGGCAGGACTGACATATGAGGAGAGACTGGATCGACTGGGCCTATATTCACTGGAGTTTAGAAGGATGAGAGGGGATCTCATAGAAACATATAAAACTCTGACGGGACTGGACAGGTTAGATGCAGGAAGAATGTTCCCGATGATGTTCACTCAGAGATTTGTTAACCTGCGGAATTCCCTACCACAGAGAGTTGTTGATGCCAGTTCATTGGATATATTCAAGAGGGAGTTAGATATGGCCGTTGCGGCTAAAGGGATGAAGAGGTATGGAGAGAAAGCAGGAAAGCGGTACTGAGGTGAATGATCAGCCATGATTTATTGAATGGTTGCGCAGGCTCGAAGGGCCGAATGGCCTACTCCTGCACCTATTTTCTATGTTTCTATGTTTCTGTGTTAGTTACAACCCCTCCTGATTTATACTCTGTTCTTTGTGTTTCTATTCTGCTCTCAGGCAAAAATCTTACGAGGAAGATTCATTAATGTTTAGTATATATATATATATGCAATAATCTGAACAGCAAACTCGCTGCTCTGTTTGTGGATCTACATTATTACATGTTCACAGACATATACCGGTTTCGAACTGAGATCGACTGAGGATCACCTGGTCAGGAAACTCCCAGCTTATCAACCGCAGGGATTTAATATTAAGCAGAGAAATAGAGACTTGGATTTGTATTGCGCCTTTCACGACCATCGGACTTCTGAATGTGCTTCGCAGCCAATGAAGTACTTTTTGAAATGTGGACACTTTAGTAATGTAGGAAAGGCGGCAGCCATTTCGCGCACAGCAAGCTCCCACAAACAGCAATGCGATAATGACCAAATAAGCTGTTGTGTTATGTTGATCGAGGGGTAAGTTTTGGCCAGGACACCGGGGATAACTGACCTGCTCTTCTTTAAAATAGTGGCCGTGGGATCTATTACGTCCACCTTAAAAAAGCTGAAGGAGCCTCGGTTTAACGTCTCTTCCTATAGATGGCATCTCCAACAGTGCAGCACTCCTGCATCACTGCACTGGTGTGACAGCCGAGACTTTGTGCTCAAGTCCCTGGATTTGGACTTGAACCCACAACCTTCTGACTCAGAAGCGAGTGTGCTACCCACTGAAGCACAGGGGATAAGATTGTGATCAATAGATCAGTTTCTTCAGAAAGTACGCAGCCCTTTCACATAATAGAAATATAGGAACATAGACATTTACAGCACAGAATGAGGCCACTTAAGTCCATCGTGTCCACACCAGCCGACAAAAAGCTGCACAGCCCTTGGTCATCAGCCCTAAAGTTTACCTTGAAACCTTTGAACAATGACAGAAAAGCAAAGAGCACCCAGCCCAACCAGTCCGCCTCAAACAACTGCGACACACCATATACTGAAACATTCGACATTTGACCCCAACCAGAGCCATGTGATCTCCTGGGAGAGGCAAAAACCGATTAAAAATCCAGGCCAATTTAGGGAGAAAAAATCTGTGAAAATTCCTCTCCGACCCATCCAGGTGATCGAAATGAGTCCAGGAGATCACCCTGGCCGTATTCTATTCCCTGCAGTACTTACCATTATATCTGCACCGTCCAACAAAAGGTCATCCAGTCTAATCCCAGTTACCAGCTCTAGGTTTGTAACCCTGCAGGTTATAGCAGTTTAAGTGCCCATCCAACCATCTCTTAAAAGTGGTGAGGGTTTCTGCATCCACCACTCTTCCAGGCTGCGAGTTCCAGATCCCCACAACCCTCTGTGTAAAGAACCACCCCCGCCTTCAAATCCCTTCTAAACCTTCTACCAACTCACGCTAAAACTATGCCCCCTCATAATAGACCCCTTCACCAATGGAAATAGACCCTTACTATCCACTATGTCCAGGCCCCTCAATATTTCCTGTCAATCTCCTCTGTTCCAATGAGAACAAACCCAGCCTATCCAATCTGTTCTCATAACTAAGATTCTCCATTCCAGGCAGCATCCTAGTAAATCTCCTCTGCACCCTCTCTAGTGCAATTATGTCCTTCTGATAATACGGCGACCAGAACTGCACACAGTACTCCAGCTGTGGCCTAACTAAAGTATTATACAACTTAACCCTAACCTCCCTGCTATTATATTCTATGCCTCGGCCAATAAAGGCAACCATTACGTATGCCTTCTTAACCACGTTATACCTGGCCTGCTACTTTCAGGGATCTGTGTACAGGCACTCCAAGGTCCCTTTGTCATCTACACTATTAAGTGGAATACCGTTTAATGTGTATACCTATTCCGTATTAGTCCTCCCAAAGTCCATCACCTCACACTTCTCTGAATTAAATTCCATTTGCCACTGCTCTGCCCATCTGACCAGTAGATTGACATCCTTCTGCAGCCCATGACTTTCCTCTTCATTATCAACCACAGCCAATTTTAGTATCGTCAGCAAACTTCTGAATCACACTCCCTATACTCAAATCCAAATCGTTAATATATACCACAAAAAGCAAGGATCCCAGTACTGAGCCCTGCAGAATCACACTGGAAACATCCTTCCAGTCACAAAAACATCCATCAATCATTACCCTTTGCTTCCGACCTCCAAGCCAATTTTGGATCCAACTTGCCACTTTGCCCTGTATCCCATGGGCTTTAACGTTCATAACGAGTCTACCATTTGGGACTTTATCAAAAGCCTTACTAAAGTCCATATATACTACATCGTACGCACTACCCTCATCGACCCTCTTGGTTACCTCCTCAAATAATTGAATCATGTTAGTCAAATACGAAGTTCCCTTAAAAAATCCGGGCTGACTGTCCCCAATTAATCCTTGCCTTTCTAAATGCAGATTTACCCTGTCTTTCAGGGTTTTTCCAATAATTTTCCCACCACTCAGGTTAGCCTGACAGGCCTGTAATTACTCAGCCTCTCCCTTTCTCACTTCTTAAACAAGGGTACTACATTGTGGGTGGCTCTGAAAAGAACCCACGTGTTGTTAGATTAAATCTTGTTCACTTTACTTGCTCTTGCTGGGCCCAGCATTGGATTTCTTTGTCAGAAGCACCACCTGGATTTTTGGCTGTTCGGCCATGATCATATTGAATTGTGGAGCAGAATTTCTAGAAGGCATTCGATAAGGTGCCACATAAGAGGTTATGGCACAAGATAAAACTCACGGGGTTGGGGGTAATATATTAGCATGGATAGAGGATTGGCTAACTAACAGAAAACAGAGAGTCGGGATAAATAGGTAATTTTACGGTAGGCAAACAGTAACTAGTGGGGTGCTGCACGGATTGGTGGTGGGGGCCTCAAATATTTACAATCTATATGAATGACTTGGATGAAAGGGCTGAGTGTAATGTAGCCAAGTTTGCTGATGATACAAAGATGGGTGCAGAAGCAACTTGTGAGGAGGACACAAAAAATCTGCAAAGGAATAAGTGAGTGGGCAAATTTTTGGTAGATGGAGTATAATGTCGGAAAATGTGAGGTTATCCACTGTGGCAGAAAAAATAGTAAAGCAAATTATTATTTAAGTGAAGCCAAATTGCAAAACGCTGCAGTACAAAGGGACCTGGGGGTCCTTGAGCATGAAACACAACAAATTAGTATGCAGGTACAGCAAGTAATCAGGAAAGCAAATGGAACGTTGGCCTTTATTGCAAGGGGGATAGAGTATAAAAGCAGAGAAGTCCTGCTACAACTGTATAGGGTATTAGTAGGCCACACCTGGAGTACTGCGTACAGTTTTGGTCTCCATTTCTAAAGCAGGACATACTTACATTGGAGGCAGTCCAGAAAAGAAGGTTCACTCAGATTATTCTGGAGATGAGGGGGTTGACTTATGAAGATAAGTTGAGTAGGTTGGGCCTGTACTCATTGGAGTTCAGCAGGATGAGAGGGAATCTTATCGAAACATATAAGATAATGAGGGGTCTCGACAAGCTTGATGCAGAGAGGATATTTCCACTCATAAGGGAATCTAGAACTAGGGGGGATAGTCTCAGAATAAGGACTGCCCATTTAAAACTGAGATGAGGGGGAATTTCTTCTCTGAGGTTCGTACATCTGTGGAATTCTCTGCCCCAGAGATCTGTGGAAGCTGATTCATTGAATATATTTAAGGCGGAGATAGACAGATTTTTGAGTAATAAGGGAATAAAGGGATATGGGGAGCGGGCAGGGAAGTGGAGCTGAGTCCATGATCAGATCATCCATGATCGTATAGAATGACAGCGCAGGTGCGAGGAGCCAAATGGCCTACTGCTGCTCCTATTTCTTATGTTCTTATGTTCCAGGCTTTGATCTGATAAAGTGCCACACAAGGGACTGCTCGATCAAAAAATTTCAAGAAGTCTGGAGAGGGAAGGCTGCGGGGTGAGGTGGGGGGGGGCAGGGTGGTCTGGAACAGGGGAGGTGAAGGGGGTCTGAGTCAGGGAAAGGTGAGGGGGTGGGGGTTCTGGTTCAGTCTGGATAGGGGAGGGTGAGAGGGGCTCTGGGAAAGTCTGGGATAGGGGGGGGTGAGTTGGGTCTGGGCCAGTCTGAGACAGGGGAGGGTGAGTGAGGTCGAGGTCAGTCTGAGACAGGGGAGGGTTAGGGGGGGTCTGGGACAGTCTGGGACAGGGGAGGGTGAGCGGGGTCTGGGTCAGTCTGAGAAAGGGGAGGGTGAGTGGGGTCTGGGTCAGTCTGGGACAAGGGAGGGTGATGGGGGTCTGGATCATGTGAGGACAAGGGAGGGTGAGGGGGGTCCGGGTCAGTCTGGGACAGGAGAGGTTGAGGGGGGACTGGGTCAGTCTGGGACAGGGGAAGGTGAGGGGGTCTGGGTCAGTCTGCGACAGGGGAGGATGAGGGGGGGGGTTGGGTCAGTCTGGGACAGGGGAGGGTGAGGGGGGTCTGGGTCAGTCTGAGACAGGGGAGGGTGAGGGGGTCTGGGTCAGTCTAGGACGGAGGAGGGTGAGGGGGTCTGGGTCAGGGGAGCGTGAGGGGGGTCTGGGTCAGTCTGGGACAGGGGAGGGTGAGTAGGTGCCTGGATCAGTCCGGGACCGGGCAGGGTGACGGGGTGGGGGGGGGGGGGGTTGTCAGGATCAGTCTGGACAGGGGAGGGTGAGGGGGGTCTGGGTCAGTCTGGGACAGGGGAGGGTGAGGGGGGTCTGGGTCAGTCTGGGACAGGGGAGGGTGAGGGAGGGTCTGGGTCAGTCTGGGACAGGGGAGGGTGAGGGGGGTCTGGGTCAGTCTGGGACAGGGGAGGGTGAGGGGGGTCTGGGTCAGTCTGGGACAAGGGAGGGTGAGGGAGGTCTGGGTCAGTCTGGGACAGGGGAGGGTGAGGGTGTTTGGGTCAGTGTGGGACAGAAGAGGGTGAGGTGGGTCTGGGTCAGTCTGGGACAGGGGAGGATGAGAGGCTCTGGGTCAGTGTGGGACAGGGGAGGGTGAGGGGGGTCTGGGTCAGTCTGGGACAGGGGAGGGTGATGGTGGTCTGTATCATGCGAGGACAGGGGAGGGTGAGGGAGGTCTGGTTCAGTCTGGGACAGGGGAGGGTGAGGGGGGACCGGGTCAGTCTGGGACTGGAGAGGTTGAGGGGCGTCTGGGTCAGTCTGGGACAGGGGAGGTTGAGGGGGTCTGGGTCAGTCTGAGACAGGGGAGGGTGAGGGGGTCTGGGACAGTCTGGGAGGGGGAGGGTGAGGGGGTCTGGGTCAGTCTGGGACAGGTGAGGGTGAGGGGGTCTGGGTCAATCTGGGACAGGGAAGGGTGAGGGGTGTCTGGGTCAGTCTGAGACAGGGGAGGGTGAGGGGGCCAGGGTCAGTCTGGGACAGGGGAGGGTGAGGGGGCGTCTGGGTCAGTCTGGGACAGGGGAGGGTGAATGAGTGTCTGGGTCAGTCTGGGACAGGGGGATCTGGGTCAGTCTGGGACAGGGAAGGGTGAGGGGGTGTCTTGGTCAGTCTGGGACAGGGGAGGGTGAGGAGGTCTGGGTCAGTCTGGGACAGGGGACGGTGAGCGGGGTCTGGGTCAGTCTGGGACAGTGAAGGGTGAGGGGGTCTGTGTCATGGGAGCGTGAGGGTGGTCTGGGTCAGTCTGGGACAGGGGAGGGTGTGTGGGTGCCTGGGTCAGTCTGGGACAGGGGAGGGTGTGGGGGGGGGCGGTTTGTCAGGATCAGTCTGGACAGGGGAGGGTGAGGCGGGTCTGGGTCAGTCTGGGACAGGGGAGAGTGAGGGAGAGTCTGGGTCAGTCTGGGACAGTCTGGGACAGGGGAGGGTGAGGGGGATCTGGGTCAGTCTGGGAGAGAGGAGGGTGAGGGTGTATGTGTCAGTTTGGGCAGGGGAGGTTGAGGGGGGTCTGGGTCAGTCTGGGAGAGGGGAAGGTGAGGGGGGGTCTGGGTGAGTTTGCGACAGGGGAGGGTGAGGGTGGTCTGGGTCAGTCTGGGACAGGGGAGGGTGAGGGGGATTTGGGTCAGTCTGGGAGAGAGGAGGGCGAAGGTGTCTGGGTCAGTTTGGGACAGGGGAGGGTGACGGGGGTCTGGGTCAGTCTGGGAAAGGGGAAGGTGAAGGGGGGTCTGGGTCAGGGGAGGGTGAGGGGGAGTCTGGGTCAGTCTGGAACAGGGGAGGGTGAGGGGGGTCTGGGTCAGTCTGGGACAGGGGAGGGTGAGGGTGTCTGGGTCAGTGTGGGACAGAGGAGGATGAGGGGGGTCTGGGTCAGTCTGGGACAGGGGAGGGTGAGGGTGTCTGGCTCAGTGTGGGACAGAAAAGGGTGAGGGGGGTCTGGGTCAGTCTGCGACAAGGGAGGGTGAGGGGCTCTGGGTCAGTCTGGACAGGGGAGGGTGAGGGGGTTCTGGATCAGTCTGGGACAGGGGAGGGTGATGGGGGTCTGGATCATGCGAGGACAGGGGAGGGTGAGGGGGGTCTGGTTCAGTCTGGGACAGGGGAGGGTGAGGGTGGTCCGGGTCAGTCTGGGACAGGAGAGGTTGAGGTGGGTCTGGGTCAGTCTGGGACAGGGGAGGGTGAGGGGCTCTGGGTCAGTCTGGGACAGGGGAGGGTGAGGGGATCTGGGTCAGTCTGCGACAGGGGTGGATGAGGTGGGGGTTTGGGTCAGTCTGGGAAAGGGCAGGGTGAGGGGGGTCTGGGTCAGTCTGAGACAGGGGAGGGTGAGGGGCTCTGGGTCAGTCTGGACAGGGGAGGGTGAGGGGGTTCTGGATCAGTCTGGGACAGGGGAGGGTGATGGGGGTCTGGATCATGCGAGGACAGGGAAGGGTGAGTGGGGTCTGGTTCAGTCTGGGACAGGGGAGGGTGAGGGGGGTCTGGGTCAGTCTGGGACAGGAGAGGTTGAGGGGGGTCTGGGTCAGTCTGGGACAGGGGAGGGTGAGGGGGGTCTGGGTCAGTCTGGGACAGGGGAGGGTGAGGGGATCTGGGTCAGTCTGCGACAGGGGAGGATGAGGTGGGGGTTTGGGTCAGTCTGGGAAAGGGCAGGGTGAGATGGGTCTGGGTCAGTCTGAGACAGGGGAGGGTGAGGGGGTCTGGGTCAGGTGAGGGGGTCTGGGTCAGTCTGGGACAGGGGAGGGTGAGGGGGGTCTGGGTCAGTCTGGAACAGGGGAGGGTGAGGGGATCGGGGTCAGTCTGGGAAAAGGGAGGGTGAGGGAGGTCTGGGTCAGTCTGGGACAGGGGAGGGTGAGGGTGTCTGGGTCAGTTTGGGACAGAGGAGGGTGTGGGGGGTCTGGGTCAGTCTGGGACAGAGGAGGGTGAGGGGGGCCTGGTTCAGTCTGAGACAGGGGAGAGTGAGGGGGGTCCGGGTCAGTCTGGGACAGGAGAGGTTGAGGGGGGTCTGGGTCAGTCTGGGACAGGGGAGGGTGAGGGGGTCTGGGTCAGTCTGGGACAGGGGAGGGTGAGGGGGTCTGAGTCAGTCTGCGACAGGGGAGGATGAGGGGGGGTTTGAGTCAGTCTGGGACAGGGGAGGGAGAGGCGGGGCTGGGTCAGTCTGAGACTGGGGAGGGTGAGGGGAGCTGGGTCAGTCTGGGACAGGGGGGGGTGAGGGGGTCTGGGTCAGTCTGGGACAGGGGAGGGTGAGGGGGTCTGGGTCAGTCTGGGACAGGGGAGGGTGAGGGGGTCTGGGTCAGTCTGCGACAGGGGAGGATGAGGAGGGTTTGGGTCAGTCTGGTACAGGGGAGGGTGAGGAGGGGTCTGGGTCAGTCTGAGATAGGGGAGGGTGAGGGGGTCTGGGTCAGGGGAGGGTGAGGGGGTCTGGGTCTGTCTGGGACAGGGGAGGGTGAGGGGATCTGGGTCAGTCTGGGACAGCGGAGCGTGAGGGGGTCTGGGTCAGTCTGGGACAGGGGAGTGTGAGGGGGTCTGGGACAGGGGAAGATGAGTGGGTGCCTGGGTCAGTCTGGGACAGGGGAGGGTGAAGGTGGGGGGTTGTCAGGATCAGTCTGGGACAGGGGAGGGTGAGGGGGGTCTGGGTCAGTCTGGGACAGGGGAGGGTGAGGGTGGTCTGGGTCAGGAGAGGGTGAGGCGGATCTTGGTCAGTCTGGGAGAGAGGAGGGTGAAGGTGTCTGGGTCAGTTTGGGTCAGGGGAGGGTGAGGGGATCTGGATCAGTCTGCGACAGGGGAGGATGAGGGGGGGTTTCATCAGTCTGGGAAAGAGCAGGGTGAGGGTGGTCTGGGTCAGTCTGAGACAGGGGAGGGTGAGGGTGTCTAGATCAGTCTGGGACAGGTGAGGGTGAGGGGGTCTGGGTCAGTCTGGGACAGGGGAGGGCGAGGGGGTGTGGGACAGTCTGGGACAGGGGAGGGTGAGAGGTTCTGGGTCATCCTGGGACAGGGGAGGGTGAGGGAGGGTCTGGGTCAATCTGGGACAGGGGAGGATGAGGGGGGTCTGGGTCAGTCTGGAACAGGGGAGGGTGAGGGGGGTCGGGGTCAGTCTGGGACAAGCAAGGGTGAGGGAGGTCTGGGTCAGTCTGGGACAGGGGAGGGTGAGGGTGTCTGGGTCAGTGTGTGACAGAGGAGGGTGAGGGGGTTCTGGGTCAGTCTGGGACAGGGGAGTGTGAGGGGGTACTGGTTCAGTCTCGGACAGGGGAGGGTGAGGGGGGGTCCGTGTCAGTCTGGGACAGGGGAGGGAGAGGGGGGTCTGGGTCAGTCTGAGACAGGGGAGGTTGAGGGGGTGTCTGGGTCAGTCTGGGACAGGATAGGGTGAGGGGGTCTTGGTCAGTCTGGGATAGGGGAGGGTGAGGGGGGTCTGGGTCAGTGTGCGGGAGGGGAAGGTGAGGGTGGGTCTGGATCAGCGGAGGTGAGGGTGGTCTGGGAGAGAGGATGGTGAAGGTGTCTGGGTCAGTTTGTGACAGGGGAGGGTGAGGGGGGTCTGTGTCAGTCTGGGAGAGGGGAAGGTGAGGCGGGTCTGGGTTAGGGGAGGGTGAATGGGGGTCTGGGTCAGGGAAGGTTGAGGTGGTGTCTGGGTCAGGGGAGGGTGAGGGGGTCTGGGTCAGTCTGGGACAGGGGAGGGTGAGGAGGTCTGGGTCAGTCTGGGACAGGGGAGCGTGAGGAGGTCTGGGTCAGTCTGGGGCAGGGGAGGGTGAGGGTGGGTTTGAGTCAGTCTGGGACAGGGGAGGGAGAGGGGGGGCTGGGTCAGTCCGAGACTGGGGAGGGTGAGGGGGGCTGGGTCAGTCTGGGACAGGGGAGGGTGAGGGGGTCTGGGTCAGTCTGGGACAGGGGAGGGTGAGGGGGTCTGGGTCAGTCTGGGACAGAGGAGGGTGAGGGGGTCTGGGTCAGTATGCGACAGGGGAGGATGAGTGGGGGTTTGGGTCAGTCTGGTACAGGGGAGGGTGAGGGGGGTTCTGGGTCAGTCTGAGATAGGGGAGGGTGAGGGGGTCTGGGTCAGGGGAGGTTGAGGGGGTCTGGGTCTGTCTGGGACAGGGGAGGGTGAGGGGGGTCTGGGTCAGTCTGGGACAGGGGAGGGTGAGGGTGGTCTGGGTCAGGGGAGGGTGAGGCGCATCTTAGTCAGTCTGGGAGAGAGGAGGGTGAAGGTGTCTGGGTCAGTTTGGGTCAGGGGAGGGTGAGGGGATCTGGGTCAGTCTGCGACAGGGGAGGATGAGGGGGGGTTTCGTCAGTCTGGGAAAGGGTAGGGTGAGGGTGGTCTGGGTCAGTCTGAGACAGGGGAGGGTGAGCGGGTCTGGGTCAGTCTGGGACAGGTGAGGGTGAGGGGGTCTGGGTCAGTCTGGGACAGGGGAGGGTGAGGGGGTCTGGGACAGTCTGGGACAGGGGAGGGTGAGAGGTTCTGGGTCATCCTGGGACAGGGGAGGGTGAGGGGGGTCGGGGTCAGTCTGGGACAAGGGAGGGTGAGGGAGGTCTGGGTCAGTCTGGGACAGGGGAGGTGAGGGTGTCTGGGTCAGTGTGTGACAGAGGAGGGTGAGGGGGGTCTGGGTCAGTCTGGGACAGGGGAGTGTGAGTGGGGGTCTGGTTCAGTCTCGGACAGGGGAGGGTGAGGGGGGTCCGGGTCAGTCTGGGACAGGAGAGGTTGAGGGGGGTCTGGGTCAGTCTGGGACAGGGGAGGGTGAGGGGGTTTGGGTCAGTCTGGGACAGGGGAGGGTGAGGGGGTCTGGGTCAGTCTGCGACAGGGGAGGATGAGAGGGGGTTTGGGTCAGTCTGGGACAGGGGAGGGAGAGGGGGGTCTGGGTCAGTCTGAGACAGGGGAGGGTGAGGGGGTCTGGGTCAGTCTGGGACAAGGGAGGATGAGGGGGTCTGGGTCTGTCTGGGACAGGGGAGGGTGAGGGGGGTCTGGGTCAGTGTGGGAGAGGGGATAGGTGAGGGTGGGTCTGGATCAGCGGAGGTGAGGGTGGTCTGGGAGAGAGGATGGTGAAGGTGTCTGGGTCAGTTTGGGACAGGGGAGGGTGAGGGGGGTCTGGGTCAGTCTGGGAGAGGGGAAGGTGAGGGGGGTCTGGGTCAGGGGAGGGTGAATGGGGGTCTGGGTCAGGGAAGGTTGAGGGGGTGTCTGGGTCAGTCTGGGACAGGGAAGGGTGAGGTGGTCTGGGTCAGTCTGGGACAGGTGAGGGTGAGGAGGTCTGGGTCAGTCTGGGACAGGGGAGCGTGAGGAGGTCTGGGTCAGTCTGGGGCAGGCGAGGGTGAGGGGGTCTGGGTCAGGGGAGCGTGAGGGGGGTCTGGGTCAGGCTGGGACAGGGGAGGGTGAGTGGGTGCCTGGATCAGTCCGGGACAGGGCAGGGTGACGGTGGGGGGGGGGGGGGGGGTTGTCAGGATCAGTCTGGACAGGGGAGGATGAGGGGGGTCTGGGTCAGTCTGGGACAGGGGAGGGTGAGGGGGGTCTGGGTCAGTCTGGGACAGGGGAGGGTGAGGGAGGGTCTGGGTCAGTCTGGGACAAGCGAGGGTGAGGGAGTTTTGAGTCAGTCTGGGACAGGGGAGGGTGAGGGTGTTTGGGTCAGTGTGGGACAGAGGAGGGTGAGGTGGGTCTGGGTCAGTCTGGGACAGGGGAGGGTGAGGGGCTCGGGGTCAGTGTGGGACAGGGGAGGGTGAGGGGGGTCTGGGTCAGTCTGGGACAAGCGAGGGTGAGGGAGGTCTGGGTCAGTCTGGGACAGGGGAGGGTGAGGGTGTTTGGGTCAGTGTGGGACAGAGGAGGGTGAGGTGGGTCTGGGTCAGTCTGGGACAGGGGAGGGTGAGGGGCTCTGGGTCAGTCTGGGACAGGGGAGGGTGATGGGGGTCTGTATCATGCGAGGACAGGGGAGGGTGAGGGAGGTCTGGTTCAGTCTGGGACAGGGGAGGGTGAGGGGGGACCGGGTCAGTCTGGGACTGGAGAGGTTGAGGGGCGTCTCGGTCAGTCTGGGACAGGGGAGGGTGAGGGTGTCTGGGTCAGTCTGAGACAGGGGAGGGTGAGGGGGTCTGGGACAGTCTGGTAGGGGGAGGGTGAGGGGGTCTGGGTCAGTCTGGGACTGGGGAGGATTAGAGGGTGTGAGTCAGTCTGGGACAGGGGAGGGTGAGTGGGTCTGGGTCAGGGGAGCGTGAGGGGGGTCTGGGTCAGTCTGGGACAGGGGAGGGTGAGGGTGGGGGCGGTTGTCAGGATCAGTCTGGGACAGGGAAGGGTGAGGGGATTCTGTGTCAGTCTCGGACAGGGGAGGGTGAGGGTGGTCTGGGTCAGTCTGGGACAGGGGAGGGTGAGGGGGATCTGGGTCAGTCTGGGAGAGGGGAAGGTGAGGGGGGGTCTGGGTGAGTTTGCGACATGGGAGGGTGAGGGTGGTCTGGGTCAGTCTGGGAGAGGGGAGGGTGAGGGAGATTTGGCTCAGATTTGGAGAGAGAAGGGCGAAGGTGTCTGGGTCAGTTTGGGACAGGGGAGTGTGACGGGGGTCTGGGTCAGTCTGGGAGAGGGGAAGGTGAGGGGGGTCTGGGTCAGGGTAAGGTGAGGTGGGGTCTGGGTCAGTCTGGGAGAGAGGAGGGTGAGGGTGTCTGGGTCAGTCTGGGACAGGGGAGGGTGAGAGGGGTCTGGGTCAGGGGAAGGTGAGGGGGGGTCTGGGTCAGTCTGGGACAGGGGAGGTGAGGGAGTCTGTGTCAGTCTGGGACAGGGGAGGTTGAGGGGGTGTCTGCATCAGTCTGGGACAGGGGCTGGTGAGGGGGCTTGGGTCAGTCTGAGACAGGGGAGGGTGAGGGGATCTGGGTCAGTCTGGGACAGGGGAGAGTGAGCGGGGTCTGTGTCAGTCTGGGACAGCGGAGGGTGAGGGGGGTCTGGTTCAGTCTGGGATAGGGGAGGGAGAGGGGGGTCCGGGTCAGTCTGGGACAGGAGAGGTTGAGGGGGGCCTGGGTCAGTCTGGGACAGGGGAGGGTGAGGGGGCCTGGGTCAGTCTGGGACAGGGGAGTGTGAGGGGGTCTGGGTCAGTCTGCGACAGGGGAGGATGATGGAGGGGGTTGGGTCAGTCTGGGTCAGAGGAGGGTGAGGGGTGTCTGGGTCAGTCTGAGACAGGGGAGGGTGAGGGGGTCTGGGTCAGCCTGGGACGGGGGAGGGTGAGGGTGTCTGGGTCAGGGGAGTGTGGGGGGGTTTGGGTCAGTCTGGGACAAGGGAGGGTGAGTGGGTGCCTGGGTCGGGGGAGGGTGAGGGTGGTCTGGGTCAGTCTGGGAGAGGGGAAGGTGAGGGGGGGTCTGGATCAGTTTGGGACAGGGGAGGGTGAGGGTGGTCTGGGTCAGTCTGGGACAGGGGAGGGTAAGGGGGATCTGGGTCAGTCTGGGAGAGAGGAGGGTGAAGGTGTATGGGTCAGTTTGGGACAGGGGAGGGTGAGGGGGTCTGGGTCAGTCTGGGACAGGGGAGGGTGAGGGGGGGGTCTGAGTCAGTCTGGGAGAGAGGAGATGAGGGTGTCTGGGTCAATCTGGGACAGGGGAGGGTGAGAGGGGTCTGGGTCAGGGGAAGGTGAAGGGGGTCTGTGTCAGTCTGGGACAGGGGAGGTGAGGGGGTCTAAGTCAGTCTGGGACAGGGGAGGGTGAGGGGGTGTCTGGGTCAGTGTGGGACAGGGGCTGGTGAGCGGGTCTGGGTCAGTCTGGGACAGGGGAGGGTGAGGGGGTCTGGGTCAATCTGGGACAAGGAAGGGTGAGGGGGTGTCTGGTTCAGTCTAAGACAGGGGAGGGTGAGGGGGTCAGGGTCAGTCTGGGACAGGGGAGGGTGAGGGGGTGTCTGGGTCAGTCTGGGACAGGGGGGTCTGGGTCAGTCTGGGACAGGGAAGGGTGAGGGGGTGTCTGGGTCAGTCTGGGACAGGGGAGGGTGAGGAGGTCTGGGTCAGTCTGGGACAGGGGAGGGTGAGGGTGGTCTGGGTCAGTCTGGGATAGGGGAGGGTGAGGGGGATCTGGGTCAGTCTGGGAGAGAGGAGGGTGAGGGTGAGGGTGTCTGGGTCAGTTTGGGCAGGGGAGGGTGAGGGGGGTCTGGGTCAGTCTGGGAGAGGGGAAGGTGAGGGGGGGTCTGGGTGAGTTTGCGACAGGGGAGGGTGAGGGTGGTCTGGGTCAGTCTGGGACAGGGGAGGGTGAGAGGGGTCTGGGTCAGGGGAAGGTGAAGGGGGTCTGGGTCAGTCTGGGACAGGGGAGGTGAGGGGGTCTAAGTCAGTCTGGGACAGGGGAGGGTGAGGGGGTGTCTGGGTCAGTCTAAGACAGGGGAGGGTGAGGGGGTCAGTGTCAGTCTGGGACAGGGGAGGGTGAGGGGGTGTCTGGGTCAGTCTGGGACAGGGGAGGGTGAATGAGTGTCTGGGTCAGTCTGGGACAGGGAAGGGTGAGGGGGTTTCTGGGTCAGTCTGCGACAGGGGAGGGCGAGGAGGTCTGGGTCAGTCTGGGACAGGGGAGGGTGAGGGTGGTCTGGGTCAGTCTGGGATAGGGGAGGGTGAGGGGGATCTGGGTCAGTCTGGGAGAGAGGAGGGTGAGGGTGAGGGAGTCTGGGTCAGTTTGGGCAGGGGAGGGTGAGGGGGGTCTGGGTCAGTCTGGGAGAGGGGAAGGTGAGGGTGGGTCTGGGTGAGTTTGCGACAGGGGAGGGTGAGGGTGGTCTGGGTCAGTCTGGGACAGGGGAGGGTGAGGGGGATTTGGGTCAGTCTGGGAGAGGGGAGGGCGAAGGTGTCTGGGTCAGTTTGGGACAGGTGAGGGTGACGGTGGTCTGGGTCAGTTTGGGAAAGAGGAAGGTGAAGGGGGGTCTGGGTCAGGGGAGGGTGAGGGGGAGTCTGGGTCAGTCTGGAACAGGGGAGGGTGAGGGGGGTCTGGGTCAGTCTGGGACAGGGGAGGGTGAGGGTGTCTGGGTCAGTGTGGGACAGAGGAGGATGAGGGGAGTCTGGGTCAGTCTGGGACAGGGGAGGGTGAGGGTGTCTGGCTCAGTGTGGGACAGAAAAGGGTGAGGGGGGTCTGGGTCAGTCTGCGACAAGGGAGGGTGAGGGGCTCTGGGTCAGTCTGGACAGGGGAGGGTGAGGGGGTTCTGGATCAGTCTGGGACAGGGGAGGGTGATGTGGGTCTGGATCATGCGAGGACAGGGGAGGGTGAGGGGGGTCTGGTTCAGTCTGGGACAGGGGAGGGTGAGGGTGGTCCGGGTCAGTCTGGGACAGGAGAGGTTGAGGTGGGTCTGGGTCAGTCTGGGACAGGGGAGGGTGAGGGGCTCTGGGTCAGTCTGGGACAGGGGAGGGTGAGGGGATCTGGGTCAGTCTGCGACAGGGGAGGATGAGGTGGGGGTTTGGGTCAGTCTGGGAAAGGGCAGGGTGAGGGGGGTCTGGGTCAGTCTGAGACAGGGGAGTGTGAGGGGCTCTGGGTCAGTCTGGACAGGGGAGGGTGAGGGGGTTCTGGATCAGTCTGGGACAGGGGAGGGTGATGGGGGTCTGGATCATGCGAGGACAGGGAAGGGTGAGTGGGGTCTGGTTCAGTCTGGGACAGGGGAGGGTGAGGGGGGTCCGGGTCAGTCTGGGACAGGAGAGGTTGAGGGGGGTCTGGGTCAGTCTGGGACAGGGTAGGGGGAGGGGCTCTGGGTCAGTCTGGGACAGGGGAGGGTGAGGGGATCTGGGTCAGTCTGGACAGGGGAGGGTGAGGGGGTGCCTGGATCAGTCCGGGACAGGGCAGGGTGACGGTGGGGGGGGGGGGGTTGTCAGGATCAGTCTGGACAGGGGAGGATGAGGGGGGTCTGGGTCAGTCTGGGACAGGGGAGGGTGAGGGGGGTCTGGGTCAGTCTGGGACAGGGGAGGGTGAGGGAGGGTCTGGGTCAGTCTGGGACAGGGGAGGATGAGGTGGGTCTGGGTCGGTCTGGAACAGGGGAGGGTGAGAGGGGTCTGGGTCAGTCTGGGACAAGAGAGGGTGAGGGAGGTCTGGGTCAGTCTGGGACAGGGGAGGGTGAGGGTGTTTGGGTCAGTGTGGGACAGAGGAGGGTGAGGTGGGTCTGGGTCAGTCTGGGACAGGGGAGGGTGAGGGGCTCTGGGTCAGTGTGGGACAGGGGAGGGTGAGGGGGGTCTGGGTCAGTCTGGGACAGGGGAGGGCGATGGGGGTCTGTATCATGCGAGGACAGGGGAGGGTGAGGGAGGTCTGGTTCAGTCTGGGACAGGGGAGGGTGAGGGGGGACCGGGTCAGTCTGGGACTGGAGAAGTTGAGGGGCGTCTGGGTCAGTCTGGGACAGGGGAGGGTGAGGGGGTCTGGGTCAGTCTGAGACAGGGGAGGGTGAGGGGGTCTGGGACAGTCTGGTAGGGGGAGGGTGAGGGGGTCTGGGTCAGTCTGGGACTGGGGAGGATGAGGGGGTGTGAGTCAGTCTGGGACAGGGGAGGGTGAGTGGGTCTGGGTCAGGGGAGCGTGAGGGGGGTCTGGGTCAGTCTGGGACAGGGGAGGGTGAGGGTGGGGGCGGTTGTCAGGATCAGTCTGGGACAGGGAAGGGTGAGGGGATTCTGTGTCAGTCTCGGACAGGGGAGGGTGAGGGTGGTCTGGGTCAGTCTGGGACAGGGGAGGGTGAGGGGGATCTGGGTCAGTCTGGGAGAGGGGAAGGTGAGGGGGGGTCTGGGTGAGTTTGCGACAGGGGAGGGTGAGGGTGGTCTGGGTCAGTCTGGGAGAGGGGAGGGTGAGGGAGATTTGGCTCAGATTTGGAGAGAGGAGGGCGAAGGTGTCTGGGTCAGTTTGGGACAGGGGAGGGTGACGGGGGTCTGGGTCAGTCTGGGAGAGGGGAAGGTGAGGGGGGTCTGGGTCAGGGTAAGGTGAGGTGGGGTCTGGGTCAGTCTGGGAGAGAGGAGGGTGAGGGTGTCTGGGTCAGTCTGGGACAGGGGAGGGTGAGAGGGGTCTGGGTCAGGGGAAGGTGAGGGGGGGTCTGGGACAGGGGAGGTGAGGGAGTCTGTGTCAGTCTGGGACAGGGGAGGTTGAGGGGGTGTCTGGGTCAGTCTGGGACAGGGGCTGGTGAGGGGGCTTGGGTCAGTCTGAGACAGGGGAGGGTGAGGGGATCTGGGTCAGTCTGGGACAGGGGAGAGTGAGCGGGGTCTGTGTCAGTCTGGGACAGCGGAGGGTGAGGGGGGTCTGGTTCAGTCTGGGATAGGGGAGGGAGAGGGGGGTCCGGGTCAGTCTGGGACAGGAGAGGTTGAGGGGGGCCTGGGTCAGTCTGGGACAGGGGAGGGTGAGGGGGCCTGGGTCAGTCTGGGACAGGGGAGTGTGAGGGGGTCTGGGTCAGTCTGCGACAGGGGAGGATGATGGAGGGGGTTGGGTCAGTCTGGGTCAGAGGAGGGTGAGGGGTGTCTGGGTCAGTCTGAGACAGGGGAGGGTGAGGGGGTCTGGGTCAGCCTGGGACGGGGGAGGGTGAGGGTGTCTGGGTCAGGGGAGTGTGGGGGGGTTTGGGTCAGTCTGGGACAAGGGAGGGTGAGTGGGTGCCTGGGTCGGGGGAGGGTGAGGGTGGTCTGGGTCAGTCTGGGAGAGGGGAAGGTGAGGGGGGGTCTGGATCAGTTTGGGACAGGGGAGGGTGAGGGTGGTCTGGGTCAGTCTGGGACAGGGGAGGGTAAGGGGGATCTGGGTCAGTCTGGGAGAGAGGAGGGTGAAGGTGTATGGGTCAGTTTGGGACAGGGGAGGGTGAGGGGGTCTGGGTCAGTCTGGGACAGGGGAGGGTGAGGGGGGGGTCTGAGTCAGTCTGGGAGAGAGGAGACGAGGGTGTCTGGGTCAATCTGGGACAGGGGAGGGTGAGAGGGGTCTGGGTCAGGGGAAGGTGAAGGGGGTCTGTGTCAGTCTGGGACAGGGAAGGTGAGGGGGTCTAAGTCAGTCTGGGACAGGGGAGGGTGAGGGGGTGTCTGGGTCAGTGTGGGACAGGGGCTGGTGAGCGGGTCTGGGTCAGTCTGGGACAGGGGAGGGTGAGGGGGTCTGGGTCAATCTGGGACAAGGAAGGGTGAGGGGGTGTCTGGTTCAGTCTAAGACAGGGGAGGGTGAGGGGGTCAGGGTCAGTCTGGGACAGGGGAGGGTGAGGGGGTGTCTGGGTCAGTCTGGGACAGGGGGGTCTGGGTCAGTCTGGGACAGGGAAGGGTGAGGGGGTGTCTGGGTCAGTCTGGGACAGGGGAGGGTGAGGAGGTCTGGGTCAGTCTGGGACAGGGGAGGGTGAGGGTGGTCTGGGTCAGTCTGGGATAGGGGAGGGTGAGGGGGATCTGGGTCAGTCTGGGAGAGAGGAGGGTGAGGGTGAGGGTGTCTGGGTCAGTTTGGGCAGGGGAGGGTGAGGGGGGTCTGGGTCAGTCTGGGAGAGGGGAAGGTGAGGGTGGGTCTGGGTGAGTTTGCGACAGGGGAGGGTGAGGGTGGTCTGGGTCAGTCTGGGACAGGGGAGGGTGAGGGGGATTTGGGTCAGTCTGGGAGAGGGGAGGGCGAAGGTGTCTGGGTCAGTTTGGGACAGGTGAGGGTGACGGTGGTCTGGGTCAGTTTGGGAAAGAGGAAGGTGAAGGGGGGTCTGGGTCAGGGGAGGGTGAGGGGGAGTCTGGGTCAGTCTGGAACAGGGGAGGGTGAGGGGGGTCTGGGTCAGTCTGGGACAGGGGAGGGTGAGGGTGTCTGGGTCAGTGTGGGACAGAGGAGGATGAGGGGAGTCTGGGTCAGTCTGGGACAGGGGAGGGTGAGGGTGTCTGGCTCAGTGTGGGACAGAAAAGGGTGAGGGGGGTCTGGGTCAGTCTGCGACAAGGGAGGGTGAGGGGCTCTGGGTCAGTCTGGACAGGGGAGGGTGAGGGGGTTCTGGATCAGTCTGGGACAGGGGAGGGTGATGTGGGTCTGGATCATGCGAGGACAGGGGAGGGTGAGGGGGGTCTGGTTCAGTCTGGGACAGGGGAGGGTGAGGGTGGTCCGGGTCAGTCTGGGACAGGAGAGGTTGAGGTGGGTCTGGGTCAGTCTGGGACAGGGGAGGGTGAGGGGCTCTGGGTCAGTCTGGGACAGGGGAGGGTGAGGGGATCTGGGTTCAGTCTGCGACAGGGGAGGATGAGGTGGGGGTTTGGGTCAGTCTGGGAAAGGGCAGGGTGAGGGGGGTCTGGGTCAGTCTGAGACAGGGGAGTGTGAGGGGCTCTGGGTCAGTCTGGACAGGGGAGGGTGAGGGGGTTCTGGATCAGTCTGGGACAGGGGAGGGTGATGGGGGTCTGGATCATGCGAGGACAGGGAAGGGTGAGTGGGGTCTGGTTCAGTCTGGGACAGGGGAGGGTGAGAGGGGTCTGGGTCAGGGGAAGGTGAGGGGGGGTCTGGGACAGGGGAGGTGAGGGAGTCTGTGTCAGTCTGGGACAGGGGAGGTTGAGGGGGTGTCTGCGTCAGTCTGGGACAGGGGCTGATGAGGGGGCTTGGGTCAGTCTGAGACAGGGGAGGGTGAGGGGATCTGGGTCAGTCTGGGACAGGGGAGAGTGAGCGGGGTCTGTGTCAGTCTGGGACAGCGGAGGGTGAGGGGGGTCTGGTTCAGTCTGGGATAGGGGAGGGAGAGGGGGGTCCGGGTCAGTCTGGGACAGGAGAGGTTGAGGGGGGCCTGGGTCAGTCTGGGACAGGGGAGAGTGAGGGGGCCTGGGTCAGTCTGGGACAGGGGAGTGTGAGGGGGTCTGGGTCAGTCTGCGACAGGGGAGGATGAGGGAGGGGGTTGGGTCAGTCTGGGTCAGAGGAGGGTGAGGGGTGTCTGGGTCAGTCTGAGACAGGGGAGGGTGAGGGGGTCTGGGTCAGCCTGGGACGGGGGAGGGTGAGGGGGTCTGGGTCAGGGGAGTGTGGGGGGGTTTGGGTCAGTCTGGGACAAGGGAGGGTGAGTGGGTGCCTGGGTCGGGGGAGGGTGAGGGTGGTCTGGGTCAGTCTGGGATAGGGGAGGGTGAGGGGGATCTGGGTCAGTCTTGGAGAGAGGAGGGTGAGGGTGTCTGGGTCAGTTTGGGACAGTGGAGGGTGAGGGGGTTCTGGGTCAGTCTGGGAGAGGGGAAGGTGAGGGGGGGTCTGGATCAGTTTGGGACAGGGGAGGGTGAGGGTGGTCTGGGTCAGTCTGGGACAGGGGAGGGTAAGGGGGATCTGGGTCAGTCTGGGAGAGAGGAGGGTGAAGGTGTATGGGTCAGTTTGGGACAGGGGAGGGTGAGGGGGTCTGGGTCAGTCTGGGACAGGGGAGGGTGAGGGGGGGTCTGAGTCAGTCTGGGAGAGAGGAGATGAGGGTGTCTGGGTCAATCTGGGACAGGGGAGGGTGAGAGGGGTCTGGGTCAGGGGAAGGTGAAGGGGGTCTGGGTCAGTCTGGGACAGGGGTGGTGAGGGGGTCTAAGTCAGTCTGGGAAAGGGGAGGGTGAGGGGGTGTCTGGGTCAATCTGGGACAAGGAAGGGTGAGGGGGTGTCTGGGTCAGTGTGGGACAGGGGCTGGTGAGCGGGTCTGGGTCAGTCTGGGACAGGGGAGGGTGAGGGGGTCTGGGTCAATCTGGGACAAGGAAGGGTGAGGGGGTGTCTGGGTCAGTCTAAGACAGGGGAGGGTGAGGGGGTCAGGGTCAGTCTGGGACAGGGGAGGGTGAGGGGGTGTCTGGGTCAGTCTGGGACAGGGGGGTCTGGGTCAGTCTGGGACAGGGAAGGGTGAGGGGGTGTCTGGGTCAGTCTGGGACAGGGGAGGGTGAGGAGGTCTGGGTCAGTCTGGGACAGGGGAGTGTGAGGGTGGTCTGGGTCAGTCTGGGATAGGGGAGGGTGAGGGGGATCTGGGTCAGTCTGGGAGAGAGGAGGGTGAGGGTGAGGGTGTCTGGGTCAGTTTGGGCAGGGGAGGGTGAGGGGGGTCTGGGTCAGTCTGGGAGAGGGGAAGGTGAGGGGGGGTCTGGGTGAGTTTGCGACAGGGGAGGGTGAGGGTGGTCTGGGTCAGTCTGGGACAGGGGAGGGTGAGGGGGATTTGGGTCAGTCTGGGAGAGAGGAGGGCGAAGGTGTCTGGGTCAGTTTGGGACAGGTGAGGGTGACGGTGGTCTGGGTCAGTTTGGGAAAGAGGAAGGTGAAGGGGGGTCTGGGTCAGGGGAGGGTGAGGGGGAGTCTGGGTCAGTCTGGAACAGGGGAGGGTGAGGGGGGTCTGGGTCAGTCTGGGACAGGGGTGGTGAGGGGGTCTAAGTCAGTCTGGGAAAGGGGAGGGTGAGGGGGTGTCTGGGTCAATCTGGGACAAGGAAGGGTGAGGGGGTGTCTGGGTCAGTGTGGGACAGGGGCTGGTGAGCGGGTCTGGGACAGTCTGGGACAGGGGAGGGTGAGGGGGTCTGGGTCAATCTGGGACAAGGAAGGGTGAGGGGGTGTCTGGGTCAGTCTAAGACAGGGGAGGGTGAGGGGGTCAGGGTCAGTCTGGGACAGGGGAGGGTGAGGGGGTGTCTGGGTCAGTCTGGGACAGGGGGGTCTGGGTCAGTCTGGGACAGGGAAGGTTGAGGGGGTGTCTGGGTCAGTCTGGGACAGGGGAGGGTGAGGATGTCTGGGTCAGTCTGGGACAGGGGAGGGTGAGGGTGGTCTGGGTCAGTCTGGGATAGGGGAGGGTGAGGGGGATCTGGGTCAGTCTGGGAGAGAGGAGGGTGAGGGTGAGGGTGTCTGGGTCAGTTTGGGCAGGGGAGGGTGAGGGGGGTCTGGGTCAGTCTGGGAGAGGGGAAGGTGAGGGGGGGTCTGGGTGAGTTTGCGACAGGGGAGGATGAGGGTGGTCTGGGTCAGTCTGGGACAGGGGAGGGTGAGGGGGATTTGGGTCAGTCTGGGAGAGAGGAGGGCGAAGGTGTCTGGGTCAGTTTGGGACAGGTGAGGGTGACGGTGGTCTGGGTCGAGTCTGGGACAGTGGAAGGTGAGGGGGGTCTGGGACAGTCTGGGACAGGTGAGGGTGAGGGGGTCTGGGTCGAGTCTGGGACAGTGGAGGGTGAGCCGGGTCTGTGTCAGTCTGGGACAGGGGAGGGTGAGGGGGGGGTCTGAGTCAGTCTGGGAGAGAGGAGATGAGGGTGTCTGGGTCAATCTGGGACAGGGGAGGGTGAGAGGGGTCTGGGTCAGGGGAAGGTGAAGGGGGTCTGGGTCAGTCTGGGACAGGGGAGGTGAGGGGGTCTAAGTCAGTCTGGGACAGGGGAGGGTGAGGGGGTGTCTTGGTCAGTCTAAGACAGGGGAGGGTGAGGGGGTCAGGGTCAGTCTGGGACAGGGGAGGGTGAGGGGGTGTCTGGGTCAGTCTGGGACAGGGGAGGGTGAATGAGTGTCTGGGTCAGTCTGGGACAGGGAAGGGTGAGGGGGTTTCTGGGTCAGTCTGCGACAGGGGAGGGTGAGGAGGTCTGGGTCAGTCTGGGACAGGGGAGGGTGAGGGTGGTCTGGGTCAGTCTGGGATAGGGGAGGGTGAGGGGGATCTGGGTCAGTCTGGGAGAGAGGAGGGTGAGGGTGAGGGTGTCTGGGTCAGTTTGGGCAGGGGAGGGTGAGGGGGGTCTGGGTCAGTCTGGGAGAGGGGAAGGTGAGGGTGGGTCTGGGTGAGTTTGCGACAGGGGAGGGTGAGGGTGGTCTGGGTCAGTCTGGGACAGGGGAGGGTGAGGGGGATTTGGGTCAGTCTGGGAGAGAGGAGGGCGAAGGTGTCTGGGTCAGTTTGGGACAGGTGAGGGTGACGGTGGTCTGGGTCAGTTTGGGAAAGAGGAAGGTGAAGGGGGGTCTGGGTCAGGGGAGGGTGAGGGGGAGTCTGGGTCAGTCTGGAACAGGGGAGGGTGAGGGGGGTCTGGGTCAGTCTGGGACAGGGGAGGGTGAGGGTGTCTGGGTCAGTGTGGGACAGAGGAGGATGAGGGGAGTCTGGGTCAGTCTGGGACAGGGGAGGGTGAGGGTGTCTGGCTCAGTGTGGGACAGAAAAGGGTGAGGGGGGTCTGGGTCAGTCTGCGACAAGGGAGGGTGAGGGGCTCTGGGTCAGTCTGGACAGGGGAGGGTGAGGGGGTTCTGGATCAGTCTGGGACAGGGGAGGGTGATGTGGGTCTGGATCATGCGAGGACAGGGGAGGGTGAGGGGGGGTCTGGTTCAGTCTGGGACAGGGGAGGGTGAGGGTGGTCCGGGTCAGTCTGGGACAGGAGAGGTTGAGGTGGGTCTGGGTCAGTCTGGGACAGGGGAGGGTGAGGGGCTCTGGGTCAGTCTGGGACAGGGGAGGGTGAGGGGATCTGGGTCAGTCTGCGACAGGGGAGGATGAGGTGGGGGTTTGGGTCAGTCTGGGAAAGGGCAGGGTGAGGGGGGTCTGGGTCAGTCTGAGACAGGGGAGGGCGAGGGGCTCTGGGTCAGTCTGGACAGGGGAGGGTGAGGGGGTTCTGGATCAGTCTGGGACAGGGGAGGGTGATGGGGGTCTGGATCATGCGAGGACAGGGAAGGGTGAGTGGGGTCTGGTTCAGTCTGGGACAGGGGAGGGTGAGGGGGGTCCGGGTCAGTCTGGGGCAGGAGAGGTTGAGGGGGGTCTGGGTCAGTCTGGGACAGGGTAGGGGGAGGGGCTCTGGGTCAGTCTGGGACAGGGGAGGGTGAGGGGATCTGGGTCAGTCTGGACAGGGGAGGGTGAGGGGGTTCTGGATCAGTCTGGGACAGGGGAGGGTGATGGGGGTCTGGATCATGCGAGGACAGGGGAGGGTGAGGGGGGTCTGGTTCAGTCTGGGACAGGGGAGGGTGAGGGGGGTCCGGATCAGTCTGGGACAGGAGAGGTTGAGGGGGGTCTGGGTCAGTCTGGGACAGGGGAGGGTGAGGGGATCTGGGTCAGTCTGCGACAGGGGAGGATGAGGTGGGGGTTTGGGTCAGTCTGGGAAAGGGCAGGGTGAGGGGGGTCTGGGTCAGTCTGAGACAGGGGAGGGTGAGGGGGTCTGGGTCAGGTGAGGGGGTCTGGGTCAGTCTGGGACAGGGGAGGGTGAGGGGGGTCTGGGTCAGTCTGGAACAGGGGAGGGTGAGGGGGGTCTGGGTCAGTGTGGGAGAGGGGATAGGTGAGGGTGGGTCTGGATCAGCGGAGGTGAGGGTGGTCTGGGAGAGAGGATGGTGAAGGTGTCTGGGTCAGTTTGGGACAGGGGAGGGTGAGGGGGGGTCTGGGTCAGTCTGGGAGAGGGGAAGGTGAGGGGGGTCTGGGTCAGGGGAGGGTGAATGGGGGTCTGGGTCAGGGAAGGTTGAGGGGGTGTCTGGGTCAGTCTGGGACAGGGGAGGGTGAGGTGGTCTGGGTCAGTCTGGGACAGGTGAGGGTGAGGAGGTCTGGGTCAGTCTGGGACAGGGGAGCGTGAGGAGGTCTGGGTCAGTCTGGGGCAGGCGAGGGTGAGGGGGTCTGGGTCAGGGGAGCGTGAAGGGGGTCTGGGTCAGGCTGGGACAGGGGAGAGTGAGTGGGTGCCTGGATCAGTCCGGGACAGGGCAGGGTGACGGTGGGGGGGGGGGGGGTTGTCAGGATCAGTCTGGACAGGGGAGGATGAGGGGGGTCTGGGTCAGTCTGGGACAGGGGAGGGTGAGGGGGGTCTGGGTCAGTCTGGGACAGGGGAGGGTGAGGGAGGGTCTGGGTCAGTCTGGGACAGGGGAGGATGAGGTGGGTCTGGGTCGGTCTGGAACAGGGGAGGGTGAGAGGGGTCTGGGTCAGTCTGGGACAAGAGAGGGTGAGGGAGGTCTGGGTCAGTCTGGGACAGGGGAGGGTGAGGGTGTTTGGGTCAGTGTGGGACAGAGGAGGGTGAGGTGGGTCTGGGTCAGTCTGGGACAGGGGAGGGTGAGGGGCTCTGGGTCAGTGTGGGACAGGGGAGGGTGAGGGGGGTCTGGGTCAGTCTGGGACAGGGGAGGGTGATGGGGGTCTGTATCATGCGAGGAAAGGGGAGGGTGAGGGAGGTCTGGTTCAGTCTGGGACAGGGGAGGGTGAGGGGGGACCGGGTCAGTCTGGGACTGGAGAGGTTGAGGGGCGTCTGGGTCAGTCTGGGACAGGGGAGGGTGAGGGGGTCTGGGTCAGTCTGAGACAGGGGAGGGTGAGGGGGTCTGGGACAGTCTGGTAGGGGGAGGGTGAGGGGGTCTGGGTCAGTCTGGGACTGGGGAGGATGAGAGGGTGTGAGTCAGTCTGGGACAGGGGAGGGTGAGTGGGTCTGGGTCAGGGGAGCGTGAGGGGGGTCTGGGTCAGTCTGGGACAGGGGAGGGTGAGGGTGGGGGCGGTTGTCAGGATCAGTCTGGGACAGGGAAGGGTGAGGGGATTCTGTGTCAGTCTCGGACAGGGGAGGGTGAGGGTGGTCTGGGTCAGTCTGGGACAGGGGAGGGTGAGGGGGATCTGGGTCAGTCTGGGAGAGGGGAAGGTGAGGGGGGGTCTGGGTGAGTTTGCGACATGGGAGGGTGAGGGTGGTCTGGGTCAGTCTGGGAGAGGGGAGGGTGAGGGAGATTTGGCTCAGATTTGGAGAGAGGAGGGCGAAGGTGTCTGGGTCAGTTTGGGACAGGGGAGGGTGACGGGGGTCTGGGTCAGTCTGGGAGAGGGGAAGGTGAGGGGGGTCTGGGTCAGGGTAAGGTGAGGTGGGGTCTGGGTCAGTCTGGGAGAGAGGAGGGTGAGGGTGTCTGGGTCAGTCTGGGACAGGGGAGGCTGAGAGGGGTCTGGGTCAGTCTGGGACAGGGGAGGTGAGGGAGTCTGTGTCAGTCTGGGACAGGGGAGGTTGAGGGGGTGTCTGCATCAGTCTGGGACAGGGGCTGGTGAGGGGGCTTGGGTCAGTCTGAGACGGGGGAGGGTGAGGGGATCTGGGTCAGTCTGGGACAGGGGAGAGTGAGCGGGGTCTGTGTCAGTCTGGGACAGCGGAGGGTGAGGGGGGTCTGGTTCAGTCTGGGATAGGGGAGGGAGAGGGGGGTCCGGGTCAGTCTGGGACAGGAGAGGTTGAGGGGGGCCTGAGTCAGTCTGGGACAGGGGAGGGTGAGGGGGCCTGGGTCAGTCTGGGACAGGGGAGTGTGAGGGGGTCTGGGTCAGTCTGCGACAGGGGAGGATGAGGGAGGGGGTTGGGTCAGTCTGGGTCAGAGGAGGGTGAGGGGTGTCTGGGTCAGTCTGAGACAGGGGAGGGTGAGGGGGTCTGGGTCAGCCTGGGACGGGGGAGGGTGAGGGGGTCTGGGTCAGGGGAGTGTGGGGGGGTTTGGGTCAGTCTGGGACAAGGGAGGGTGAGTGGGTGCCTGGGTCGGGGGAGGGTGAGGGTGGTCTGGGTCAGTCTTGGAGAGAGGAGGGTGAGGGTGTCTGGGTCAGTTTGGGACAGTGGAGGGTGAGGGGGTTCTGGGTCAGTCTGGGAGAGAGGAAGGTGAGGGGGGGTCTGGATCAGTTTGGGACAGGGGAGGGTGAGGGTGGTCTGGGTCAGTCTGGGACAGGGGAGGGTAAGGGGGATCTGGGTCAGTCTGGGAGAGAGGAGGGTGAAGGTGTATGGGTCAGTTTGGGACAGGGGAGGGTGAGGGGGTCTGGGTCAGTCTGGGACAGGGGAGGGTGAGGGGGGGGTCTGAGTCAGTCTGGGAGAGAGGAGATGAGGGTGTCTGGGTCAATCTGGGACAGGGGAGGGTGAGAGGGGTCTGGGTCAGGGGAAGGTGAAGGGGGTCTGTGTCAGTCTGGGACAGGGGAGGTGAGGGGGTCTAAGTCAGTCTGGGACAGGGGAGGTTGAGGGGGTGTCTGGGTCAGTGTGGGACAGGGGCTGGTGAGCGGGTCTGGGTCAGTCTGGGACAGGGGAGGGTGAGGGGGTCTGGGTCAATCTGGGACAAGGAAGGGTGAGGGGGTGTCTGGGTCAGTCTAAGACAGGGGAGGGTGAGGGGGTCAGGGTCAGTCTGGGACAGGGGAGGGTGAGGGGGTGTCTGGGTCAGTCTGGGACAGGGGGGTCTGGGTCAGTCTGGGACAGGGAAGGGTGAGGGGGTGTCTGGGTCAGTCTGGGACAGGGGAGGGTGAGGAGGTCTGGGTCAGTCTGGGACAGGGGAGGGTGAGGGTGGTCTGGGTCAGTCTGGGATAGGGGAGGGTGAGGGGGATCTGGGTCAGTCTGGGAGAGAGGAGGGTGAGGGTGAGGGTGTCTGGGTCAGTTTGGGCAGGGGAGGGTGAGGGGGGTCTGGGTCAGTCTGGGAGAGGGGAAGGTGAGGGGGGGTCTGGGTGAGTTTGCGACAGGGGAGGGTGAGGGTGGTCTGGGTCAGTCTGGGACAGGGGAGGGTGAGAGGGGTCTGGGTCAGGGGAAGGTGAAGGGGGTCTGGGTCAGTCTGGGACAGGGGAGGTGAGGGGGTCTAAGTCAGTCTGGGACAGGGGAGGGTGAGGGGGTGTCTGGGTCAGTCTAAGACAGGGGAGGGTGAGGGGGTCAGTGTCAGTCTGGGACAGGGGAGGGTGAGGGGGTGTCTGGGTCAGTCTGGGACAGGGGAGGGTGAATGAGTGTCTGGGTCAGTCTGGGACAGGGAAAGGTGAGGGGGTTTCTGGGTCAGTCTGCGACAGGGGAGGGCGAGGAGGTCTGGGTCAGTCTGGGACAGGGGAGGGTGAGGGTGGTCTGGGTCAGTCTGGGATAGGGGTGGGTGAGGGGGATCTGGGTCAGTCTGGGAGAGAGGAGGGTGAGGGTGAGGGTGTCTGGGTCAGTTTGGGCAGGGGAGGGTGAGGGGGGTCTGGGTCAGTCTGGGAGAGGGGAAGGTGAGGGTGGGTCTGGGTGAGTTTGCGACAGGGGAGGGTGAGGGTGGTCTGGGTCAGTCTGGGACAGGGGAGGGTGAGGGGGATTTGGGTCAGTCTGGGAGAGGGGAGGGCGAAGGTGTCTGGGTCAGTTTGGGACAGGTGAGGGTGACGGTGGTCTGGGTCAGTTTGGGAAAGAGGAAGGTGAAGGGGGGTCTGGGTCAGGGGAGGGTGAGGGGGAGTCTGGGTCAGTCTGGAACAGGGGAGGGTGAGCGGGGTCTGGGTCAGTCTGGGACAGGGGAGGGTGAGGGTGTCTGGGTCAGTGTGGGACAGAGGAGGATGAGGGGAGTCTGGGTCAGTCTGGGACAGGGGAGGGTGAGGGTGTCTGGCTCAGTGTGGGACAGAAAAGGGTGAGGGGGGTCTGGGTCAGTCTGCGACAAGGGAGGGTGAGGGGCTCTGGGTCAGTCTGGACAGGGGAGGGTGAGGGGGTTCTGGATCAGTCTGGGACAGGGGAGGGTGATGTGGGTCCGGATCATGCGAGGACAGGGGAGGGTGAGGGGGGTCTGGTTCAGTCTGGGACAGGGTAGGGTGAGGGTGGTCCGGGTCAGTCTGGGACAGGAGAGGTTGAGGTGGGTCTGGGTCAGTCTGGGACAGGGGAGGGTGAGGGGCTCTGGGTCAGTCTGGGACAGGGGAGGGTGAGGGGATCTGGGTCAGTCTGCGACAGGGGAGGATGAGGTGGGGGTTTGGGTCAGTCTGGGAAAGGGCAGGGTGAGGGGGTTCTGGGTCAGTCTGAGACAGGGGAGGGTGAGGGGCTCTGGGTCAGTCTGGACAGGGGAGGGTGAGGGGGTTCTGGATCAGTCTGGGACAGGGGAGGGTGATGGGGGTCTGGATCATGCGAGGACAGGGAAGGGTGAGTGGGGTCTGGTTCAGTCTGGGACAGGGGAGGGTGAGGGGGGTCCGGGTCAGTCTGGGACAGGAGAGGTTGAGGGGGGTCTGGGTCAGTCTGGGACAGGGTAGGGGGAGGGGCTCTGGGTCAGTGGAGGGTGAGGGGATCTGGGTCAGTCTGGACAGGGGAGGGTGAGGGGGTGCCTGGATCAGTCCGGGACAGGGCAGGGTGACGGTGGGGGGGGGGGGGTTGTCAGGATCAGTCTGGACAGGGGAGGATGAGGGGGGTCTGGGTCAGTCTGGGACAGGGGAGGGTGAGGGGGATCTGGGTCAGTCTGGGACAGGGGAGGGTGAGGGAGGGTCTGGGTCAGTCTGGGACAGGGGAGGATGAGGTGGGTCTGGGTCGGTCTGGAACAGGGGAGGGTGAGAGGGGTCTGTGTCAGTCTGGGACAAGAGAGGGTGAGGGAGGTCTGGGTCAGTCTGGGACAGGGGAGGGTGAGGGTGTTTGGGTCAGTGTGGGACAGAGGAGGGTGAGGTGGGTCTGGGTCAGTCTGGGACAGGGGAGGGTGAGGGGCTCTGGGTCAGTGTGGGACAGGGGAGGGTGAGGGCGGTCTGGGTCAGTCTGGGACAGGGGAGGGTGATGGGGGTCTGTATCATGCGAGGACAGGGGAGGGTGAGGGAGGTCTGGTTCAGTCTGGGACAGGGGAGGGTGAGGGGGGACCGGGTCAGTCTGGGACTGGAGAAGTTGAGGGGCGTCTGGGTCAGTCTGGGACAGGGGAGGGTGAGGGGCTCTGGGTCAGTCTGAGACAGGGGAGGGTGAGGGGGTCTGGGACAGTCTGGTAGGGGGAGGGTGAGGGGGTCTGGGTCAGTCTGGGACTGGGGAGGATGAGGGGGTGTGAGTCAGTCTGGGACAGGGGAGGGTGAGTGGGTCTGGGTCAGGGGAGCGTGAGGGGGGTCTGGGTCAGTCTGGGACAGGGGAGGGTGAGGGTGGGGGCGGTTGTCAGGATCAGTCTGGGACAGGGAAGGGTGAGGGGATTCTGTGTCAGTCTCGGACAGGGGAGGGTGAGGGTGGTCTGGGTCAGTCTGGGACAGGGGAGGGTGAGGGGGATCTGGGTCAGTCTGGGAGAGGGGAAGGTGAGGGGGGGTCTGGGTGAGTTTGCGACAGGGGAGGGTGAGGGTGGTCTGGGTCAGTCTGGGAGAGGGGAGGGTGAGGGAGATTTGGCTCAGATTTGGAGAGAGGAGGGCGAAGGTGTCTGGGTCAGTTTGGGACAGGGGAGGGTGACGGGGGTCTGGGTCAGTCTGGGAGAGGGGAAGGTGAGGGGGGTCTGGGTCAGGGTAAGGTGAGGTGGGGTCTGGGTCAGTCTGGGAGAGAGGAGGGTGAGGGTGTCTGGGTCAGTCTGGGACAGGGGAGGGTGAGAGGGGTCTGGGTCAGGGGAAGGTGAGAGGGGGTCTGGGACAGGGGAGGTGAGGGAGTCTGTGTCAGTCTGGGACAGGGGAGGTTGAGGGGGTGTCTGCGTCAGTCTGGGACAGGGGCTGATGATGGGGCTTGGGTCAGTCTGAGACAGGGGAGGGTGAGGGGATCTGGGTCAGTCTGGGACAGGGGAGAGTGAGCGGGGTCTGTGTCAGTCTGGGACAGCGGAGGGTGAGGGGGGTCTGGTTCAGTCTGGGATAGGGGAGGGAGAGGGGGGTCCGGGTCAGTCTGGGACAGGAGAGGTTGTGGGGGGCCTGGGTCAGTCTGGGACAGGGGAGAGTGAGGGGGCCTGGGTCAGTCTGGGACAGGGGAGTGTGAGGGGGTCTGGGTCAGTCTGCGACAGGGGAGGATGAGGGAGGGGGTTGGGTCAGTCTGGGTCAGAGGAGGGTGAGGGGTGTCTGGGTCAGTCTGAGACAGGGGAGGGTGAGGGGGTCTGGGTCAGCCTGGGACGGGGGAGGGTGAGGGGGTCTGGGTCAGGGGAGTGTGGGGGGGTTTGGGTCAGTCTGGGACAAGGGAGGGTGAGTGGGTGCCTGGGTCGGGGGAGGGTGAGGGTGGTCTGGGTCAGTCTGGGATAGGGGAGGGTGAGGGGGATCTGGGTCAGTCTTGGAGAGAGGAGGGTGAGGGTGTCTGGGTCAGTTTGGGACAGTGGAGGGTGAGGGGGTTCTGGGTCAGTCTGGGAGAGGGGAAGGTGAGGGGGGGTCTGGATCAGTTTGGGACAGGGGAGGGTGAGGGTGGTCTGGGTCAGTCTGGGACAGGGGAGGGTAAGGGGGATCTGGGTCAGTCTGGGAGAGAGGAGGGTGAAGGTGTATGGGTCAGTTTGGGACAGGGGAGGGTGAGGGGGTCTGGGTCAGTCTGGGACAGGGGAGGGTGAGGGGGGGGTCTGAGTCAGTCTGGGAGAGAGGAGATGAGGGTGTCTGGGTCAATCTGGGACAGGGGAGGGTGAGAGGGGTCTGGGTCAGGGGAAGGTGAAGGGGGTCTGGGTCAGTCTGGGACAGGGGTGGTGAGGGGGTCTAAGTCAGTCTGGGAAAGCGGAGGGTGAGGGTGTGTCTGGGTCAATCTGGGACAAGGAAGGGTGAGGGGGTGTCTGGGTCAGTGTGGGACAGGGGCTGGTGAGCGGGTCTGGGTCAGTCTGGGACAGGGGAGGGTGAGGGTGTCTGGGTCAATCTGGGACAAGGAAGGGTGAGGGGGTGTCTGGGTCAGTCTAAGACAGGGGAGGGTGAGGGGGTCAGGGTCAGTCTGGGACAGGGGAGGGTGAGGGGGTGTCTGGGTCAGTCTGGGACAGGGGGGTCTGGGTCAGTCTGGGACAGGGAAGGGTGAGGGGGTGTCTGGGTCAGTCTGGGACAGGAGAGGGTGAGGAGGTCTGGGTCAGTCTGGGACAGGGGAGGGTGAGGGTGGTCTGGGTCAGTCTGGGATAGGGGAGGGTGAGGGGGATCTGGGTCAGTCTGGGAGAGAGGAGGGTGAGGGTGAGGGTGTCTGGGTCAGTTTGGGCAGGGGAGGGTGAGGGGGGTCTGGGTCAGTCTGGGAGAGGGGAAGGTGAGGGGGGGTCTGGGTGAGTTTGCGACAGGGGAGGGTGAGGGTGGTCTGGGTCAGTCTGGGACAGGGGAGGGTGAGGGGGATTTGGGTCAGTCTGGGAGAGAGGAGGGCGAAGGTGTCTGGGTCAGTTTGGGACAGGTGAGGGTGACGGTGGTCTGGGTCAGTTTGGGAAAGGGGAAGGTGAAGGGGGGTCTGGGTCAGGGGAAGGTGAGGTGGAGTCTGGGTCAGTTTGGGACAGGGGAGGGTGAGGGGGGTCTGGGTCAGTCTGGGAGAGTGGAAGGTGAGGGGGGTCTGGGACAGGTGAGGGTGCGGGGGTCTGGGTCGAGTCTGGGACAGTGGAGGGTGAGCGGGGTCTGTGTCAGTCTGGGACAGGGGAGGGTGAGGGGGGGGTCTGAGTCAGTCTGGGAGAGAGGAGATGAGGGTGTCTGGGTCAATCTGGGACAGGGGAGGGTGAGAGGGGTCTGGGTCAGGGGAAGGTGAAGGGGGTCTGGGTCAGTCTGGGACAGGGGAGGTGAGGGGGTCTAAGTCAGTCTGGGACAGGGGAGGGTGAGGGGGTGTCTGGGTCAGTCTGCGACAGGGGAGGGTGAGGAGGTCTGGGTCAGTCTGGGACAGGGGAGGGTGAGGGTGGTCTGGGTCAGTCTGGGATAGGGGAGGGTGAGGGGGATCTGGGTCAGTCTGGGAGAGAGGAGGGTGAGGGTGAGGGTGTCTGGGTCAGTTTGGGCAGGGGAGGGTGAGGGGGGTCTGGGTCAGTCTGGGAGAGGGGAAGGTGAGGGTGGGTCTGGGTGAGTTTGCGACAGGGGAGGGTGAGGGTGGTCTGGGTCAGTCTGGGACAGGGGAGGGTGAGGGGGATTTGGGTCAGTCTGGGAGAGAGGAGGGCGAAGGTGTCTGGGTCAGTTTGGGACAGGTGAGGGTGACGGTGGTCTGGGTCAGTTTGGGAAAGAGGAAGGTGAAGGGGGGTCTGGGTCAGGGGAGGGTGAGGGGGAGTCTGGGTCAGTCTGGAACAGGGGAGGGTGAGGGGGGTCTGGGTCAGTCTGGGACAGGGGAGGGTGAGGGTGTCTGGGTCAGTGTGGGACAGAGGAGGATGAGGGGAGACTGGGTCAGTCTGGGACAGGGGAGGGTGAGGGTGTCTGGCTCAGTGTGGGACAGAAAAGGGTGAGGGGGGTCTGGGTCAGTCTGCGACAAGGGAGGGTGAGGGGCTCTGGGTCAGTCTGGACAGGGGAGGGTGAGGGGGTTCTGGTTCAGTCTGGGACAGGGGAGGGTGAGGGTGGTCCGGGTCAGTCTGGGACAGGAGAGGTTGAGGTGGGTCTGGGTCAGTCTGGGACAGGGGAGGGTGAGGGGCTCTGGGTCAGTCTGGGACAGGGGAGGGTGAGGGGATCTGGGTCAGTCTGCGACAGGGGAGGATGAGGTGGGGGTTTGGGTCAGTCTGGGAAAGGGCAGGGTGAGGGGGGTCTGGGTCAGTCTGAGACAGGGGAGGGCGAGGGGCTCTGGGTCAGTCTAGACAGGGGAGGGTGAGGGGGTTCTGGATCAGTCTGGGACAGGGGAGGGTGATGGGGGTCTGGGTCATGCGAGGACAGGGAAGGGTGAGTGGGGTCTGGTTCAGTCTGGGACAGGGGAGGGTGAGGGGGGTCCGGGTCAGTCTGGGACAGGAGAGGTTGAGGGGGGTCTGGGTCAGTCTGGGACAGGGTAGGGGGAGGGGCTCTGGGTCAGTCTGGGACAGGGGAGGGTGAGGGGATCTGGGTCAGTCTGGACAGGGGAGGGTGAGGGGGTTCTGGATCAGTCTGGGACAGGGGAGTGTGATGGGGGTCTGGATCATGCGAGGACAGGGGAGGGTGAGGGGGGTCTGGTTCAGTCTGGGACAGGGGAGGGTGAGGGGGGTCCGGATCAGTCTGGGACAGGAGAGGTTGAGGGGGGTCTGGGTCAGTCTGGGACAGGGGAGGGTGAGGGGATCTGGGTCAGTCTGCGACAGGGGAGGATGAGGTGGGGGTTTGGGTCAGTCTGGGAAAGGGCAGGGTGAGGGGGGTCTGGGTCAGTCTGAGACAGGGGAGGGTGAGGGGGTCTGGGTCAGGTGAGGGGGTCTGGGTCAGTCTGGCGCAGGGGAGGGTGAGGGGGGTCTGGGTCAGTCTGGAACAGGGGAGGGTGAGGGGATCGGCGTCAGTCTGGGAAAAGGGAGGGTGAGGGAGGTCTGGGTCAGTCTTGGACAGGGGAGGGTGAGGGTGTCTGGGTCAGTTTGGGACAGAGGAGGGTGTGGGGGGTCTGGGTCAGTCTGGGACAGGGGAGGGTGAGGGGGTTCTGGTTCAGTCTGAGACAGGGGAGGGTGAGGGGGGTCCGGGTCAGTCTTGGACAGGAGAGGTTGAGGGGTTTCTGGGTCAGTCTGGGACAGGGGAGGGTGAGGGGGTCTGGGTCAGTCTGGGACAGGGGAGGGTGAGGGGGTCTGAGTCAGTCTGCGACAGGGGAGGATGAGGGGGGGTTTGAGTCAGTCTGGGACAGGGGAGGGAGAGGCGGGGCTGGGTCAGTCTGAGACTGGGGAGGGTGAGGGGAGCTGGGTCAGTCTGGGACAGGGGGGGGTGAGGGGGTCTGGGTCAGTCTGGGACAGGGGAGGGTGAGGGGGTCTGGGTCATTCTGGGACAGGGGAGGGTGAGGGGGTCTGGGTCAGTCTGCGACAGGGGAGGATGAGGGGGGTTTGGGTCAGTCTGGTACAGGGGAGGGTGAGGGGGGGTCTGGGTCATTCTGAGATAGGGGAGGGTGAGGGGGTCTGGGTCAGGGGAGGGTGAGGGGGTCTGGGTCTGTCTGGGACAGGGGAGGGTGAGGGGATCTGGGTCAGTCTGGGACAGCGGAGCGTGAGGGGATCTGGGTCAGTCTGGGACAGGGGAGTGTGAGGGGGTCTGGGACAGGGGAAGATGAGTGGGGTGCCTGGGTCAGTCTGGGACAGGGGAGGGTGAAGGTGGGGGGTTGTCAGGATCAGTCTGGGACAGGGGAGGGTGAGGGGGGTCTGGGTCAGTCTGGGACAGGGGAGGGTGATGGTAGTCTGGGTCAGGGGAGGGTGAGGCGGATCTTGGTCAGTCTGGGAGAGAGGAGGGTGAAGGTGTCTGGGTCAGTTTGGGTCAGGGGAGGGTGAGGGGATCTGGATCAGTCTGCGACAGGGAAGGATGAGGGGGGGTTTCATCAGTCTGGGAAAGAGCAGGGTGAGGGTGGTCTGGGTCAGTCTGAGACAGGGGAGGGTGAGGGTGTCTAGATCAGTCTGGGACAGGTGAGGGTGAGGGGGTCTGGGTCAGTCTGGGACAGGGGAGGGTGAGGGGGTGTGGGACAGTCTGGGACAGGGGAGGGTGAGAGGTTCTGGGTCATCCTGGGACAGGGGAGGGTGAGGGAGGGTCTGGGTCAATCTGGGACAGGGGAGGGTGAGGGGGGTCTGGGTCAGTCTGGAACAGGGGAGGGTGAGGGGGGTCGGGGTCAGTCTGGGACAAGGGAAGGTGAGGGAGGTCTGGGTCAGTCTGGGACAGGGGAGGGTGAGGGTGTCTGGGTCAGTGTGTGACAGAGGAGGGTGAGGGGGGTCCTGGTCAATCTGGGACAGGAGAGGTTGAGGGATGTCTGGGTCAGTCTGGGACAGGGGAGGATGAGGGGTTCTGGGTCAGTCTGGGACAGGGGAGGGTGAGGGGGTCTGGGTCAGTCTGCGACAGGGGAGGATGAGAGGGGGTTTGGGTCAGTCTGGGACAGGGGAGGGAGAGGGGGGTCTGGGTAAGTCTGAGACAGGGGAGGGTGAGGGGGTGTCTGGGTCAGTCTGGGACAGGATAGGGTGAGGGGGTCTGGGTCAGTCTGGGATAGGGGAGGGTGAGGGGGGTCTGGGTCAGTGTGGGAGAGGGGAAGGTGAGGGTGGGTCTGGATCAGCGGAGGTGAGGGTGGTCTGGGAGAGAGGATGGTGAAGGTGTCTGGGTCAGTTTGGGACAGGGGAGGGTGAGGGGGGTCTGGGTCAGTCTGGGAGAGAGGAAGGTGAGGGGGGTCTGGGTCAGGGGAGGGTGAATGGGGGTCTGGGTCAGGGAAGGTTGAGGTGGTGTCTGGGTCAGTCTGGGTCAGGGGAGGGTGAGGGGGTCTGGGTCAGTCTGGGACAGGGGAGGGTGAGGAGGTCTGGGTCAGTCTGGGACAGGGGAGCGTGAGGAGGTCTGGGTCAGTCTGGGACAGGGGAGGGTGAGGGGGTCTGGGTCAGTCTGGGACAGAGGAGGGTGAGGGGGTCTGGGTCAGTATGCGACAGGGGAGGATGAGTGGGGGTTTGGGTCAGTCTGGTACAGGGGAGGGTGAGGGGGGTGTTCTGGGTCAGTCTGAGATAGGGGAGGGTGAGGGGGTCTGGGTCAGGGGAGGTTGAGGGGGTCTGGGTCTGTCTGGGACAGGGATGGTGAGGGGGTCTGGGTCAGTCTGGGACAGCGGAGCGTGAGGGGGTCTGGGTCAGTCTGGGAAAGGGGAGGGTGAGGGGGTCTGGGTCAGGGGAGCGTGAGGTGGACTGGGACAGGGAAAGATGAGTGGGTGCCTGGGTCAGTCTGGGACAGGGGAGGGTGAAGGTGGGGGGTTGTCAGGATCAGTCTGGGACAGGGGAGGGTGAGGGGGGTCTGGGTCAGTCTGGGACAGGGGAGGGTGAGGGTGGTCTGGGTCAGGAGAGGGTGAGGCGGATCTTGGTCAGTCTGGGAGAGAGGAGGGTGAAGGTGTCTGGGTCAGTTTGGGTCAGGGGAGGGTGAGGGGATCTGGGTCAGTCTGCGACAGGGGAGGATGAGGGGGGGTTTCGTCAGTCTGGGAAAGGGTAGGGTGAGGGTGGTCTGGGTCAGTCTGAGACAGGGGAGGGTGAGCGGGTCTGGGTCAGTCTGGGACAGGTGAGGGTGAGGGGGTCTGGGTCAGTCTGGGACAGGGGAGGGTGAGGGGGTCTGGGACAGTCTGGGACAGGGGAGGGTGAGAGGTTCTGGGTCATCCTGGGACAGGGGAGGGTGAGGGAGGGTCTGGGTCAATCTGGGACAGGGGAGGATGAGGGAGGGGGTTGGGTCAGTCTGGGACAGAGGAGGGTGAGCGGGGTCTGTGTCAGTCTGGGACAGCGGAGGGTGAGGGGGGTCTGGTTCAGTCTGGGATAGGGGAGGGAGAGGGGGGTCCGGGTCAGTCTGGGACAGGAGAGGTTGAGGGGGGCCTGGGTCAGTCTGGGACAGGGGAGGGTGAGGGGGCCTGGGTCAGTCTGGGACCGGGGAGTGTGAGGGGGTCTGGGTCAGTCTGCGACAGGGGAGGATGAGGGAGGGGGTTGGGTCAGTCTGGGACAGAGGAGGGTGAGGAGTGTCTGGGTCAGTCTGAGACTGGGGAGGGTGAGGGGGTCTGGGTCAGCCTGGGACGGGGGAGGGTGAGGGGGTCTGGGTCAGGGGAGAGTGGGGGGGTTTGGGTCAGTCTGGGACAAGGGAGGGTGAGTGGGTGCCTGGGTCGGGGGAGGGCGAGGGTGGTCTGGGTCAGTCTGGGACAGGGGAGGGTGAGGGGGATCTTGGTCAGTCTGGGAGAGAGGAGGGTGAGGGTGTCTGGGTCAGTTTGGGACAGTGGAGGGTGAGGGGGTTCTGGGTCAGTCTGGGAGAGGGGAAGGTGAGGGGGGTCTGGGTCAGTCTGGGGCAGGTGAGGGTGAGGGGGTCTGGGTCGAGTCTGGGACAGTGGAGGGTGAGCGGGGTCTGTGTCAGTCTGGGACAGGGGAGGGTGAGGGGGGGTCTGAGTCAGTCTGGGAGAGAGGAGATGAGGGTGTCTGGGTCAATCTGGGACAGGGGAGGGTGAGAGGGGTCTGGGTCAGGGGAAGGTGAAGGGGGTCTGGGTCAGTCTGGGACAGGGGAGGTGAGGGGGTCTAAGTCAGTCTGGGACAGGGGAGGGTGAGGGGGTGTCTGGGTCAGTGTGGGACAGGGGCTGGTGAGGGGATCTGGCTCAGTCTGCGACAGGGGAGGATGAGGTGGGGGTTTGGGTCAGTCTGGGAAAGGGCAGGGTGAGGGGGTTCTGGGTCAGTCTGAGACAGGGGAGGGTGAGGGGCTTTCGGTCAGTCTGGACAGGGGAGGGTGAGGGGGTTCTGGATCAGTCTGGGACAGGGGAGGGTGATGGGGGTCTGGATCATGCGAGGACAGGGGAGGGTGAGTGGAGTCTGGTTCAGTCTGGGACAGGGGAGGGTGAGTGGGGTCCGGGTCAGTCTGGGACAGGAGAGGTTGAGGGGGGTCCGGGTCAGTCTGGGACAGGGTAGGGGGAGGGGCTCTGGGTCAGTCTGGGACAGGGGAGGGTGAGGGGATCTGGGTCAGTCTGGACAGGGGAGGGTGAGGGGTTTCTGGATCAGTCTGGGACAGGGGAAGGTGATGGGGGTCTGGATCATGCGAGGACAGGGGAGGGTGAGAGGTTCTGGGTCATCCTGTGACAGGGGAGGGTGATGGAGGGTCTGGGTCAATCTGGGACAGGGGAGGGTGAGGGGGGTCTGGGTCAGTCTGGAACAGGGGAGGGTGAGGGAGGTCTGGGTCAGTCTGGGACAGGGGAGGGTGATGGGGGTCTGGGTCAGTCTGGAACAGGAGAGTTTGAGGGGGGTCTGGGTCAGTCTGGGACATGGGAGGGTGAGGGAGGTCTGGGTCAGTCTGGGACAGGGGAGGGTGAGGGGGGTCTGGGTCAGTCTGGGACAGGGGAGTGTGAGGGGGGGTCTGGTTCAGTCTCGGACAGGGGAGGGTGAGGGGGGTCCGGGTCAGTCTGGGACAGGAGAGTTTGAGGGGGGTCTGGGTCAGTCTGGGACATGGGAGGGTGAGGGCGTCTGGGTCAGTCTGGGACAGGGGAGGGTGAGGGGGTCTGTGTCAGTCTGCGACAGGGGAGGATGAGAGGGGGTTTGGGTCAGTCTGGGACAGGGGAGGGAGAGAGGGTTCTGGGTCAGTTTGAGACAGGGGAGGGTGAGGGGGTCTGGGTCAGTCTGGGACAGGGGAGGGTGAGGGGGTCTGGGTCAGTCTGGGACAGGGGAGGGTGAGGAGGGTCTGGGTCAGTTTGGGAGAGGGGAAGGTGAGGGTGGGTCTGGATCAGCAGAGGTGAGGGTGGTCTGGGAGAGAGGATGGTGAAGGTGTCTGGGTCAGTTTGGGACAGGGGAGGGTGAGGGGGGTCTGGGTCAGTCTGGGAGAGAGGAAGGTGAGGGGGGTCTGGGTCAGGGGAGGGTGAATGGGGGTCTGGGTCAGGGAAGGTTGAGGTGGTGTCTGGGTCAGTCTGGGTCAGGGGAGGGTGAGGGGGTCTGGGTCAGTCTGGGACAGGGGAGGGTGAGGAGGTCTGGGTCAGTCTGGGACAGGGGAGCGTGAGGAGGTCTGGGTCAGTCTGGGGCAGGGGAGGGTGAGGGGGGTTTGAGTCAGTCTGGGACAGGGGAGGGAGAGGGGGGGCTGGGTCAGTCTGAGACTGGGGAGGGTGAGAGGGGCTGGGTCAGTCTGGGACAGGGGAGGGTGAGGGGGTCTGGGTCAGTCTGGGACAGGGGAGGGTGAGGGGGTCTGGGTCAGTCTGGGACAGAGGAGGGTGAGGGGGTCTGGGTCAGTATGCGACAGGGGAGGATGAGTGGGGGTTTGGGTCAGTCTGGTACAGGGGAGGGTGAGGGGGGTGTTCTGGGTCAGTCTGAGATAGGGGAGGGTGAGGGGGTCTGGGTCAGGGGAGGTTGAGGGGGTCTGGGTCTGTGTGGGACAGGGAAGGTGAGGGGGTCTGGGTCAGTCTGGGACAGCGGAGCGTGAGGGGGTCTGGGTCAGTCTGGGAAAGGGGAGGGTGAGGGGGTCTGGGTCAGGGGAGCGTGAGGTGGTCTGGGACAGGGAAAGATGAGTGGGTGCCTGGGTCAGTCTGGGACAGGGGAGGGTGAAGGTGGGGGGTTGTCAGGATCAGTCTGGGACAGGGGAGGGTGAGGGGGGTCTGGGTCAGTCTGGGACAGGGGAGGGTGAGGGTGGTCTGGGTCAGGAGAGGGTGAGGCGGATCTTGGTCAGTCTGGGAGAGAGGAGGGTGAAGGTGTCTGGGTCAGTTTGGGTCATGGGAGGGTGAGGGGATCTGGGTCAGTCTGCGACAGGGGAGGATGAGGGGGGGTTTCGTCAGTCTGGGAAAGGGTAGGGTGAGGGTGGTCTGGGTCAGTCTGAGACAGGGGAGGGTGAGCGGGTCTGGGTCAGTCTGGGACAGGTGAGGGTGAGGGGGTCTGGGTCAGTCTGGGACAGGGGAGGGTGAGGGGGTCTGGGACAGTCTGGGACAGGGGAGGGTGAGAGGTTCTGGGTCATCCTGGGACAGGGGAGGGTGAGGGAGGGTCTGGGTCAATCTGGGACAGGGGAGGATGAGGGAGGGGGTTGGGTCAGTCTGGGACAGAGGAGGGTGAGCGGGGTCTGTGTCAGTCTGGGACAGCGGAGGGTGAGGGGGGTCTGGTTCAGTCTGGGATAGGGGAGGGAGAGGGGGGTCCGGGTCAGTCTGGGACAGGAGAGGTTGAGGGGGGCCTGGGTCAGTCTGGGACAGGGGAGGGTGAGGGGGCCTGGGTCAGTCTGGGACCGGGGAGTGTGAGGGGGTCTGGGTCAGTCTGCGACAGGGGAGGATGAGGGAGGGGGTTGGGTCAGTCTGGGACAGAGGAGGGTGAGGAGTGTCTGGGTCAGTCTGAGACTGGGGAGGGTGAGGGGGTCTGGGTCAGCTTGGGACGGGGGAGGGTGAGGGGGTCTGGGTCAGGGGAGAGTGGGGGGGTTTGGGTCAGTCTGGGACAAGGGAGGGTGAGTGGGTGCCTGGGTCGGGGGAGGGTGAGGGTGGTCTGGGTCAGTCTGGGACAGGGGAGGGTGAGGGGGATCTGGGTCAGTCTGGGAGAGAGGAGGGTGAGGGTGTCTGGGTCAGTTTGGGACAGTGGAGGGTGAGGGGGTTCTGGGTCAGTCTGGGAGAGGGGAAGGTGAGGGGGGTCTGGGTCAGTCTGGGGCAGGTGAGGGTGAGGGGGTCTGGGTCGAGTCTGGGACAGTGGAGGGTGAGCGGGGTCTGTGTCAGTCTGGGACAGGGGAGGGTGAGGGGGGGTCTGAGTCAGTCTGGGAGAGAGGAGATGAGGGTGTCTGGGTCAATCTGGGACAGGGGAGGGTGAGAGGGGTCTGGGTCAGGGGAAGGTGAAGGGGGTCTGGGTCAGTCTGGGACAGGGGAGGTGAGGGGGTCTAAGTCAGTCTGGGACAGGGGAGGGTGAGGGGGTGTCTGGGTCAGTGTGGGACAGGGGCTGGTGAGGGGATCTGGCTCAGTCTGCGACAGGGGAGGATGAGGTGGGGGTTTGGGTCAGTCTGGGAAAGGGCAGGGTGAGGGGGTTCTGGGTCAGTCTGAGACAGGGGAGGGTGAGGGGCTTTCGGTCAGTCTGGACAGGGGAGGGTGAGGGGGTTCTGGATCAGTCTGGGACAGGGGAGGGTGATGGGGGTCTGGATCATGCGAGGACAGGGGAGGGTGAGTGGAGTCTGGTTCAGTCTGGGACAGGGGAGGGTGAGGGGGGTCCGGGTCAGTCTGGGACAGGAGAGGTTGAGGGGGGTCTGGGTCAGTCTGGGACAGGGTAGGGGGAGGGGCTCTGGGTCAGTCTGGGACAGGGGAGGGTGAGGGGATCTGGGTCAGTCTGGACAGGGGAGGGTGAGGGGTTTCTGGATCAGTCTGGGACAGGGGAAGGTGATGGGGGTCTGGATCATGCGAGGACAGGGGAGGGTGAGAGGTTCTGGGTCATCCTGGGACAGGGGAGGGTGATGGAGGGTCTGGGTCAATCTGGGACAGGGGAGGGTGAGGGGGGTCTGGGTCAGTCTGGAACAGGGGAGGGTGAGGGAGGTCTGGGTCAGTCTGGGACAGGGGAGGGTGATGGGGGTCTGGGTCAGTCTGGAACAGGGGAGGGTGAGGAGGGTCGGGGTCAGTCTGGGACAAGGGAGGGTGAGGGAGGTCTGGGTCAGTCTGGGACAGGGGAGGGTGAGGGGGGTCTGGGTCAGTCTGGGACAGGGGAGTGTGAGGGGGGGTCTGGTTCAGTCTCGGACAGGGGAGGGTGAGGGGGGTCCGGGTCAGTCTGGGACAGGAGAGTTTGAAGGGGGTCTGGGTCAGTCTGGGACATGGGAGGGTGAGGGCGTCTGGGTCAGTCTGGGACAGGGGAGGGTGAGGGGGTCTGTGTCAGTCTGCGACAGGGGAGGATGAGAGGGGGTTTGGGTCAGTCTGGGACAGGGGAGGGAGAGAGGGTTCTGGGTCAGTTTGAGACAGGGGAGGGTGAGGGGGTCTGGGTCAGTCTGGGACAGGGGAGGGTGAGGGGGTCTGGGTCAGTCTGGGACAGGGGAGGGTGAGGAGGGTCTGGGTCAGTTTGGGAGAGGGGAAGGTGAGGGTGGGTCTGGATCAGCAGAGGTGAGGGTGGTCTGGGAGAGAGGATGGTGAAGGTGTCTGGGTCAGTCTGGACAGGGGAGGGTGAGGGGGTCTGGGTCAGTCTGGGACAGGGGAGGCTGAGGAGGTCTGGGTCAGTCTGGGACAGGGGAGCGTGAGGAGGTCTGGGTCAGTCTGGGGCAGGGGAGGGTGAGGTGGGGTTTGAGTCAGTCTGGGACAGGGGATGGAGAGGGGGTGCTGGGTCAGTCTGAGACTGGGGAGGGTGAGGGGGGCTGGGTCAGTCTGGGACAGGGGAGGGTGAGGGGGTCTGGGTCAGTCTGGGACAGGGGAGGGTGAGGGGGTCTGGGTCAGTCTGGGACGGGAGGGTGAGGGGGTCTGGGTCAGTCTGCGACAGGGGAGGATGAGGGGGGGTTTTGGTCAGTCTGGTACAGGGGAGGGTGAGGGGGGGTCTGGGTCAGTCTGAGATAGGGGAGGGTGAGGGGGTCTCGGTCAGGGGAGGGTGAGGGGGTCTGGGTCTGTCTGGGACAGGGGTGGGTGAGGGGGTCTGGGTCAGTCTGGGACAGCGGAGCGTGAGGGGGTCTGGGTCAGTCTGGGACAGGGGAGGGTGAGGGGGTCTGGGTCAGGGGAGCGTGAGGGTGGTCTTGGACAGGGGAAGATGAGTGGGTGCCTGGGTCAGTCTGGGACAGGGGAGGGTGAAGGTGGGGGGTTGTCAGGATCAGTCTGGGACAGGGGAGGGTGAGGGGGGTCTGGGTCAGTCTGGGACAGGGGAGGGTGAGGGTGGTCTGGGTCAGGAGAGGGTGAGGCGGATCTTGGTCAGTCTGGGAGAGAGGAGGGTGAAGGTGTCTGGGTCAGTTTGGGTCATGGGAGGGTGAGGGGATCTGGGTCAGTCTGCGACAGGGGAGGATGAGGGGGGGTTTCGTCAGTCTGGGAAAGGGTAGGGTGAGGGTGGTCTGGGTCAGTCTGAGACAGGGGAGGGTGAGCGGGTCTGGGTCAGTCTGGGACAGGTGAGGGTGAGGGGGTCTGGGTCAGTCTGGGACAGGGGAGGGTGAGGGGGTCTGGGACAGTCTGGGACAGGGGAGGGTGAGAGGTTCTGGGTCATCCTGGGACAGGGGAGGGTGAGGGAGGGTCTGGGTCAATCTGGGACAGGGGAGGATGAGGGAGGGGGTTGGGTCAGTCTGGGACAGAGGAGGGTGAGCGGGGTCTGTGTCAGTCTGGGACAGCGGAGGGTGAGGGGGGTCTGGTTCAGTCTGGGATAGGGGAGGGAGAGGGGGGTCCGGGTCAGTCTGGGACAGGAGAGGTTGAGGGGGGCCTGGGTCAGTCTGGGACAGGGGAGGGTGAGGGGGCCTGGGTCAGTCTGGGACCGGGGAGTGTGAGGGGGTCTGGGTCAGTCTGCGACAGGGGAGGATGAGGGAGGGGGTTGGGTCAGTCTGGGACAGAGGAGGGTGAGGAGTGTCTGGGTCAGTCTGAGACTGGGGAGGGTGAGGGGGTCTGGGTCAGCTTGGGACGGGGGAGGGTGAGGGGGTCTGGGTCAGGGGAGAGTGGGGGGGTTTGGGTCAGTCTGGGACAAGGGAGGGTGAGTGGGTGCCTGGGTCGGGGGAGGGTGAGGGTGGTCTGGGTCAGTCTGGGACAGGGGAGGGTGAGGGGGATCTGGGTCAGTCTGGGAGAGAGGAGGGTGAGGGTGTCTGGGTCAGTTTGGGACAGTGGAGGGTGAGGGGGTCTGGGTCGAGTCTGGGACAGTGGAGGGTGAGCGGGGTCTGTGTCAGTCTGGGACAGGGGAGGGTGAGGGGGGGTCTGAGTCAGTCTGGGAGAGAGGAGATGAGGGTGTCTGGGTCAATCTGGGACAGGGGAGGGTGAGAGGGGTCTGGGTCAGGGGAAGGTGAAGGGGGTCTGGGTCAGTCTGGGACAGGGGAGGTGAGGGGGTCTAAGTCAGTCTGGGACAGGGGAGGGTGAGGGGGTGTCTGGGTCAGTGTGGGACAGGGGCTGGTGAGGGGATCTGGCTCAGTCTGCGACAGGGGAGGATGAGGTGGGGGTTTGGGTCAGTCTGGGAAAGGGCAGGGTGAGGGGGTTCTGGGTCAGTCTGAGACAGGGGAGGGTGAGGGGCTTTCGGTCAGTCTGGACAGGGGAGGGTGAGGGGGTTCTGGATCAGTCTGGGACAGGGGAGGGTGATGGGGGTCTGGATCATGCGAGGACAGGGGAGGGTGAGTGGAGTCTGGTTCAGTCTGGGACAGGGGAGGGTGAGGGGGGTCCGGGTCAGTCTGGGACAGGAGAGGTTGAGGGGGGTCTGGGTCAGTCTGGGACAGGGTAGGGGGAGGGGCTCTGGGTCAGTCTGGGACAGGGGAGGGTGAGGGGATCTGGGTCAGTCTGGACAGGGGAGGGTGAGGGGTTTCTGGATCAGTCTGGGACAGGGGAAGGTGATGGGGGTCTGGATCATGCGAGGACAGGGGAGGGTGAGAGGTTCTGGGTCATCCTGGGACAGGGGAGGGTGATGGAGGGTCTGGGTCAATCTGGGACAGGGGAGGGTGAGGGGGGTCTGGGTCAGTCTGGAACAGGGGAGGGTGAGGGAGGTCTGGGTCAGTCTGGGACAGGGGAGGGTGATGGGGGTCTGGGTCAGTCTGGAACAGGGGAGGGTGAGGAGGGTCGGGGTCAGTCTGGGACAAGGGAGGGTGAGGGAGGTCTGGGTCAGTCTGGGACAGGGGAGGGTGAGGGGGGTCTGGGTCAGTCTGGGACAGGGGAGTGTGAGGGGGGGTCTGGTTCAGTCTCGGACAGGGGAGGGTGAGGGGGGTCCGGGTCAGTCTGGGACAGGAGAGTTTGAAGGGGGTCTGGGTCAGTCTGGGACATGGGAGGGTGAGGGCGTCTGGGTCAGTCTGGGACAGGGGAGGGTGAGGGGGTCTGTGTCAGTCTGCGACAGGGGAGGATGAGAGGGGGTTTGGGTCAGTCTGGGACAGGGGAGGGAGAGAGGGTTCTGGGTCAGTTTGAGACAGGGGAGGGTGAGGGGGTCTGGGTCAGTCTGGGACAGGGGAGGGTGAGGGGGTCTGGGTCAGTCTGGGACAGGGGAGGGTGAGGAGGGTCTGGGTCAGTTTGGGAGAGGGGAAGGTGAGGGTGGGTCTGGATCAGCAGAGGTGAGGGTGGTCTGGGAGAGAGGATGGTGAAGGTGTCTGGGTCAGTTTGGGACAGGGGAGGGTGAGGGGGGTCTGGGTCAGTCTGGGAGAGGGGAAGGTGAGGGGGGTCTGGGTCAGGGGAGGCTGAATGGGGGTCTGGGTCAGGGAAGGTTGAGGGGGTGTCTGGGTCAGTCTGGGAGAGAGGAGGGTGAGGGTGAGGGTGCCTGGGTCAGTTTGGGACAGGGGAGGGTGAGGAGGGTCTGGGTCAGTTTGGGAGAGGGGAAGGTGATGGTGGGTCTGGATCAGCAGAGGTGAGGGTGGTCTGGGAGAGAGGATGGTGAAGGTGTCTGGGTCAGTCTGGACAGGGGAGGGTGAGGGGGTCTGGGTCAGTCTGGGACAGGGGAGGCTGAGGAGGTCTGGGTCAGTCTGGGACAGGGGAGCGTGAGGAGGTCTGGGTCAGTCTGGGGCAGGGGAGGGTGAGGTGGGGTTTGAGTCAGTCTGGGACAGGGGATGGAGAGGGGGTGCTGGGTCAGTCTGAGACTGGGGAGGGTGAGGGGGGCTGGGTCAGTCTGGGACAGGGGAGGGTGAGGGGGTCTGGGTCAGTCTGGGACAGGGGAGGGTGAGGGGGTCTGGGTCAGTCTGGGACGGGAGGGTGAGGGGGTCTGGGTCAGTCTGCGACAGGGGAGGATGAGGGGGGGTTTTGGTCAGTCTGGTACAGGGGAGGGTGAGGGGGGGTCTGGGTCAGTCTGAGATAGGGGAGGGTGAGGGGGTCTCGGTCAGGGGAGGGTGAGGGGGTCTGGGTCTGTCTGGGACAGGGGTGGGTGAGGGGGTCTGGGTCAGTCTGGGACAGCGGAGCGTGAGGGGGTCTGGGTCAGTCTGGGACAGGGGAGGGTGAGGGGGTCTGGGTCAGGGGAGCGTGAGGGTGGTCTTGGACAGGGGAAGATGAGTGCGTGCCTGGGTCAGTCTGGGACAGGGGAGGGTGAAGGTGGGGGGTTGTCAGGATCAGTCTGGGACAGGGGAGGGTGAGGGGGGTCTGGGTCAGTCTGGGACAGGGGAGGGTGAGGGTGGTCTGGGTCAGGGGAGGGTGAAGCGGATCTTGGTCAGTCTGGGAGAGAGGAGGGTGAAGGTGTCTGGGTCAGTTTGGGTCAGGGGAGGGTGAGGGGATCTGGGTCAGTCTGCGACAGGGGAGGATGAGGGGTGGTTTCGTCAGTCTGGGAAAGGGCAGGGTGAGGCTGGTCTTGGTCAGTCTGAGACAGGGGAGGGTGAGGGGGTCTGGGTCAGTCTGGGACAGTGAGGGTGAGCGGGTCTGGGTCAGTCTGGAACAGGGGAGGGTGAGAGGGGTCTGGCTCAGTCTGGGACAAGAGAGGGTGAGGGAGGTCTGGGTCAGTCTGGGAGAGAGGAGGGTGAGGGTGTTTGGGTCAGTGTGGGACAGAGCAGTGTGAGGTGGGTCTGGGTCAGTCTGGGACAGGGGAGGGTGAGGGCCTCTGGGTCAGTGTGGGACAGGGGAGGGTGAGGGGGGTCTGGGTCAGTCTGGGACAGGGGAGGGTGATGGGGGTCTGTATCATGCGAGGACAGGGGAGGGTGAGGGAGGTCTGGTTCAGTCTGGGACAGGGGAGGGTGAGGGGGGACCGGGTCAGTCTGGGACTGGAGAGGTTGAGGGGCGTCTGGGTCAGTCTGGGACAGGGGAGGGTGAGGGGGTCTGGGTCAGTCTGAGACAGGGGAGGGTGAGGGGTTCTGGGACAGTCTGGGAGGGGGAGGGTGAGGGGGTCTGGGTCATTCTGGGACTGGGGAAGATGAGGGGGTGTGAGTCAGTCTGGGACAGCGGAGGGTGAGGGGGTCTGGGTCAGTCAGGGACAGGGGAGGGTGAGGGGGTCTGGGTCAGGGGAGCGTGAGGGGGGTCTGGGTCAGTCTGGGATCGGGGAGGGTGAGTGGGTGCCTGGGTCAGTCTGGGACAGGGGAGGGTGAGGGTGGGGGCGGTTGTCAGGATCAGTCTGGGACAGGGAAGGTTGAGGGGATTCTGTGTCAGTCTGGGACAGGGGAGGGAGAGGGTGGTCTGGGTCAGTCTGGGACAGGGGAGGGTGAGGGGGATCTGGGTCAGTGTGGGAGAGAGGAGTGTGAGGGTGTCTGGGTCAGTTTGGGCAGGGGAGGGTGAGGGGGGTCTGGGTCAGTGTGGGAGAGGGGAAGGTGAAGGGGGGTCTGGGTCAGGGGAGGGTGAGGGGGAGTCTGGGTCAGTCTGGGACAGGGGAGGATGAGGGAGAGTCTGGGTCAGTCTGGGACAGGAGAGGGTGAGGGTGGTCTGGGTCGGTCTGGAACAGGGGAGGGTGAGGGGGGTCTGGGTCAGTCTGGGACAGGGGAGGGTGAGGGTGTCTGGGTCAGTGTGGGACAGAGGAGGATGAGGGGGGTCTGGGTCAGTCTGGGACAGGGGCGCGTGAGGGGGTCTGGGTCAGTCTGGGACAGGGGAGGGTGAGGGGGTCTGAGTCAGTCTGCGACAGGGGAGGATGAGGGGGGGTTTGAGTCAGTCTGGGACAGGGGAGGGAGAGGCGGGGCTGGGTCAGTCTGAGACTGGGGAGGGTGAGGGGAGCTGGGTCAGTCTGGGACAGGGGGGGGTGAGGGGGTCTGGGTCAGTCTGGGACAGGGGAGGGTGAGGGGGTCTGGGTCAGTCTGGGACAGGGGAGGGTGAGGGGGTCTGGGTCAGTCTGCGACAGGGGAGGATGAGGGGGGGTTTGGGTCTGTCTGGTACAGGGGAGGGTGAGGGGGGGTCTGGGTCAGTCTGAGATAGGGGAGGGTGAGGGGGTCTGGGTCAGGGGAGGGTGAGGGGGTCTGGGTCTGTCTGGGACAGGGGAGGGTGAGGGGATCTGGGTCAGTCTGGGACAGCGGAGCGTGAGGGGGTCTGGGTCAGTCTGGGACAGGGGAGGGTGAGGGGGTCTGGGACAGGGGAAGATGAGTGGGTGCCTGGGTCAGTCTGGGACAGGGGAGGGTGAAGGTGGGGGGTTGTCAGGATCAGTCTGGGACAGGGGAGGGTGAGGGGCGTCTGGGTCAGTCTGGGACAGGGGAGGGTGAGGGTGGTCTGGGTCAGGGGAGGGTGAGGCGGAACTTGGTCAGTCTGGGAGAGAGGAGGGTGAAGGTGTCTGGGTCAGTTTGGGTCAGGGGAGGGTGAGGGGATCTGGGTCAGTCTGCGACAGGGGAGGATGAGAGGGGGTTTCGTCAGTCTGGGAAAGGGCAGGGTGAGGGTGGTCTGGGTCAGTCTGAGACAGGGGAGGGTGAGGGTGTCTGGATCAGTCTGGGACAGGTGAGAGTGAGGGGGTCTGGGTCAGTCTGGGACAGGGGAGGGTGAGGGGATCTGGGTCAGTCTGCGACAGGGGAGGATGAGAGGGGGTTTCGTCAGTCTGGGAAAGGGCAGGGTGAGGGTGGTCTGGGTCAGTCTGAGACAGGGGAGGGTGAGGGTGTCTGGATCAGTCTGGGACAGGTGAGAGTGAGGGGGTCTGGGTCAGTCTGGGACAGGGGAGGGTGAGGGGATCTGGGACAGTCTGGGAAAGGGGAGGGTGAGAGGTTCTGGGTCATCCTGGGACAGGGGAGGGTGAGGGAGGGTCTGGGTCAATCTGGGACAGGGGAGGGTGAGGGGGATCTGCGTCAGTCTGGAACAGGGGAGGGTGAGGGGGGTCGGGGTCAGTCTGGGACAAGGGAGGGTGAGGGAGGTCTGGGTCAGTCTGGGACAGGGGAGGGTGAGGGTGTCTGGGTCAGTGTGTGACAGAGGAGGGTGAGGGGGGTCTGGGTCAGTCTGGGACAGGGGAGTGTGAGGGTGGTCTGGTTCAGTCTCGGACAGGGGAGGGTGAGGGGGGTCCGGGTCAGTCTGGGACAGGAGAGGTTGAGGGGGATCTGGGTCAGTCTGGGACAGGGGAGGGTGAGGGGGTCTGGGTCAGTCTGGGACAGGGGAGGGTGAGGGGGTCTGGGTCAGTCTGCGACAGGGGAGGATAAGAGGGGGTTTGGGTCAGTCTGGGACAGGGGAGGGAGAGGGGGGTCTGGGTCAGTCTGAGACAGGGGAGGGTGAGGGGGTGTCTGGGTCAGTCTGGGACAGGGGAGGGTGAGGGGCTCTGGGTCAGTCTGGACAGGGGAGGGTGAGGGGGTTCTGGATCAGTCTGGGACAGGGGAGGGTGATGGGGGTCTGGATCATGCGAGGACAGGGGAGGGTGAGTGGGGTCTGGTTCAGTCTGGGACAGGGGAGGGTGAGGGGAGTCCGTGTCAGTCTGGGACAGGAGAGGTTGAGGGGGGTCTGAGTCAGTCTGGGACAGGGTAGGGGGATGGGCTCTGGGTCAGTCTGGGACAGGGGAGGGTGAGGGGATCTGGGTCAGTCTGGACAGGGGAGGGTGAGGGGGTTCTGGATCAGTCTGAGACAGGGGAGGGTGATGGGGATCTGGATCATGCGAGGACAGGGGAGGGTGAGGGGGGTCTGGTTCAGTCTGGGACAGGGGAGGGTGAGGGGGGTCCGGGTCAGTCTGGGACAGGAGAGGTTGAGGGGGGTCTGGGTCAGTCTGGGACAGGGGAGGGTGAGGGGATCTGGGTCAGTCTGCAACAGGGGAGAATGAGGTGGGGGTTTGGGTCAGTCTGGGAAAGGGCAGGGTGAGGGGGATCTGGGTCAGTCTGAGACAGGGCAGGGTGAGGCGGTCTGGGTCAGGTGAGGGGGTCTGGGTCAGTCTGGGACAGGGGAGGGTGAGGGGGATCTGGGTCAGTCTGGAACAGGGGAGAGTGAGGGGGGTCGGGGTCAGTCTGGGAAAAGGGAGGGTGAGGGAGGTCTGGGTCAGTCTGGGACAGGGGAGGGTGAGGGTGTCTGGGTCAGTCTGCGACAGGGGAGGATGAGGGGGGGTTTGAGTCAGTCTGGGACAGGGGAGGGAGAGGCGGGGCTGGGTCAGTCTGAGACTGGGGAGGGTGAGGGGAGCTGGGTCAGTCTGGGACAGGGGGGGGGTGAGGGGGTCTGGGTCAGTCTGGGACAGGGGAGGGTGAGGGGGTCTGGGTCAGTCTGGGACAGGGGAGGGTGAGGGGGTCTGGGTCAGTCTGCGACAGGGGAGGATGAGGGGGGGTTTGGGTCAGTCTGGTACAGGGGAGGGTGAGGGGGGATCTGGGTCAGTCTGAGATTGGGGAGGGTGAGGGGGTCTGGGTCAGGGGAGGGTGAGGGGGTCTGGGTCTGTCTGGGCCAGGGGAGGGTGAGGGGATCTGGGTCAGTCTGGGACAGCGGAGCGTGAGGGGGTCTGGGTCAGTCTGGGACAGGGGAGGGTGAGGGGGTCTGGGACAGGGGAAGATGAGTGGGTGCCTGGGTCAGTCTGGGACATGGGAGGGTGAAGGTGGGGGGTTGTCAGGATCAGTCTGGGACAGGGGAGGGTGAGGGGCGTCTGGGTCAGTCTGGGACAGGGGAGGGTGAGGGTGGTCTGGGTCAGGGGAGGGTGAGGCGGATCTTGGTCAGTCTGGGAGAGAGGAGGGTGAAGGTGTCTGGGTCAGTTTGGGTCAGGGCAGGGTGAGGGGAACTGGGTCAGTCTGCGACAGGGGAGGATGAGGGGGGGGTTCTTCAGTCTGGGAAAGGGCAGGGTGAGGGTGGTCTGGGTCAGTCTGAGACAGGGGAGGGTGAGGGTGTCTGGATCAGTCTGGGACAGCTGAGGGTGAGGCGGTCTGGGTCAGTCTGGGACAGGGGAGGGTGAGAGGCTCTGGGACAGTCTGGGACAGGGGAGGGTGAGAGGTTCTGGGTCATCCTGGGACAGGGGAGGGTAAGGGAGGGTCTGGGTCAATCTGGGACAGGGGAGGGTGAGGGGGGTCTGGGTCAGTCTGGAACAGGGGAGGGTGAGGGGGGTCGGGGTCAGTCTGGGACAAGGGAGGGTGAGGGAGGTCTGGGTCAGTCTGGGACAGGGGAGGGTGAGGGTGTCTGGGTCAGTGTGTGACAGAGGAGGGTGAGGGGGGTCTGGGTCAGTCTGGGACAGGGGAGTGTGAGGGGGGTCTGGTTCAGTCTCGGACAGGGGAGGGTGAGGGGGGTCCGGGTCAGTCTGGGACAGGAGAGGTTGAGGGGGGGTCTGGGTCAGTCTGGGACAGGGGAGAGTGAGGGGGTCTGGGTCAGTCTGGGACAGAGGAGGGTGAGGGGGTCTGGGTCAGTCTGCGACAGGGGAGGATGAGAGGGGATTTGGGTCAGTCTGGGACAGGGGAGGGAGAGGGGGGTCTGGGTCAGTCTGAGACAGGAGAGTGTGAGGGTGTGTCTGGGTCAGTCTGGGACAGGGGAGGGTGAGGGGCTCTGGGTCAGTCTGGACAGGGGAGGGTGAGGGGGTTCTGGATCAGTCTGGGACAGGGGAGGGTGATGGGGGTCTGGATCATGCGAGGACAGGGGAGGGTGAGTGGGGTCTGGTTCAGTCTGGGACAGGGGAGCGTGAGGGGGGTCCGGGTCAGTCTGGGACAGGAGAGGTTGAGGGGGGTCTGGGTCAGTCTGGGACAGGATAGGGGGAGGGGCTCTGGGTAAGTCTGGGACAGGGGAGGGTGAGGGGATCTGGGTCAGTCTGGACAGGGGAGGATGAGGGGGTTCTGGATCAGTCTGGGACAGGGGAGGGTGATGGGGATCTGGATCATGCGAGGACAGGGGAGGGTGAGGGGGGTCTGGTTCAGTCTGGGACAGGGGAGGGTGAGGGGGGTCCGGGTCAGTCTGCGACAGGAGAAGTTGAGGGGGGTCTGGGTCAGTCTGGGACAGGGGAGGGTGAGGGGATCTGGGTCAGTCTGCGACAGGGGAGGATGAGAGGGGGTTTGGGTCAGTCTGGGACAGGGGAGGGAGAGGGGGGTCTGGGTCAGTCTGAGACAGGTGAGGGTGAGGGGGTGTCTGGGTCAGTCTGGGACAGGGGAGGGTGAGGGGCTCTGGGTCAGTCTGGACAGGGGAGGGTGAGGGGGTTCTGGATCAGTCTGGGACAGGGGAGGGTGATGGGGGTCTGTATCATGCGAGGACAGGGGAGGGTGAGTGGGGTCTGGTTCAGTCTGGGACAGGGGAGCGTGAGGGGGGTCCGGGTCAGTCTGGGACAGGAGAGGTTGAGGGGGGTCTGGGTCAGTCTGGGACAGGGTAGGGGGAGGGAATCTGGGTAAGTCTGGGACAGGGGAGGGTGAGGGGATCTGGGTCAGTCTGGACAGGGCAGGGTGAGGGGGTTCTGGATCAGTCTGGGACAGGGGAGGGTGAGGGGGTCCGGGTCAGTCTGGGACAGGAGAGGTTGAGGGGCGTCTGGGTCAGTCTGGGAAAGGGCAGGGTGAGGGGGGTCTGGGTCAGTCTGAGACAGGGGAGGGTGAGGGGGTCTGGGTCAGGTGAGGGGGTCTGGGTCAGTCTGGGACAGGGGAGGGTGAGGGGGATCTGGGTCAGTCTGGAACAGGGGAGGGTGAGGGGGGTCGGGGTCAGTCTGGGAAAAGGGAGGGTGAGGGAGGTCTGGGTCCGTCTGGGACAGGGGAGGGTGAGGGGGGTCCGGGTCAGTCTGGGACAGGAGAGGTTGAGGGGGGTCTGGGTCAGTCTGGGACAGGGGAGGGTGAGGGGGTCTGGGTCAGTCTGGGATAGGGGAGGGTGAGGGGGTCTGAGTCAGTCTGCGACAGGGGAGGATGAGGAGGGGTTTGAGTCAGTCTGGGACAGGGGAGGGAGAGGCGGGGCTGGGTGAGTCTGAGACTGGGGAGGGTGAGGGGAGCTGGGTCCGTCTGGGACAGGGGTGGGGGGTGAGGGGGTCTGGGTCAGTCTGGGACAGGGAAGGGTGAGGGGGTCTGGGTCAGTCTGGGACAGGGGAGGGTGAGGGGGTCTGGGTCAGTCTGCGACAGGGGAGGATGAGGGGGGGTTTGGGTCAGTCTGAGATAGGGGAGGGTGAGGGGGTCTGGGTCAGGGGAGGGTGAGGGGGTCTGGGTCTGTCTGGGACAGGGGAGGGTGAGAGGATCTGGGTCAGTCTGGGACAGCGGAGCGTGAGGGGGTCTGGGTCAGTCTGGGACAGGGGAGGGTGAGGGGGTCTGGGACAGGGGAAGATGAGTGGGTGCCTGGGTCAGTCTGGGACAGGGGAGGGTGAAGGTGCGGGGTTGTCAGGATCAGTCTGGGACAGGGGAGGGTGAGGGGGGTCTGGGTCAGTCTGGGACAGGGGAGGGTGAAGGTGGTTTGGGTCAGGGGAGGGTGAGGCGGATCTTGGTCAGTCTGGGAGAGAGGAGGGTGAAGGTGTCTGGGTCAGTTTGGGTCAGGGGAGGGTGAGGGGATCTGGGTCAGTCTGCGACAGGGGAGGATGAGGGGGGGTTTCGTCAGTCTGGGAAAGGGCAGGGTGAGGGTGGTCTGGGTCAGTCTGGGGCAGGTTAGGGTGAAGGGGTCTGGGTCAGTCTGAGACAGGGGAGGGTGAGGGTGCCTGGATCAGTCTGGGACAGGTGAGGGTGAGGGGGTCTGGGTCAGTCTGGGACAGGGGAGGGTGAGGGGGTCTGGGACAGTCTGGGACAGGGGAGGGTGAGAGGTTCTGGGTCATCCTGGGACAGGGGAGTGTGAGGGGGGTCTGGGTCAGTCTGCGACAGGGGAGGATGAGAGGAGGTTTGGGTCAGTCTGGGACAGGGGAGGGAGAGGGTGGTCTGGGTCAGTCTGAGACAGGGGAGGGTGAGGGGGTGTCTGGGTCAGTCTGGGACAGGGGAGGGTGAGGGGGTCTGGGTCAGTCTGGGACAGGGGAGGGTGAGGGGGGTCTGGGTCAGTGTGGGAGAGGGGAAGGTGAGGGTGGGTCTGGATCAGCGGAGGTGAGGGTGGTCTGGGAGAGAGGATGGTGAAGGTGTCTGGGTCAGTTTGGGACAGTGGAGGGTGAGGGGGGTCTGGGTCAGTCTGGGAGAGGGGAAGGTGAGGGGGGTCTGGGTCAGGGGAGGGTGAATGGGGGTCTGGGTCAGGGAAGGTTGAGGGGGTGTCTGGGTCAGTCTGGGACATGGGAGCGTGAGGAGGTCTGGGTCAGTCTGGGGCAGGGGAGGGTGAGGGGGGGTTTGAGTCAGTCTGGGACAGGGGAGGGAGAGGGGGGGCTGGGTCAGTCTGAGACTGGGGAGGGTGAGGGGGGCTGCGTCAGTCTGGGACAGGGGAGGGTGAGGGGGTCTGGGTCAGTCTGGGACAGGGGAGGGTGAGGGGGTCTGGGTCAGTCTGGGACAGGGGAGGGTGAGGGGGTCTGGGTCAGTATGCGACAGGGGAGGATGAGTGGGGATTTGGGTCAGTCTGGTACAGGGGAGGGTGAGGGGGGTTCTGGGTCAGTCTGAGATAGGGGAGGGTGAGGGGGTCTGGGTCAGGGGAGGGTGAGGGGGTCTGGGTCAGTCTGGGACAGGGGAGGGTGAGGGGGTCTGGGTCAGTCTGGGACAGCGGAGCGTGAGGGGGTCTGGGTCAGTCTGGGAAAGGGGAGGGTGAGGGGGTCTGGGTCAGGGGAGCGTGAGGGTGGTCTGGGACAGGGGAAGATGAGTGGGTGCCTGGGTCAGTCTGGGACAGGGGAGGATGAGGGGGTGTCTGGGTCAGTCTGGGACAGGGGAGGGTGAGGGGGGTCTGGGTCAGTGTGGGAGAGGGGAAGGTGAGGGTGGGTCTGGATCAGCGGAGGTGAGGGTGGTCTGGGAGAGAGGATGGTGAAGGTGTCTGGGTCAGTTTGGGACAGTGGAGGGTGAGGGAGGTCTGGGTCAGTCTGGGAGAGGGGAAGGTGAGGGGGGTCTGGGTCAGGGGAGGGTGAATGGGGGTCTGGGTCAGGGAAGGTTGAGGCGGTGTCTGGGTCAGTCTGGGACAGGGGAGGGTGAGGTGGTCTGGGTCAGTCTGGGACAGGGGAGGGTGAGGAGGTCTGGGTCAGTCTGGGACAGGGGAGCGTGAGGAGGTCTGGGTCAGTCTGGGGCAGGGGAGGGTGAGGGGGGGTTTGAGTCAGTCTGGGACAGGGGAGGGAGAGGGGGGGCTGGGTCAGTCTGAGACTGGGGAGGGTGAGGGGGGCTGGGTCAGTCTGGGACAGGGGAGGGTGAGGGGGTCTGGGTCAGTCTGGGACAGGGGAGGGTGAGGGGGTCTGGGTCAGTCTGGGACAGGGGAGGGTGAGGGGGTCTGGGTCAGTATGCGACAGGGGAGGATGAGTGGGGATTTGGGTCAGTCTGGTACAGGGGAGGGTGAGGGGGGGTCTGGGTCAGTCTGAGATAGGGGAGGGTGAGGGGGTCTGGGTCAGGGGAGGGTGAGGGGGTCTGGGTCAGTCTGGGACAGCGGAGCGTGAGGGGGTCTGGGTCAGTCTGGGAAAGGGGAGGGTGAGGGGGTCTGGGTCAGGGGAGCGTGAGGGTGGTCTGGGACAGGGGAAGATGAGTGGGTGCCTGGGTCAGTCTGGGACAGGGGAGGGTGAAGGTGGGGGGTTGTCAGCATCAGTCTGGGACAGGGGAGGGTGAGGGGGGTCTGGGTCAGTCTGGGACAGGGGAGGGTGAGGGTGGTCTGGGTCAGGGGAGGGTGAGGCGGATCTTGGTCTGTCTGGGAGAGAGGAGGGTGAAGGTGTCTGGGTCAGTTTGGGTCAGCGGAGGGTGAGGGGATCTGGGTCAGTCTGCGACAGGGGAGGATGAGGGGGGGTTTCGACAGTCTGGGAAAGGGCAGGGTGAGGGTGGTCTGGGTCAGTCTGAGACAGGGGAGGGTGAGGGGGTCTGGGTCAGTCTGGGACAGGTGAGGGTGAGGGGGTCTGGGTCAGTCTGGGACAGGGGAGGGTGAGGGGGCCTGGGACAGTCTGGGACAGGGGAGGGTGAGAGGTTCTGGGTCATCCTGGGACAGGGGAGGGTGAGGGAGGGTCTGGGTCAATCTGGGACAGGGGAGGGTGAGGGGGGTCTGGGTCAGTCTGGAACAGGGGAGGGTGAGGGGGGTCGGGGTCAGTCTGGGACAAGGGAGGGTGAGGGAGGTCTGGGTCAGTCTGGGACAGGGGAGGGTGAGGGTGTCTGGGTCAGTGTGTGACAGAGGAGGGTGAGGGGGTTCTGGGTCAGTCTGGGACAGGGGAGTGTGAGGGGGGGTCTGGTTCAGTCTCGGACAGGGGAGGGTGAGGGGGGTCCGGGTCAGTCTGGGACAGGTGAGGTTGAGGGGGGTCTGGGTCAGTCTGGGACAGGGGAGGGTGAGGTGGTCTGGGTCAGTCTGGGACAGGGGAGGGTGAGGGGGTCTGGGTCAGTCTGCGACAGGGGAGAATGAGAGGGGGTTTGGATCAGTCTGGGACAGGGGAGGGAGAGGGGGGTCTGGGTCAGTCTGAGACAGGGGAGGGTGAGGGGTTCTGGGTCAGTCTGGGTCAGGGGAGGGTGAGGGGGTCTGGGTCAGTCTGGGACAGGGGAGGGTGAGATAGGTCTGGGTCAGTGTGGGAGAGGGGAAGGTGAGGGTGGGTCTCGATCAGCGGAGGTGAGGGTGGTCTGGGAGAGAGGATGGTGAAGATGTCTGGGTCAGTTTGGACAGGGGAGGGTGAGGGGGGTCTGGGTCAGTCTGGGAGAGGGGAAGGTGAGGGGGGTCTGGGTCAGGGGAGGGTGAATGCGGGTCTGGGTCAGGGAAGGTTGAGGGGGTGTCTGGGTCAGTCTGGGACAGGGGAGGGTGAGGGGGTCTGGGTCAGTCTGGGACAGGGGAGGGTGAGGAGGTCTGGGTCAGTCTGGGACAGGGGAGCGTGAGGAGGTCTGGGTCAGTCTGGAGCAGGGGAGGGTGAGGGGGTCTGGGTCAGGGGAGCGTGAGGGGGGTCTGGGTCAGTCTGGGACAGGGGAGGGTGAGTGGGTGCCTGGATCAGTCCGGGACAGGGCAGGGTGACGGTGGATGGGGGGGGGGTTGTTAGGATCAGACTGGACAGGGGAGGGTGAGGGGGTTCTGGGTCAATCTGGGACAGGGGAGGGTGAGGGGGGTCTGGGTCAGTCTGGGACAAGGGAGGGTGAAGGAGGGTCTGGGTCAGTCTGGGACAGGGGAGGGTTAGGGGGGTCTGGCTCGGTCTGGAACAGGGGAGAGTGAGAGGGGTCTGGGTCAGTCTGGGACAAGAGAGGGTGAGGGAGGTCTGGGTCAGTCTGGGACAGGGGATGGTGAGGGTGTTTGGGTCAGTGTGGGACAGAGGAGGGTGAGGTGGGTCTGGGTCAGTCTGGGACAGGGGAGGGTGAGGGGCTCTGGGTCAGTGTGGGACAGAGGAGGGTGAGGGGGGTCTGGGTCAGTCTGGGACAGGGGAGGGTGATGGGGGTCTGTATCATGCGAGGAAAGGGGAGGGTGAGGGAGGTCTGGTTCAGTCTGGGACAGGGGAGGGTGAGGGGGGACCGGGTCAGTCTGGGACTGGAGAGGTTGAGGGGCGTCTGGGTCAGTCTGGGACAGGGGAGGGTGAGGGGGTCTGGGTCAGTCTGAGACAGGGGAGGGTGAGGGGGTCTGGGACAGGGGAGCGTGAGGGGGGTCTTGGTCAGTCTGGGATAGGGGAGGGTGAGTGGGTGCTTGGGTCAGTCTGGGACAGGGGAGGGTGAGGGTGGGGGCGGTTGTCAGGATCAGTCTGGGACAGGGAAGGGTGAGGGGATTCTGTGTCAGTCTGGGACAGGGGAGGGTGAGGGTGGTCTGGGTCAGTCTGGGACAGGGGAGCGTGAGGGGGATCTGGGTCAGTCTGGGAGAGAGGAGGGTGAGGGTGTCTGGGTCAGTTTGGGCAGGGGAGGGTGAGGGTGGTCTGGGTCAGTCTGGGAGAGGGGAATGTGAGGGGGGGTCTGGGTGAGTTTGCGACAGGGGAGGGTGAGGGTGGTCTGGGTCAGTCTGGGACAGGGGAGCGTGAGGGGGATCTGGGTCAGTCTGAGACAGGGGAGGGTGAGGGTGTCTGGGTCAGTCTGGATCAGGGGAGGGTGAGGGGGTCTGGGTCAGTCTGGGACAGGGGAGGGTGAGGTAGGTCTGGGTCAGTGTGGGAGAGGGGAAGGTGAGGGTGGGTCTCGATCAGCGGAGGTGAGGGTGGTCTGGGAGAGAGGATGGTGAAGATGTCTGGGTCAGTTTGGACAGGGGAGGGTGAGGGGGTCTGGGTCAGTCTGGGAGAGGGGAAGGTGAGGGGGGTCTGGGTCAGGGGAGGGTGAATGCGGGTCTGGGTCAGGGAAGGTTGAGGGGGTGTCTGGGTCAGTCTGGGACAGGGGAGGGTGAGGGGGTCTGGGTCAGTCTGGGACAGGGGAGGGTGAGGAGGTCTGGGTCAGTCTGGGACAGGGGAGCGTGAGGAGGTCTGGGTCAGTCTGGAGCAGGGGAGGGTGAGGTGGTCTGGGTCAGGGGAGCGTGAGGGGGGTCTGGGTCAGTCTGGGACAGGGGAGGGTGAGTGGGTGCCTGGATCAGTCCGGGACAGGGCAGGGTGACGGTGGGGGGGGGGGTTTGTTAGGATCAGACTGGACAGGGGAGGGTGAGGGGGTTCTGGGTCAGTCTGGGACAGGGGAGGGTGAGGGGGGTCTGGGTCAGTCTGGGACAGGGGAGGGTGAAGGAGGGTCTGGGTCAGTCTGGGACAGGGGAGGGTTAGGGGGGTCTGGCTCGGTCTGGAACAGGGGAGAGTGAGAGGGGTCTGGGTCAGTCTGGGACAAGAGAGGGTGAGGGAGGTCTGGGTCAGTCTGGGACAGGGGATGGTGAGGGTGTTTGGGTCAGTGTGGGACAGAGGAGGGTGAGGTGGGTCTGGGTCAGTCTGGGACAGGGTAGGGTGAGGGGCTCTGGGTCAGTGTGGGACAGAGGAGGGTGAGGGGGGTCTGGGTCAGTCTGGGACAGGGGAGGGTGATGGGGGTCTGTATCATGCGAGGACAGGGGAGGGTGAGGGAGGTCTGGTTCAGTCTGGGACAGGGGAGGGTGAGGGGGGACCGGGTCAGTCTGGGACTGGAGAGGTTGAGGGGCGTCTGGGTCAGTCTGGGACAGGGGAGGGTGAGGGGGTCTGGGTCAGTCTGGGACTGGGGAGGATGAGGGGGTGTGAGTCAGTCTGGGACAGGGGAGGGTGAGGGGTTCTGGGTCAGGGGAGCGTGAGGGGGGTCTGGGTCAGTCTGGGATAGGGGAGGGTGAGTGGGTGCCTGGGTCAGTCTGGGACAGGGGAGGGTGAGGGTGGGGGCGGTTGTCAGGATCAGTCTGGGACAGGGAAGGGTGAGGGGATTCTGTGTCAGTCTCGGACAGGGGAGGGTGAGGGTGGTCTGGGTCAGTCTGGGACAGGGGAGCGTGAGGGGGATCTGGGTCAGTCTGGGAGAGAGGAGGGTGAGGGTGTCTGGGTCAGTTTGGGCAGGGGAGGGTGAGGGTGGTCTGGGTCAGTCTGGGAGAGGGGAATGTGAGGGGGGGTCTGGGTGAGTTTGCGACAGGGGAGGGTGAGGGTGGTCTGGGTCAGTCTGGGAGAGGGGAGGGTGAGGGAGATTTGGCTCAGGTTGGGAGAGAGAAGGGCGAAGGTGTCTGGGTCAGTTTGGGACAGGGGAGGGTGACGGGGGTCTGGGTCAGTCTGGGAGAGGGGAAGGTGAGGGGGGTCTGGGTCAGGGGAGGGTGAGGGGGGTCTGGTTCAGGGAAGGTTGAGGGGTGGTCTGAGTCAGTCTGGGAGAGAGGAGGGTGAGGGTGTCTGGGTCAGTCTGGGACAGGGGAGGTTGAGAGGGGTCTGGGTCAGGGGAAGGTGAGGGGGGGTCTGGGTCAGTCTGGGACAGGGGAGGTGAGTGAGTCTGTGTCAGTCTGGGACAGGGGAGGTTGAGGGGGTGTCTGGGTCAGTCTGGGACAGGGGCTGGTGAGGGGGCTTGGGTCAGTCTGAGACAGGGGAGGGTGAGGGGATCTGGGTCAGTCTGGGACAGGGGAGGATGAGCGGGGTCTGTGTCAGTCTGGGACAGCGGAGGGTGAGGGGGCTCTGGTTCAGTCTGGGATAGGGGAGGGAGAGGGGGGTCCGGGTCAGTCTGGGACAGGAGAGGTTGAGGGGGTTGGGTCAGTCTGGGACAGAGGAGGGTGAGGAGTGTCTGGGTCAGTCTGGGACAGGGGAGTGTGAGGGGGTCTGGGTCAGCCTGGGACGGGGGAGGGTGAGGGGGTCTGGGTCAGGGGAGTGTGGGGGGGTTTGGGTCAGTCTGGGACAAGGGAGGGTGAGTGGGTGCCTGGGTCGGGGGAGGGTGAGGGTGGTCTGGGTCAGTCTGGGACAGGGGAGGGTGAGGGGGATCTGGGTCAGTCTGGGAGAGAGGAGGGTGAGGGTATCTGGGTCAGTTTGGGACAGTGGAGCGTGAGGGGGTCTGGGTCAGTTTGGGACAGGGGAGGGTAAGGGTGGTCTGGGTCAGTCTGGGACAGGGGAGGGTGAGGGGGATCTGGGTCAGTCTGGGAGAGAGGAGGGTGAAGGTGTATGGGTCAGTTTGGGACAGGGGAGGGTGAGGGGGGTCTGGGTCAGTCTGGGAGAGTGGAAGGTGAGGGGGGTCTGGGTCAGTCTGGGACAGGTGAGGGTGAGGGGGTCTGGGTCGAGTCTGGGACAGTGGAGGGTGAGCGGGGTCTGTGTCAGTCTGGGACAGGGGAGGGTGAGCGGGGTCTGTGTCAGTCTGGGACAGGGGAGGGTGAGGGGGGGGTCTGAGTCAGTCTGGGAGAGAGGAGATGAGGGTGTCTGGGTCAATCTGGGACAGGGGAGGGTGAGAGGGGTCTGGGTCAGGGGAAGGTGAAGGGGGTCTGGGTCAGTCTGGGACAGGGGAGGTGAGGGGGTCTAAGTCAGTCTGGGACAGGGGAGGGTGAGGGGGTGTCTGGGTCAGTGTGGGACAGGGGCTGGTGAGCGGGTCTGGGTCAGTCTGGGACAGGGGAGGGTGAGGGGGTCTGGGTCAATCTGGGACAGGGAAGGGTGAGGGGGTGTCTGGGTCAGTCTGAGACAGGGGAGGGTGAGGGGGTCAGGGTCAGTCTGAGACAGGGGAGGGTGAGGGGGTCTGGGTCAGTCTGGGACAGGGGAGGGTGAGGTAGGTCTGGGTCAGTGTGGGAGAGGGGAAGGTGAGGGTGGGTCTCGATCAGCGGAGGTGAGGGTGGTCTGGGAGAGAGGATGGTGAAGATGTCTGGGTCAGTTTGGACAGGGGAGGGTGAGGGGGTCTGGGTCAGTCTGGGAGAGGGGAAGGTGAGGGGGGTCTGGGTCAGGGGAGGGTGAATGCGGGTCTGGGTCAGGGAAGGTTGAGGGGGTGTCTGGGTCAGTCTGGGACAGGGGAGGGTGAGGGGGTCTGGGTCAGTCTGGGACAGGGGAGGGTGAGGAGGTCTGGGTCAGTCTGGGACAGGGGAGCGTGAGGAGGTCTGGGTCAGTCTGGAGCAGGGGAGGGTGAGGGGGTCTGGGTCAGGGGAGCGTGAGGGGGGTCTGGGTCAGTCTGGGACAGGGGAGGGTGAGTGGGTGCCTGGATCAGTCCGGGACAGGGCAGGGTGACGGTGGGGGGGGGGGGTTTGTTAGGATCAGACTGGACAGGGGAGGGTGAGGGGGTTCTGGGTCAGTCTGGGACAGGGGAGGGTGAGGGGGGTCTGGGTCAGTCTGGGACAGGGGAGGGTGAAGGAGGGTCTGGGTCAGTCTGGGACAGGGGAGGGTTAGGGGGGTCTGGCTCGGTCTGGAACAGGGGAGAGTGAGAGGGGTCTGGGTCAGTCTGGGACAAGAGAGGGTGAGGGAGGTCTGGGTCAGTCTGGGACAGGGGATGGTGAGGGTGTTTGGGTCAGTGTGGGACAGAGGAGGGTGAGGTGGGTCTGGGTCAGTCTGGGACAGGGTAGGGTGAGGGGCTCTGGGTCAGTGTGGGACAGAGGAGGGTGAGGGGGGTCTGGGTCAGTCTGGGACAGGGGAGGGTGATGGGGGTCTGTATCATGCGAGGACAGGGGAGGGTGAGGGAGGTCTGGTTCAGTCTGGGACAGGGGAGGGTGAGGGGGGACCGGGTCAGTCTGGGACTGGAGAGGTTGAGGGGCGTCTGGGTCAGTCTGGGACAGGGGAGGGTGAGGGGGTCTGGGTCAGTCTGAGACAGGGGAGGGTGAGGGGGTCTGGGACAGTCTGGTAGGGGGAGGGTGAGGGGGTCTGGGTCAGTCTGGGACTGGGGAGGATGAGGGGGTGTGAGTCAGTCTAGGACAGGGGAGGGTGAGGGGTTCTGGGTCAGGGGAGCGTGAGGGGGGTCTGGGTCAGTCTGGGATAGGGGAGGGTGAGTGGGTGCCTGGGTCAGTCTGGGACAGGGGAGGGTGAGGGTGGGGGCGGTTGTCAGGATCAGTCTGGGACAGGGAAGGGTGAGGGGATTCTGTGTCAGTCTCGGACAGGGGAGGGTGAGGGTGGTCTGGGTCAGTCTGGGACAGGGGAGCGTGAGGGGGATCTGGGTCAGTCTGGGAGAGAGGAGGGTGAGGGTGTCTGGGTCAGTTTGGGCAGGGGAGGGTGAGGGTGGTCTGGGTCAGTCTGGGAGAGGGGAATGTGAGGGGGGGTCTGGGTGAGTTTGCGACAGGGGAGGGTGAGGGTGGTCTGGGTCAGTCTGGGAGAGGGGAGGGTGAGGGAGATTTGGCTCAGGTTGGGAGAGAGAAGGGCGAAGGTGTCTGGGTCAGTTTGGGACAGGGGAGGGTGACGGGGGTCTGGGTCAGTCTGGGAGAGGGGAAGGTGAGGGGGGTCTGGGTCAGGGGAGGGTGAGGGGGGTCTGGTTCAGGGAAGGTTGAGGGGTGGTCTGAGTCAGTCTGGGAGAGAGGAGGGTGAGGGTGTCTGGGTCAGTCTGGGACAGGGGAGGTTGAGAGGGGTCTGGGTCAGGGGAAGGTGAGGGGGGGTCTGCGTCAGTCTGGGACAGGGGAGGTGAGTGAGTCTGTGTCAGTCTGGGACAGGGGAGGTTGAGGGGGTGTCTGGGTCAGTCTGGGACAGGGGCTGGTGAGGGGGCTTGGGTCAGTCTGAGACAGGGGAGGGTGAGGGGATCTGGGTCAGTCTGGGACAGGGGAGGATGAGCGGGGTCTGTGTCAGTCTGGGACAGCGGAGGGTGAGGGGGCTCTGGTTCAGTCTGGGATAGGGGATGGAGAGGGGGGTCCGGGTCAGTCTGGGACAGGAGAGGTTGAGGGGGGCCTGGGTCAGTCTGAGACAGGGGAGGGTGAGGGGGCCTGGGTCAGTCTGGGACAGGGGAGTGTGAGGGGGTCTGGGTCAGTCTGCGACAGGGGAGGATGAGGGAGGGGGTTGGGTCAGTCTGGGACAGAGGAGGGTGAGGAGTGTCTGGGTCAGTCTGAGACAGGGGAGGGTGAGGGGGTCTGGGTCAGCCTGGGACGGGGGAGGGTGAAGGGGTCTGGGTCAGGGGAGTGTGGGGGTGTTTGGGTCAGTCTGGGACAAGGGAGGGTGAGTGGGTGCCTGGGTCGGGGGAGGGTGAGGGTGGTCTGGGTCAATCTGGGACAGGGGAGGGTGAGGGGGATCTGGGTCAGTCTGGGAGAGAGGAGGGTGAGGGTATCTGGGTCAGTCTGGGACAGTGGAGGGTGAGCGGGGTCTGTGTCAGTCTGGGACAGGGGAGGGTGAGCGGGGTCTGTGTCAGTCTGGGACAGGGGAGGGTGAGGGGGGGTCTGAGTCAGTCTGGGAGAGAGGAGATGAGGGTGTCTGGGTCAATCTGGGACAGGGAAGGGTGAGAGGGGTCTGGGTCAGGGGAAGGTGAGGGGAAGTCTGGGTCAGTCTGGGACAGGAGAGGGTGAGGGTGGTCTGGGTCAGTCTGGAACAGGGGAGGGTGAGGGGTGTCTGGGTCAGTCTAGGACAGGGGAGGGTGAGGGGGTCTGGGTCAGTGTGGGACAGAGGAGGATGAGGGGGGTCTGGGTCAGTCTGGGACAGGGGGGGGTGAGGGTGTCTGGCTCAATGTGGGACAGGAGAGGTTGAGGGGGGTCTGGGTCAGTCTGGGACAGGGTAGGGGGAGGGGCTTTGGGTCAGTCTGGGACAGGGGAGGGTGAGTGGATCTGGGTCAGTCTGGACAGGGGAGGGTGAGGGGGTTCTGGATCAGTCTGGGAGAGGGGAGGGTGATGGGGGTCTGGTTCATGCGAGGACAGGGGAGGGTGAGAGGTTCTGGGTCATCCTGGGACAGGGGAGGATGAGGGAGGGTCTGGGTCAATCTGGGACAGGGGAGGGTGAGGGGGGTCTGGGTCAGTCTGGAACAGGGGAGGGTGAGGGAGGTCTGGGTCAGTCTGGGACAGGGGAGGGTGATGGGGGTCTGGGTCAGTCTGGAACAGGGGAGGGTGAGGGGGGTCGGGGTCGGTCTGGGACAAGGGAGGGTGAGGGAGGTCTGGGTCAGTCTGGGACAGGGGAGGGTGAGGGGGGTCTGGTCAGTCTGGAACAGGGGAGTGTGAGGGGGGGTCCGGGTCAGTCTGGGACAGGAGAGGTTGAGGGGGGTCTGGGTCAGTCTGGGACAGGGGAGGGTGAGGGGGTCTGGGTCAGTCTGGGACAGGGGAGGGTGAGGGGGTCAGGGTCAATCTGCGACAGGGGAGGATGAGAGGGGGTTTGGGTCAGTCTGGGACAGGGGAGGGAGTGGGGGTTCTGGGTCAGTCTGAGACAGGGGAGGGTGAGGGTGTCTGGGTCAGTCTGGGACAGGGGAGGGTGAGGGGGTCTGGGTCAGTCTGGAACAGGGGAGGGTGAGGGGGGTCTGGGTCAGTTTGGGAGAGGGGAAGGTGAGGGTGGGTCTGGATCAGCGGAGGTGAGGGTGGTCTGGGAGAGAGGATGGTGAAGGTGTCTGGGTCAGTTTTGGACAGGGGAGGGTGAGGGGGGTCTGGGTCAGTCTGGGAGAGGGGAAGGTGAGGGGGGTCTGGGTCAGGGGAGGGTGAATGGGGGTCTGGGTCAGGGAAGGTTGAGGGGGTGTCTGGGTCAGTCTGGGACAGGGGAGTGTGAGGGGGTCTGGTTCAGTCTGGGACAGGGGAGGGTGAGGAGGTCTGGGTCAGTCTGGGACAGGGGAGCGTGAGGAGGTCTGGGTCAGTCTGGGGCAGGGGAGGGTGAGGTGGGGTTTGAGTCAGTCTGGGATAGGGGAGGGAGAGGGGGGGCTGGGTCAGTCTGAGACTGGGGAGGGTGAGGGGGGCTGGGTCAGTCTGGGACAGGGGAGGGTGACGGGGTCTGGGTCAGTCTGGGACAGGGGAGGGTGAGGGGGTCTGGGTCAGTCTGGGACAGGGGAGGGTGAGGGGATCTGGATCAGTCTGCGACAGGGGAGGATGAGGGGGGGTTTGGGTCAGTCTGGTACAGGGGAGGGTGAGGGGGGGGTCTGGGTCAGTCTGGGACAGCGGAGCGTGAGGGGGTCTGGGTCAGTCTGGGACAGGGGAGGGTGAGGGGGTCTGGGTCAGCGGAGCGTGAGGGTGGTCTGGGACATGGGAAGATGAGTGGGTGCCTGGGTCAGTCTGGGACAGGGGAGGGTGAAGGTGGGGGGTTGTCAGGATCAGTCTGGGACAGGGGAGGGTGAGGGTGGTCTGGGTCAGTCTGGGAGAGGGGAAGGTGAGGGGGGTCTGGTTCAGGCGAGGGTGAATGGGGGTCTGGGTCAGGGAAGGTTGAGGTGGTGTCTGGGTCAGTCTGGGTCAGGGGAGGGTGAGGGGGTCTGGGTCAGTCTGGGACAGGGGAGGGTGAGGGGGTCTGGGTCAGTCTGGGACAGCGGAGCGTGAGGGGATCTGGGTCAGTCTGCGACAGGGGAGGATGAGGGGGGGTTTCGTCAGTCTGGGAAAGGGCAGGGTGAGGGGGTCTGGGTCAGTCTGGAACAGGGGAGGGTGAGAGGGGTCTGGGTCAGTCTGGGACAAGAGAGGGTGAGGGAGGTCTGGGTCAGTCTGGGACAGGGGAGGGTGAGGGGGGTCTGGGTCAGTCTGGGACAGGGGAGGGTGAGGGCCTCTGGGTCAGTGTGGGACAGGGGAGGGTGAGGGGGGACCGGGTCAGTCTGGGACTGGAGAGGTTGAGGGGTGTCTGGGTCAGTCTGGGACAGGGGAGGGTGAGGGGGTCTGGGTCAGTCTGAGACAGGGGAGGGTGAGGGGGTCTGGGACAGTCTGGGAGGGGGAGGGTGAGGGGGTCTGGGTCAGTCTGGGACTGGGGAGGATGAGGGGGTGTGAGTCAGTATGGGACAGAGGAGAGTGAGGGGGTCTGGGTCAGTCTGGGACAGGTGAGGGTGAGGGGGTCTGGGTCAGGGGAGCGTGAGGGGGGTCTGGGTCAGTCTGGGACAGGGGAGGGTGAGTGTGGGGGCGGTTGTCAGGATCAGTCTGGGACAGGGAAGGGTGAGGGGATTCTGTGTCAGTCTGGGACAGGGGAGGGTGAGGGTGGTCTGGGTCAGTCTGGGACAGGGGAGGGTGAGGGGGATCTGGGTCAGTCTGGGAGAGAGGAGGGTGAGGGTGTCTGGGTCAGTTTGGGCAGGGGAGGGTGAGGGGGGTCTGGGTCAGTCTGGGAGAGGGGAAGGTGAGGGGGGGTCTGGGTGAGTTTGCGACAGGGGAGGGTGAGGGTGGTCTGGGTCAGTCTGGGACAGGGGAGGGTGAGGGGGATTTGGGTCAGTCTGGGAGAGAGGAGGGCGAAGGTGTCTGGGTCAGTTGGGGACAGGGGAGGGTGACGGGGGTCTGGGTCAGGGGAAGGTGAGGGGGGGTCTGGGTCAGTCTGGGACAGGGGAGGTGATGGAGTCTGTGTCAGTCTGGGACAGGGGAGGGTGAGGGGGTGTCTGGGTCAATCTGGGACAGGGGCTGGTGAGGGGGCTTGGGTCAGTCTGAGACAGGGGGGGGTGAGGGGGGTCTGGTTCAGTCTGGGATAGGATAGGGAGAGGGGGGTCCGGGTCAGTATGGGACAGGAGAGGTTGAGGGGGACCTGGGTCAGTCTGGGACAGGGGAGGGTGAGGGGGCCTGGGTCAGTCTGGGACAGGGGAGTGTGAGGGGGTCTGGGTCAGTCTGCGACAGAGGAGGATGAGGGAGGGGGTTGGGTCAGTCTGGGACAGAGGAGGGTGATGGGTGTCTGGGTCAGTCTGAGACAGGGGAGGGTGAGGGGGTCTGGGTCAGCCTGGGACGGGGGAGGGTGAGGGGGTCTGGGTCAGTCTGGGACAGGGGAGGGTGAGGGGGTCTGGGTCAGTCTGGGACAGGGGAGGGTGAGGGGGTCTGGGTCAGGGGAGTGTTAGGGGGGTTTGGGTCAGTCTGGGACAGGGGAGGGTGAGGGGGATCTGGGTCAGTCTGGGAGATAGGAGGGTGAGGGTGTCTGGGTCAGTTTGGGACAGTGGAGGGTGAGGGAGTTCTGGGTCAGTCTGGGAGAGGGGAAGGTGAGGGGGGGTCTGGGTCAGTTTGGGACAGGGGAGGGTGAGGGTGGTCTGGGTCAGTCTGGGACAGGGGAGGGTGAGGGGGATCTGGGTCAGTCTGGGAGAGAGGAGGGTGAAGGTGTATGGGTCAGTTTGGGACAGGGGAGCGTGAGGGGGGTCTGGGTCAGTCTGGGAGAGTGGAAGGTGAGGGGGGGTCTGGGTCAGTCTGGGACAGGTGAGGGTGAGGGGGTCTGGGTCGAGTCTGGGACAGTGGAGGGTGAGCGGGGTCTGTGTCAGTCTGGGACAGGGGAGGTTGAGGGGGGGTCTGAGTCAGTCTGGGAGAGAGGAGATGAGGGTGTCTGGGTCAATCTGGGACAGGGGAGGGTGAGGGGGTGTCTGGGTCAGTGTGGGTCAGTGGCTGGTGAGCCGGTCTGGGTCAGTCTGGGACAGGGGAGGGTGAGGGGGTCTGGGTCAATCTGGGACAGGGAAGGGTGAGGGGGTGTCTGGGTCAGTCTGAGACAGGGGAGGGTGAGGGGGTCAGGGTCAGTCTGGGACAGGGGAGAGTGAGGGGGTGTCTGGGTCAGTCTGGGACAGGGGAGGGTGAATGAGTGTCTGGGTCAGTCTGGGACAGGGGGGGTCTGGGTCAGTCTGGGACAGGGAAGGGTGAGGGGGTGTCTGGGTCAGTCTGGGACAGGGGATGGTGAGGAGGTCTGGGTCAGTCTGGGACAGGGGACGGTGAGCGGGGTCTGGGTCAGTCTGGGACAGTGAAGGGTGAGGGGGTCTGTGTCAGGGGAGCGTGAGGGTGGTCTGGGTCAGTCTGGGACAGGGGAGGGTGAGGGGGGGGTTGTCAGGATCAGTCTGGACAGGGGAGGGTGAGGCGGGTCTGGGTCAGTCTGGGACAGGGGAGGGTGAGGGAGAGTCTGGGTCAGCCTGGGACAGGGGAGGGTGAGGGTGGTCTGGGTCAGTCTGGGACAGGGGAGGGTGAGGGGGATCTGGGTCAGTCTGGGAGAGAGGAGGGTGAGGGTGTCTGGGTCAGTTTGGGCAGGGGAGGGTGAGGGGGGTCTGGGTCAGTCTGGGAGTGGGGAAGGTGAGGTGGGTCTGGGTGAGTTTGCGACAGGGGAGGGTGAGGGTGGTCTGGGTCAGTCTGGGACAGGGGAGGGTGAGGGGGATTTGAGTCAGTCTGGGAGAGAGGAGGGCAAAGGTGTCTGGGTCAGTTTGGGACAGGGGAGGGTGACGGTGTTCTGGGTCAGTTTGGGAAAGGGGAAGGTGAAGGGGGGTCTGGGTCAGGGGAGGGTGAGGGGGAGTCTGGGTCAGTCTGGGACAGGGGAGGATGAGGGAGAGTCTGGGTCAGTCTGGGACAGGAGAGGGTGGGGGTGGTCTGGAACAGGGGAGGGTGAGGGGGGTCTGGGTCAGTCTGGGACAGGGGAGGGTGAGGGTGTCTGGGTCAGTGTGGGACAGAGGAGGATGAGGGGGGTCTGGGTCAGTCTGGGACAGGGGAGGGTGAGGGGGGTCTGGGTCAGTCTGAGACAGGGGAGGGTGAGGGGCTCTGGGTCAGTCTGGGACAGGGGAGGGTGATGGGGGTCTGGATCATGCGAGGACAGGGGAGGGTGAGTGGAGTCTGGTTCAGTCTGGGACAGGGGAGGGTGAGGGGGGTCCGGGTCAGTCTGGGACAGGAGAGGTTGAGGGGGGTCTGGGTCAGTCTGGGACAGGGTAGCGGGAGGGGCTCTGGGTCAGTCTGGGACAGGGGAGGGTGAGGGGATCTGGGTCAGTCTCGACAGGGGAGGGTGAGGGGGTTCTGAATCAATCTGGGACAAGGGAGGGTGATGGGGGTCTGGATCATGCGATCACAGGGGAGGGTGAGGGGGGTGTGGTTCAGTCTGGGACAGGTGAGGGTGAGGGGGTCTGGGTCAGTCTGGGACAGGGGAGGGTGAGGGAGGGTCTGGGTCAATCTGGGACAGGGGAGGGTGAGGGGGGTCTGGGTCAGTCTGGAACAGGGGAGGGTGAGGGGGGTCAGGGTCAGTCTGGGACAAGGGAGGGTGAGGGAGGTCTGGGTCAGTTTGGGACAGGGGAGTGTGAGGGTGTCTGGGTCAGTGTGTGACAGAGGAGGGTGAGGGGGGTCTGGGTCAGTCTGGGACAGGGGAGTGTGAGGGGGGTCTGATTCAGTCTCGGACAGGGGAAGGTGAGGGGGGTCCGGGTCAGTCTGGGACAGGAGAGGTTGAGGGGGTCTGGGTCAGTCTGGGACAGGGGAGGGTGAGGGGGTCTGGGTCAGTCTGGGACAGGGGAGGGTGAGGGGGTCTGGGTCAGTCTGCGACAGGGGAGGATGAGAGGGGGTTTGGGTCAGTCTGGGACAGGGGAGGGACAGGGGGGTCTGGGTCAGTCTGAGACAGGGGAGGGTGAGGGGGTCTGGGTCAGTCTGGGACAGGGGAGGGTGAGGGGGGTCTGGGTCAGTGTGGGAGAGGGGAATGTGAGGGTGGTTCTGGGTCAGCGGAGGTGAGGGTGGTCTGGGAGAGAGGATTGTGAAGGTGTCTGGGTCAGTTTGGGACAAGGGAGGGTGAGGGGGGTCTGGGTCAGGGGAGGGTGAGGGGGGTCTGGGTCAGGGAAGGTTGAAGGGGTGTCTGGGTCAGTCTGGGACAGGGGAGGGTGAGGGGGTTTGGGTCAGTCTGGGACAGGGGAGGGTGAGAGGGTCTGGGTCAGTCTGGGACAGGGGAGCGTGAGGGGAGTCTGGGTCAGTCTGGGACAGGGGAGGGTGAGTGGGTGCCTGGATCAGTCCGGGACAGGGCAGGGTGACGGGGGGTGGGGGGGGGGTTTGTCAGGATCAGTCTGGACAGGGGAGGGTGAGGGGGGTCTGGGTCAGTCTGGGACAGGGGAGGGTGAGGGGGGTCTGGGTCAGTCTGGGACAGGGGAGGGTGAGGGAAGGTCTGGGTCAGTCTGGGACAGGGGAGGGCGAGGGGGGTCTGGGTCAGTCTGGAACAGGGGAGGGTGAGGGGGGTCTGGGTCAGTCTGGGACAGGGGAGGGTGAGGGTGTTTGGGTCAGTGTGGGACAGAGGAGGGTGAGGTGGGTCTGGGTCAGTCTGGGACAGGGGAGGGTGATGGGGGGTTTGAGTCAGTCTGGGACAGGGGAGGGAGAGGGGGGGCTGGGTCAGTCTGAGACTGGGGAGGGTGAGGGGGGCTGGGTCAGTCTGGGACAGGGGAGGGTGAGGGGGGTCTGGTTCAGTCTGAGACAGGGGAGGGTGAGGGGGGTCCGGGTCAGTCTGGGACAGGAGAGGTTGAGGGGGGTCTGGGTCAGTCTGGGACAGGGGAGGGTGAGGGGGTCTGGGTCAGTCTGGGACAGGGGATGGTGAGGGGGTCTGGGTCAGGGGAGCGTGAGGGGGGTCTGGGACAGGGGAAGATGAGTGGGTGCCTGGGTCAGTCTGGGGCAGGGGAGGGTGAAGGTGGGGGGTTGTCAGGATCAGTCTGGGACAGGGGAGGGTGAGGGGGGTCTGGGTCAGTCTGGGACAGGGGAGGGTGAGGGTGGTCTGGGTCAGGGGAGGGTGAGGCGGATCTTGGTCAGTCTGGGAGAGAGGAGGGTGAAGGTGTCTGCGTCAGTTTGGGACAGGGGAGGGTGAGGGGATCTGGGTCAGTCTGCGACAGGGGAGGATAAGTGGGGGCTTCGTCAGTCTGGGAAAGGGCAGGGTGAGGGTGGTCTGGGTCAGTCTGAGACAGGGGAGGGTGAGGGGGTCTGGGTCAGTCTGGGACAGGTGAGGCTGAGGGGGTCTGGGTCAGTCTGGGACAGGGGAGGGTGAGGGGGTCTGGGACAGTCTGGGACAGGGGAGGGTGAGAGGTTCTGGGTCATCCTGGGACAGGGGAGGGTGAGGGAGGGTCTGGGTCAATCTGGGACAGGGGAGGGTGAGGGGGGTCTGGGTCAGTCTGGAACAGGGGAGGATGAGGGGGGTCGGGGTCAGTCTGGGACAAGGGAGGGTGAGGGAGGTCTGGGTCAGTTTGGGACAGGGGAGGGTGAGGGTGTCTGGGTCAGTGTGTGACAGAGGAGGGTGAGGGGGGTCTGGGTCAGTCTGGGACAGGGGAGTGTGAGGGGGGTCTGATTCAGTCTCGGACAGGGGAGGGTGAGGGGGGTCCGGGTCAGTCTGGGACAGGAGAGGTTGAGGGGGTCTGGGTCAGTCTGGGACAGGGGAGGGTGAGGGGGTCTGGGTCAGTCTGGGACAGGGGAGGGTGAGGGGGTCTGGGTCAGTCTGCGACAGGGGAGGATGAGAGGGGGTTTGGGTCAGTCTGGGACAGGGGAGGGACAGGGGGTTCTGGGTCAGTCTGAGACAGGGGAGGGTGAGGGGGTCTGGGTCAGTCTGGGACAGGGGAGGCTGAGGGGGGTCTGGGTCAGTGTGGGAGAGGGGAATGTGAGTGTGGGTCTGGGTCAGCGGAGGTGAGGGTGGTCTGGGAGAGAGGATTGTGAAGGTGTCTGGGTCAGTTTGGGACAAGGGAGGGTGAGGGGGGTCTGGGTCAGGGGAGGGTGAGGGAGGTCTGGGTCAGGGAAGGTTGAAGGGGTGTCTGGGTCAGTCTGGGACAGGGGAGGGTGAGGGGGTCTGGGTCAGTCTGGGACAGGGGAGGGTGAGGGGGTCTGGGTCAGTCTGGGACAGGGGAGCGTGAGGGGAGTCTGGGTCAGTCTGGGACAGGGGAGGGTGAGTGGGTGCCTGGATCAGTCCGGGACAGGGCAGGGTGACGGGGGGTGGGGGGGGGTTTGTCAGGATCAGTCTGGACAGGGGAGGGTGAGGGGGGTCTGGGTCAGTCTGGGACAGGGGAGGGTGAGGGGGGTCTGGGTCAGTCTGGGACAGGGGAGGGTGATGGGGGTCTGTATCATGCGAGGACAGGGGAGGGTGAGGGAGGTCTGGTTCAGTCTGGGACAGGGGAGGGTGAGGGGGGACCGGGTCAGTCTGGGACTGGAGAGGTTGAGGGGCATCTGGGTCAGACTGGGACAGGGGAGGGTGAGGGGGTCTGGGTCTGTCTGAGACAGGGGAGGGTGAGGGGGTCTGGGACAGTCTGGGAGGGGGAGGGTGAGGGGGTCTGCGTCAGTCTGGGACTGGGGAGGATGAGGGGGTGTGAGTCAGTCTGGGACAGGGGAGGGTGAGGGGGTCTGGGTCAGTGTGGGACAGGGGAGGTTGAGTGGGTTCTGGGTCAGGGGAGCGTGAGGGGGGTCTGGGACAGTCTGGGATAGGGGAGGGTGAGTGGGTGCCTTGGTCAGTCTGGAACAGGGGAGGGTGAGGGTGGGGGCGGTTGTCAGGATAAGTCTGGGACAGGGAAGGGTGAGGGGATTCTGTGTCAGTCTGGGACAGGGGAGGGTGAGGGGGTCTGGGACAGTCTGGGACAGGGGAGCGTGAGAGGTTCTGGGTCATCCTGGGACAGGGGAGGGTGAGGGAGGGTCTGGGTCAATCTGGGACAGGAGAGGGTGAGGGGGGTCTGGGTCAGTCTGGAACAGGGGAGGGTGAGGGGGGTCGGGGTCAGTCTGGGACAAGGGAGGGTGAGGGATGTCTGGGTCAGTCTGGGACAGGGGAGGGTGAGGGTGTCTGGGTCAGTGTGTGACAGAGGAGGGTGAGGGGGGTCTGGGTCAGTCTGGGACAGGGGAGGGTGAGGGGGTCTGGGTCAGTCTGCGAAATGGGAGGATGAGAGGGGGTTTGGGTCAGTCTGGGACAGGGGAGGGAGAGGGGGGTCTGGGTCAGTCTGAGACAGGGGAGGGTGAGGGGGTCTGGGACAGTCTGGGACAGGGGAGGGTGAGGGGGTCTGAGTCAGTCTGGGACAGGGGAGGGTGAGGGGGGTCTGGGTCAGTGTGGGAGAGGGGAAGGTGAGGGTGGGTCTGGGTCAGCGGAGGTGAGGGTGGTCTGGGAGAGAGGATGGTGAAGGTGTCTGGGTCAGTTTGGGACAGGGGAGGGTGAGGGGGTTCTGGGTCAGTCTGGGAGAGGGGAAGGTGAGGGGGGTCTGGGTCAGGGGAGGGTGAGGGGTGTCTGGGTCAGGGAAGGTTGAGGGGGTGTCTGGGTCAGTCTGGGACAGGGGAGGGTGAGGGTGTCTGGGTCAGTCTGAGACAGGGGAGGGTGAGGGGGTCTGGGTCAGTCTGGGACAGGGGAGCGTGAGGAGGTCTGGGTCAGTCTGGGGCAGGGGAGGGTGAGGGGGTCTGGGTCAGGGGAGCGTGAGGGGGGTCTGGGTCAGTCTGGGACAGGGGAGGGTGAGTGGGTGCCTGAATCAGTCCGGGACAGGGCAGGGTGACAGGGGCGGGGGGGGGTTGTCAGAATCAGTCTGGACAGGGGAGGGTGAGGGGGTTCTGGGTCAGTCTGGAACAGGGGAGGGTGAGGGGGGTCTGGGTCAGTCTGGGACAAGGGATGGTGAGGGAGGTCTGGGTCAGTCTGGGACAGGAGAGCGTGAGGGTGTTTGGGTCAGTGTGGGACAGAGGGTGAGGTGGGTCTGGGTCAGTCTGGGACAGGGGAGGGTGAGGGGCTCTGGGTCAGTGTGGGACAGGGGAGGCTGAGGGGGGTCTGGGTCAGTCTGGGACAGGGGAGGGTGATGGGGGTCTGTATCATGCGAGGACAGGGGAGGGTGAGGGAGGTCTGGTTCAGTCTGGGACAGGGAGGGTGAGGGGGGACCGGGTCAGTCTGGGACTGGAGAGGTTGAGGGGCGTCTGGGTCAGTCTGGGACAGGGGAGGGTGAGGGGGTCTGGGTCAGGCTGAGACAGGGGAGGGTGAGGGGGTCTGGGACAGTCTGGGAGGGGGAGGGTGAGGGGGTCTGGGTCAGTCTGGGACTGGGGAGGATGAGGGAGTGTGAGTCAGTCTGGGACAGGGGAGGGTGAGGGGGTCTGGTTCAGTGTGGGACAGGGGAGGGTGAGGGGGTCTGGGTCAGGGGAGCGTGAGGGGGGTCTGGGTCAGTCTGGGATAGGGGAGGGTGAGTGGGTGCCTGGGTCAGTCTGGGACAGGAGAGGGTGAGGGTGGGAGCGGTTGTCAGGATCAGTCTGGGACAGGAAAGGGTGAGGGGATTCTGTGTCAGTCTGGGACAGGGGAGGGTGAGGGTGTCTGGGTCAGTCTGGGACAGGGGAGGGTGAGGGGGATCTGGGTCAGTCTGGGAGAGAGGAGGGTGAGGGTGTCTGGGTCAGTTTGGGCAGGGGAGGGTGAGGGGGGTCTGGGTCAGTCTGGGAGAGGGGAAGGTGAGGGGGTGTCTGGGTGAGTTTGCGACAGGGGAGGGTGAGGGTGGTCTGGGTCAGTCTGGGACAGGGGAGGGTGAGGGGGATTTGGTTCAGTCTGGGAGAGAGGAGGGCGAATGTGTCTGGGTCAGTCTGGGACAGGGGAGGGTGACGGGGGTCTGGGTCAGGGGAGGGTGAGAGGGGTCTGGGTCAGGGGAAGGTGAGGGGGGTCTGGGTCAGTCTGGGACAGGGGAGGTGAGGGAGTCTGTGTCAGTCTGGGACAGGGGAGGGTGAGGGGGTGTCTGGGTCAGTCTGGGACAGGGGCTGGTGAGGGGGCTTGGGTCAGTCTGAGACAGGGGAGGGTGAGGGGATCTGGGTCAGTCTGGGATAGGGGAGGGAGAGGGGGGTCCGGGTCAGTCTGGGACAGGAGAGGTTGAGGGGGGCCTGGGTCAGTCTGGGACAGGGGAGGGTGAGGGGGCCTGGGTCAGTCTGGGACAGGGGAGTGTGAGGGGGTCTGGGTCAGTCTGCGACAGTGTAGGATGAGGGAGGGGGTTGGGTCAGTCTGGGACAGAGGTGGGTGAGGGGTGTCTGGGTCAGTCTGAGACAGGGGAGGGTGAGGGGGTCTGGGTCAGCCTGGGACGGGGGAGGGTGAGGGTGAGGGGGTCTGGGTCAGTCTGGGACAGGGGAGGGTGAGGGAGTCTGGGTCAGTCTGGGACAGGGAAGGGTGAGGGGGTCTGGGTCAGGGGAGTGTGAGGGGGGTTTGGGTCAGTCTGGGACAAGGGAGGGTGAGTGGGTGACTGGGTCGGGGGAGGGTGAGTGTGGTCTGCGTCAGTCTGGGACAGGGGAGGGTGAGGGGGATCTGGGTCAGTCTGGGAGAGAGGAGGTTGAGGGTGTCTGGGTCAGTTTGGGACAGTGGAGGGTGAGGGGGTTCTGGGTCAGTCTGGGAGAGGGGAAGGTGAGGGGGGGTCTGGGTCAGTCTGGGATAGGGGAGGGTGAGTGGGTGCCTGGGTCAGTCTGGGACAGGGGAGGGTGAGGGTGGGGGCGGTTGTCAGGATCAGTCTGGGACAGGGAAGGGTGAGTGGGTGCCTGGGTCAGTCTGGGACAGGGGAGGGTGAGGGTGGGGGCGGTTGTCAGGATCAGTCTGGGACAGGGAAGGGTGAGGGGATTCTGTGTCAGTCTGGGACAGGGGAGGGTGAGGGTGGTCTGGGTCAGTCTGGGACAGGGGAGGGTGAGGGGGATTTGGGTCAGTCTGGGAGAGAGGAGGGCGAAGGTGTCTGGGTCAGTTTGGGACAGGGGAGGGTGACGGGGGTCTGGGTCAGTCTGGGAGAGGGGAAGGTGAGTGGGGTCTGGGTCAGGGGAGGGTGAGGGGGGTCTGGTTCAGGGAAGGTTGAGGGGCGGTCTGAGTCAGTCTGGGAGAGAGGAGGGTGAGGGTGTCTGGGTCAGTCTGGGACAGGGGAGGGTGAGAGGGGTCTGGGTCAGGGGAAGGTGAGGGGGGTCTGGGTCAGTCTGGGACAGGGGAGGTGAGGGAGTCGGTGTCGGTCTGGGACATGGGAGGGTGAGGGGGTGCCTGGGTCAGTCTGGGACAGGGGCTGGTGAGGGTGCTTGGTTCAGTCTGAGACAGGGGAGGGTGAGGGGATCTGGGTCAGTCTGGGACAGGGAAGGGTGAGCGGGGTCTGTGTCAGTCTGGGACAGCGGAGGTTGAGGGGTGCCTGGGTCAGTCTGGGACAGGGGAGGGTGAGGGGGCCTGGGTCAGTCTGGGACAGGGGAGTGTGAGGGGGTCTGGGTCAGTCTGCGACAGGGGAGGATGAGGGAGGGGGTTGGGTCAGTCTGGGACAGAGGAGGGTGAGGGGTGTCTGGGTCAGTCTGAGACAGGGGAGGGTGAGGGGGTCTGGGTCAGCCTGGGACGGGGGAGGGTGAGGGGGTCTGGGTCAGTCTGGGACAGGGGAGGGTGAGGGGGTCTGGGTCAGTCTGGGACAGGGGAGGGTGAGGGGGTCTGGGTCAGGGGAGTGTGAGGGGGGTTTGGGTCAGTCTGGGACAAGGGAGGGTGAGTGGGTGCCTGGGTCGGTGGAGGGTGAGGGGGGTCTGGGTCAGTCTGGGAGAGGGGAAGGTGAGGGGGGTTTGGGTCAGGGGAGGGTGAGGGGGGTCTGGGTCAGGAAGGTTGAGGGGGTGTCTGGGTCAGTCTGGGACAGGGGAGGGTGAGTGGGTGCCTGGGTCAGTCTGGGACAGGGGAGGGTGAGGGTGGGGGCGGTTGTCAGGATCAGTCTGGGACAGGGAAGGGTGAGGGGATTCTGTGTCAGTCTGGGACAGGGGAGGGTGAGGGTGGTCTGGGTCAGTCTGGGACAGGGGAGGGTGAGGGGGATTTGGGTCAGTCTGGGAGAGAGGAGGGCGAAGGTGTCTGGGTCAGTTTGGGACAGGGGAGGGTGACGGGGGTCTGGGTCAGTCTGGGAGAGGGGAAGGTGAGTGGGGTCTGGGTCAGGGGAGGGTGAGGGGGGTCTGGTTCAGGGAAGGTTGAGGGGCGGTCTGAGTCAGTCTGGGAGAGAGGAGGGTGAGGGTGTCTGGGTCAGTCTGGGACAGGGGAGGGTGAGAGGGGTCTGGGTCAGGGGAAGGTGAGGGGGGTCTAGGTCAGTCTGGGACAGGGGAGGTGAGGGAGTCGGTGTCGGTCTGGGACATGGGAGGGTGAGGGGGTGCCTGGGTCAGTCTGGGACAGGGGCTGGTGAGGGTGCTTGGTTCAGTCTGAGACAGGGGAGGGTGAGGGGATCTGGGTCAGTCTGGGACAGGGAAGGGTGAGCGGGGTCTGTGTCAGTCTGGGACAGCGGAGGTTGAGGGGTGCCTGGGTCAGTCTGGGACAGGGGAGGGTGAGGGGGCCTGGGTCAGTCTGGGACAGGGGAGTGTGAGGGGGTCTGGGTCAGTCTGCGACAGGGGAGGATGAGGGAGGGGGTTGGGTCAGTCTGGGACAGAGGAGGGTGAGGGGTGTCTGGGTCAGTCTGAGACAGGGGAGGGTGAGGGGGTCTGGGTCAGCCTGGGACGGGGGAGGGTGAGGGGGTCTGGGTCAGTCTGGGACAGGGGAGGGTGAGGGGGTCTGGGTCAGTCTGGGACAGGGGAGGGTGAGGGGGTCTGGGTCAGGGGAGTGTGAGGGGGGTTTGGGTCAGTCTGGGACAAGGGAGGGTGAGTGGGTGCCTGGGTCGGTGGAGGGTGAGGGGGGTCTGGGTCAGTCTGGGAGAGGGGAAGGTGAGGGGGGTTTGGGTCAGGGGAGGGTGAGGGGGGTCTGGGTCAGGGAAGGTTGAGGGGGTGTCTGGGTCAGTCTGGGACAGGGGAGGGTGAGGGGGTCTGGGTCAGTCTGGGACAGGGGAGTGTGAGGGGGTCTGGGTCAGTCTGGGACAGGGGAGCGTGAGGAGGTCTGGGTCAGTCTGGGGCAGGGGAGGGTGAGGGGGTGATGGGTCAGGGGAGCGTGAGGGGGGTCTGGGTCAGTCTGGGACAGGGGAGGCTGAGTGGGTGCCTGGATCAGTCCGGGACAGGGCAGGATGACCGGGGGGGGGGGGGTTGTCAGGATCAGTCTGGACAGGGGAGGGTGAGGGGGGTCTGGGTCAGTCTGGGACAGGGGAGGGTGAGGGTGGTCTGGGTCAGTCTGGGACAGGGGATGGTGAGGGAGGGTCTGGGTCAGTCTGGGACAGGGGAGGGTGAGAGGGGTCTGGGTCAGTCTGGAACAGGGGAGGGTGAGGGGGGTCTGGGTCAGTCTGGGACAAGGGAGGGTGAGGGAGGTCTGGGTCAGTCTGGGACAGGGGAGGGTGATGGTTTTTGGGTCAGTGTGGGAAAGAGGAGGGTGAGGTGGGTCTGGGTCAGTCTGGGACAGGGGAGGGTGAGGGGCTCTGGGTCAGTGTGGGACAGGGGAGGGTGAGGGGGGTCTGGGTCAGTCTGGGACAGGGGAGGATGATGGGGGTCTGTATCATGCGAGGACAGGGGAGGGTGAGGGAGGTCTGGTTCAGTCTGGGACAGGGGAGGGTGAGGGGGGACAGGGTCAGTCTGGGGCTGGAGAGGTTGAGGGGCGTCTGGGTCAGTCTGCGACAGGGGAGGGTGAGGGGGTCTGGGTCAGTCTGAGACAGGGGAGGGTGAGGGGGTGTGAGTCAGTCTGGGACAGGGGAGGGTGAGGGGGTCTGGGTCAGTCTGGGACAGGGGAGGGTGAGGGGGTCTGGGTCAGGGGAGCGTGAGGGGGGTCTGGGTCAGTCTGGGATAGGGGAGGGTGAGTGGGTGCCTGGGTCAGTCTGGGACAGGGGAGGGTGAGGGTGGGGGCGGTTGTCACGATCAGTCTGGGACAGGGAAGGGTGAGGGGATTCTGTGTCAGTCTGGGACAGGGGAGGGTGAGGGTGGTCTGGGTCAGTCTGGGACAGGGGAGGGTGAGGGGGATCTGGGTCAGTCTGGGAGAGAGGAGGGTGAGGGTGTCTGGGTCAGTTTGGGAGAGGGGAAAGTGAGTGGGGGTCTGGGTGAGTTTGCGACAGGGGAGGGTGAGGGTGTTCTGGGTCAGTCTGGGACAGGGGAGGGTGAGGGGGATTTGGGTCAGTCTGGGAGAGAGGAGGGCGAAGGTGTCTGGGTCAGTTTGGGACAGGGGAGGGTGACGGGGGTCTGGGTCAGTCTGGGAGAGGGGAAGGTGAGTGGAGTCTGGGTCAGGGGAGGGTAAGGGGGGTCTGGTTCAGGGAAGGTTGAGGGGCGGTCTGAGTCAGTCTGGGAGAGAGGAGGGTGAGGGTGTCTGGGTCAGTCTGGGACAGGGGAGGCTGAGAGGGGTCTGGGTCAGGGGAAGGTGAGTGGGGTCTGGGTCAGTCTGGGACAGGGGAGGTGAGGGAGTCTGTGTCAGTCTGGGACATGGGAGGGTGAGGGGTTGTCTGGGTCAGTCTGGGACAGGGGCTGGTGAGGGTGCTTGGTTCAGTCTGAGACAGGCGAGGCTGAGGGGATCTGGGTCAGTCTGGGACAGGGAAGGGTGAGCGGGGTCTGTGTCAGTCTGGGACAGCGGAGGTTGAGGGGTTCCTGGGTCAGTCTGGGACAGGGGAGGGTGAGGGGGCCTGGGTCAGTCTGGGACAGGGGAGTGTGAGGGGGTCTGGGTCAGTCTGCGACAGGGGAGGATGAGGGAGGGGGTTGGGTCAGTCTGAGACAGGGGAGGGTGAGGGGGTCTGGGTCAGCCTAGCACGGGGAAGGGTGAGGGGGTCTGGGTCAGTCTGGGACAGGGGACGGTAAGGGGGTCTGGGTCAGTCTGGGACAGGGGAGGGTGAGGGGGTCTGGGTCAGGGGAGTGTGAGGGGGGTTTGGGTCAGTCTGGGACAAGGGAGGGTGAGTGGGTGCCTGGGTCGGTGGAGGGTGAGGGTGGTCTGGGTCAGTCTGGGACAGGGGAGGGTGAGGGGGATCTGGGTCAGTCTGGGAGAGAGGAGAGTGAGGTTGTCTGGGTCAGTTTGGGACAGTGGAGGGTGAGGGGGTTCTGGGTCAGTCTGGGAGAGTGGAAGGTGAGGGGGGTCTGGGTCAGTCTGGGACAGGTGAGGGTGAGGGGGTCTGGGTCGAGTCTGGGACAGGGGAGGGTGAGCGGGGTCTGTGTCAGTCTGGGACAGGGGAGGGTGAGGGGGGGTCTGAGTCAGTCTGGGAGAGAGGAGATGAGGGTGTCTGGGTCAATCTGGGACAGGGGAGGGTGAGAGGGGTCTGGGTCAGGGGAAGGTGAAGGGGGTCTGGGTCAGTCTGGGACAGGGGAGGTGAGGGGGTCTCAGTCAGTCTGGGACAGGGGAGGGTGAGGGGGTGTCTGGGTCAGTGTGGGACAGGGGCTGGTGAGCGGGTTTGGGTCAGTCTGGGACAGGGGAGGGTGAGGGGGTCTGGGTCAATCTGGGACAGGCAAGGGTGAGGCGGTGTCTGGGTCAGTCTGAGACAGGGGAGGGTGAGGGGGTCAGTGTCAGTCTGGGACAGGGGAGGGTGAGGGGATGTCTGGGTCAGTCTGGGACAGGGGAGGGTGAATGAGTGTCTGGGTCAGTCTGTGACAGGGGGGTCTGGGTCAGTCTGGGACAGGGAATGGTGAGGGGGTGTCTGGGTCAGTCTGGGACAGGGGACGGTGAGCGGGGTCTGGGTCAGTCTGGGACAGTGAAGGGTGAGGGGGTCTGTGTCAGGGGAGCGTGAGGGTGGTCTGGGTCAGGGGAGGGTGTGTGGGTGCCTGGGTCAGTCTGGGACAGGGGAGGGTGAGGGGGGGGGGGTTGTCAGGATCAGTCTGGACAGGGGAGGGTGAGGCGGGTCTGGGTCAGTCTGGGACAGGGGAGGGTGAGGGAGAGTCTGGGTCAGTCTGGGACAGGGGAGGGTGAGGGTGGTCTGGGTCAGTCTGGGACAGGGGAGGGTGAGGGGGATCTGGGTCAGTCTGGGAGAGAGGAGGGTGAGGGTGTCTGGGTCAGTTTGGGCAGGAGAGGGTGAGGGGGGTCTGGGTCAGTCTGGGAGAGGGGAAGGTGAGGGGGGGTCTGGGTGAGTTTGCGAAAGGGGAGGGTGAGGGTGGTCTGGGTCAGTTTGGGACAGGGGAGGGTGAGGGGGATTTGGGTCAGTCTGGGAGAGAGGAGGGCGAAGGTGTCTGGGTCAGTTTGGGACAGGGGAGGGTGACGGGGGTCTGGGTCAGTCTGGGAAAGGGGAAGGTGAAGGGGGGTGTGGTTCAGGGGAGGGTGAGGGGGAGTGTGGGTCAGTCTGGGACAGGGGAGGATGAGGGAGAGTCTGGCTCAGTCTGGGACAGGAGAGGGTGAGGGTGGTCTGAGTCAGTCTGGAACAGGGGAGTGTGAGGGGGCGTCTGGGTCAGTCTGGGACAGGGGAGGGTGAGGGTGTCTGGGTCAGTGTGGGACAGAGGAGGATGAGGGGGGTCTGGGTCAGTCTGGACAGGGGAGGGTGAGGGGGTTCTGGATCAGTCTGGGACAGGGGAGGGTGAGGGGGGTCTGGATCATGCGAGGACAGGGGAGGGTGAGTGGGGTCTGGTTCAGTCTGGGACAGGGGAGGGTGAGGGGGCTCAGGGTCAGTCTGGGACAGGAGAGGTTGTGGAGGGTCTGGGTCAGTCTGGGACAGGGTAGGGGGAGGGGCTCTGAGTCAGTCTGGGACAGGGGAGGGTGAGGGGATCTGGGTCATTCTGGATAGGGGAGGGTGAGGGGGTTCTGGATCAGTCTGGGACAGGGGAGGGTGATGGGGGTCTGGATCATGCGAGGACAGGGGAGGGTGAGGGGGGTCTGGTTCAGTCTGGGACAGGGGAGGGTGAGGGGGGTCCGGGTCAGTCTGGGACAGGAGAGGTTGAGGGGGGTCTGGGTCAGTCTGGGACAGGGGAGGGTGAGGGGATCTGGGTCAGTCTGCGACAGGGGAGGATGAGGTGGGGGTTTGGGTCAGTCTGGGAAAGGGCAGGGTGAGGGAGGTCTGGGTCAGTCTGAGACAGGGGAGGGTGAGGGGGTCTGGGTCAGTCTGGGACAGGGGAGGGTTAGGGGGGTCTGGTTCAGTCTGAGACAGGGGAGGGTGAGGGGGGTCCGGGTCAGTCTGGGACAGGAGAGGTTGAGGGGGGTCTGGGTCAGTCTGGGACAGGGGAGGGTGAGGGGGTCTGGGTCAGTCTGGGACAGGGGAGGGTGAGAGGGGTCTGGGTCAGGGGAAGGTGAGGGGGGTCTGGGTCAGTCTGGGACAGGGGCTGGTGAGGGTGCTTGGTTCAGTCTGAGACAGGGGAGGGTGAGGGGATCTGGGTCAGTCTGGGACAGGGAAGGGTGAGCGGGGTCTGTGTCAGTCTGGGACAGCGGAGGTTGAGGGGTTCCTGGGTCAGTCTGGGACAGGGGAGGGTGAGGGGGCCTGGGTCAGTCTGGGACAGGGGAGTGTGAGGGGGTCTGGGTCAGTCTGCGACAGGGGAGGATGAGGGAGGGGGTTGGGTCAGCCTGGGACAGAGGAGGGAGAGGGGTGTCTGGGTCAGTCTGAGACAGGGGAGGGTGAGGGGGTCTGGGTCAGCCTAGCACGGGGAAGGGTGAGGGGGTCTGGGTCAGTCTGGGACAGGGGACGGTAAGGGGATCTGGGTCAGTCTGGGACAGGGGAGGGTGAGGGGGTCTGGGTCAGGGGAGTGTGAGGGGGGTTTGGGTCAGTCTGGGACAAGGGAGGGTGAGTGGGTGCCTGGGTCGGTGGAGGGTGAGGGTGGTCTGGGTCAGTCTGGGACAGGGGAGGGTGAGGGGGATCTGGGTCAGTCTGGGAGAGAGGAGAGTGAGGTTGTCTGGGTCAGTTTGGGACAGTGGAGGGTGAGGGGGTTCTGGGTCAGTCTGGGAGAGTGGAAGGTGAGGGGGGTCTGGGTCAGTCTGGGACAGGTGAGGGTGAGGGGGTCTGGGTCGAGTCTGGGACAGGGGAGGGTGAGCGGGGTCTGTGTCAGTCTGGGACAGGGGAGGGTGAGGGGGGGTCTGAGTCAGTCTGGGAGAGAGGAGATGAGGGTGTCTGGGTCAATCTGGGACAGGGGAGGGTGAGAGGGGTCTGGGTCAGGGCAAGGTGAAGGGGGTCTGGGTCAGTCTGGGACAGGGGAGGTGAGGGGGTCTCAGTCAGTCTGGGACAGGGGAGGGTGAGGGGGTGTCTGGGTCAGTGTGGGACAGGGGCTGGTGAGCGGGTTTGGGTCAGTCTGGGACAGGGGAGGGTGAGGGGGTCTGGGTCAATCTGGGACAGGGAAGGGTGAGGGGGTGTCTGGGTCAGTCTGAGACAGGGGAGGGTGAGGGGGTCAGTGTCAGTCTGGGACAGGGGAGGGTGAGGGGATGTCTGGGTCAGTCTGGGACAGGGGAGGGTGAATGAGTGTCTGGGTCGGTCTGTGACAGGGGGGTCTGGGTCAGTCTGGGACAGGGAATGGTGAGGGGGTGTCTGGGTCAGTCTGGGACAGGGGACGGTGAGCGGGGTCTGGGTCAGTCTGGGACAGTGAAGGGTGAGGGGGTCTGTGTCAGGGGAGCGTGAGGGTGGTCTGGGTCAGGGGAGGGTGTGTGGGTGCCTGGGTCAGTCTGGGACAGGGGAGGGTGAGGGGGGGGGTTGTCAGGATCAGTCTGGACAGGGGAGGGTGAGGCGGGTCTGGGTCAGTCTGGGACAGGGGAGGGTGAGGGAGAGTCTGGGTCAGTCTGGGACAGGGGAGGGTGAGGGTGGTCTGGGTCAGTCTGGGACAGGGGAGGGTGAGGGGGATCTGGGTCAGTCTGGGAGAGAGGAGGGTGAGGGTGTCTGGGTCAGTTTGGGCAGGAGAGGGTGAGGGGGGTCTGGGTCAGTCTGGGAGAGGGGAAGGTGAGGGGGGGTCTGGGTGAGTTTGCGAAAGGGGAGGGTGAGGGTGGTCTGGGTCAGTTTGGGACAGGGGAGGGTGAGGGGGATTTGGGTCAGTCTGGGAGAGAGGAGGGCGAAGGTGTCTGGGTCAGTTTGGGACAGGGGAGGGTGACGGGGGTCTGGGTCAGTCTGGGAAAGGGGAAGGTGAAGGGGGGTGTGGTTCAGGGGAGGGTGAGGGGGAGTGTGGGTCAGTCTGGGACAGGGGAGAATGAGGGAGAGTCTGGCTCAGTCTGGGACAGGAGAGGGTGAGGGTGGTCTGAGTCAGTCTGGAACAGGGGAGTGTGAGGGGCCGTCTGGGTCAGGGGAGGGTGAGGGTGTCTGGGTCAGTGTGGGACAGAGGAGGATGAGGGGGGTCTGGGTCAGTCTGGACAGGGGAGGGTGAGGGGGTTCTGGATCAGTCTGGGACAGGGGAGGGTGATGGGGGTCTGGATCATGCGAGGACAGGGGAGGGTGAGTGGGGTCTGGTTCAGTCTGGGACAGGGGAGGGTGAGGGGGCTCCGGGTCAGTCTGGGACAGGAGAGGTTGAGGGGGGTCTGGGTCAGTCTGGGACAGGGGAGGGTGAGGGGATCTGGGTCAGTCTGCGACAGGGGAGGATGAGGTGGGGGTTTGGGTCAGTCTGGGAAAGGGCAGGGTGAGGGAGGTCTGGGTCAGTCTGAGACAGGGGAGGGTGAGGGGGTCTGGGTCAGGTGAGGGGGTCTGGGTCAGTCTGGGACAGGGGAGGGTGAGGGGGGTCTGGGTCAGTCTGGAACAGGGGAGGGTGAGGGGGGTTGGGGTCAGTCTGGGAAAAGGGAGGGTGAGGGAGGTCTGGGTCAGTCTGGGACAGGGGAGGGTGAGGGTGTCTGGGTCAGTTTGGGACAGAGGAGGGTGTGGGGGGTCTGGGTCAGTCTGGGACAGGGGAGGGTTAGGGGGGTCTGGTTCAGTCTGAGACAGGGGAGGGTGAGGGGGGTCCGGGTCAGTCTGGGACAGGAGAGGTTGAGGGGGGTCTGGGTCAGTCTGGGACAGGGGAGGGTGAGGGGGTCTGGGTCAGTCTGGGACAGGGGAGGGTGAGGCGGGCTGGGTCTGTCTGGGACAGGGGAGGGTGAGGGGGTCTGGGTCAGTCTGGGACAGGGGAGGGTGAGGGGGTCTGGGTCCGTCTGGGACAGGGGAGGGTGAGGGGGTCTGGGTCAGTCTGCGACAGGGGAGGATGAGGGGGGGTTTGGGTCAGTCTGGGACAGGGGAGGGTGAGGGGGGGTCTGGGTCAGTCTGAGATAGGGGAGGGTGAGGGGGTCTGGGTCAGGGGAGGGTGAGGGGGTCTGGGTCAGGGGAGGGTGAGGGGGTCTGGGTCAGGGGAGGGTGAGGGGGTCTGGGTCTGTCTGGGACAGAGGAGGGTGAGGGGGTCTGGGTCAGTCTGGGACAGCGGAGCGTGAGGGTGCCTGGGTCAGTCTGGGACAGGGGAGGGTGAAGGTGGGGGGTTGTCAGGATCAGTCTGGGACAGGGGAGGGTGAGGGGGGTCTGGGTCAGTCTGGGACAGGGGAGGGTGAGGGTGGTCTGGGTCACGGGAGGGTGAGGCGGATCTTGGTCAGTCTGGGAGAGAGGAGGGTGAGGGTGGTCTGGGTCAGTCTGAGACAGGGGAGGGTGAGGGGGTCTGGGTCAGTCTGGGACAGGTGAGGGTGAGGGGGTCTGGGTCAGTCTGGGACAGGGGAGGGTGAGGGGGTCTGGGACAGGGGAGGGTGAGAGGTTCTGGGTCAGTGTGGGAGAGGGGAAGGTGAGGGTGGGTCTGGGTCAGTGTGTGACAGAGGAGAGTGAGGGGGGTCTGGGTCAGTCTGCGACAGGGGAGGATGAGAGGGGGTTTGGGTCAGTCTGGGACAGGGGAAGGAGAGGGGGGTCTGGGTCAGTCTGAGACAGGGGAGGGTGAGGGGGTCTGGGTCAGTCTGGGACAGGGTAGGGTGAGGGGGTCTGTGTCAGTCTGGGACAGGGGAGGGTGAGGGGGGGTCTGGGTCAGTGTGGGAGAGGGGAAGGTGAGGGTGGGTCTGGGTCAGCGGAGGTGAGGGTGGTCTGGGTCAGGGAAGGTTGTGGGGGTGTCTGGGTCAGTCTGGGACAGGGGAGGGTGAGGGGGTCTGGGTCAGTCTGGGACAGGGGAGGGTGAGGGTGTCTGGGTCAGTGTGTAACAGAGGAGAGTGAGGGGGGTCTGGGTCAGTCTGGGACAGGGGAGTGTGAGGGGGGTCTTGTTCAGTCTCGGACAGGGGAGGGTGAGGGGGGGTCCGGGTCAGTCTGGGACAGGAGAGGTTGAGGGGGGTCTGGGTCAGTCTGGGACAGGGGAGGGTGAGGGGGTCTGGGTCAGTCTGCGACAGGGGAGTATGAGAGGGGGTTTGGGTCAGTCTGGGACAGCGGAGGGAGCGGGGTGTCTGGGTCAGTCTGAGACAGGGGAGGGTGAGGGGGTCTGGGTCAGTCTGGGACAGGGAAGGGTGAAGGTGTCTGGGTCAGTTTGGGACAGGGGAGGGTGAGGAGGGTCTGGGTCAGTCTGGGAGAGGGGAAGGTGAGGGGGGTCTGGGTCAGGTGAGGGTGAGAGGGGTCTGGGTCAGGGAAGGTTGTGGCGGTGTCTGGGTCAGTCTGGGACAGGGGAGGGTGAGGGGGTCTGGGTCAGTCTGGGACAGGGGAGGGTGAGGGGGGTCTGAGTCAGTCTGGGAGAGAGGAGGGTGAGGGTGTCTGGGTCAGTCTGGGACAGGGGAGCGTGAGAGGGGTCTGGGTCAGGGGAAGGTGAGGGGGGTCTGGGTCAGTCTGGGACAGGGGAGGTGAGGGGGTCTGGGTCAGCCTGGGACAGGGGAGGGTGAGGGGGTGCCTGCGTCAGTCTGGGACTCGGGCTGGTGAGGGGGGTTTGGGTCAGTCTGAGACAGGGGAGGGTGAGGGAGTCTGCATCAGTCTGGTACAGGGGAGGGTGAGGGGGTCTGGGTCAGTCTGGGACAGGGGAGGTGAGGGGGTCTGGGTCAGTCTGGGACAGGTGAGGGTGAGGGGGTGTCCGTGTCAGTCTGGGACAGGGGCTGGTGAGGGGGGTTTGGGTCAGTCTGAGACAGCGGATGGTGAGGGGGTCTGGGTCAGTCTGGGACAGGGAAGGGTGAGGGGGTCTGGGTCAGGGGAGGGTGAGCGGGGTCTGGGTCAGTCTGGGACAGCGGAGTGTGAGGGGGGTCTGGTTCAGTCTGGGACAGAGGAGGGTGAGGGCGGTGTGGGTCAGTCTGGGTGCAAGACAATTGAGGGAGATGTTGCCTGCTCCAGTTCTGTACAGTGCTCGGTTAGTGGGGCACTTTTCCTGAATGTGTCCTTTGTATTTCTGCACCCAGCCAGAATCACCATCTTCAGGGGAGAGCTGCTGTGGATAAATGTAACTCCCCACAACTCACAGAGAGTGGAGCTAACATGTGGGGTCTGGCGGAGCAGAATGATTGCTCCCCCTCTGTGGATGCCCAGTGTTCCAGGTCTGTGGGCCAAAGCTGGGGGGATCTGGGGGGCTTCTCCCAGGTCTGTGAGATCCCACGTGGTCTCTGTGGCTTCCAGGCTGCAGCGCAGAATGTGGTGATTCGGCATCAATCTGACTCGGGATTCATGACCAAAATGTTTGGAGAAGTTCCCTTTCTATCTGTGGACCCTCCAGCAGTGACTCCCCCAGAGACAGGGCAGTTCGTGCATCCCCCATAGTGTGCAGTATGTTCTGTGTCTGACCCTGAGCTGCCCCAGGGAGGGGGCAGTGTGTGATGTCCCTGTGGGGTGCAGTGTGTTCAGTGTCTGACCCTGAGCTGCCCCAGGGAGGTGGCAGTATGTATGTCCCTGTGGGGTGCAGTGTGTTCAGTGTCTGACCCTGAGCTGCCCCAGGGAGGGGGCAGTGTGTGATGTCCCTGTGGGGTGCAGTATGTTTCGTGTCTGACCCTGAGCTGCCCCAGGGAGGAGGCATTGTGTGATGTCCGTGTGGGGTGCAGTGTGTTCAGTGTCTGACCCTGAGCTGCCCCAGGGAGGGGGCAGTGTGTTCAGTGTCTGACCCTGAGCTGCCCCAGGGCGGGGGCAGTGTATTCAGTGTCTGACCCTGAGCTCCCGCAGGGAGGGGACAGTGTGTGATGTCCCTGTGGGATTCACTGTGTTGACCTGGACCTGCCCTCATTCCTCCTGCTCCAGGGGCAGTCACGCTCCAATCAGTCTGAATTAATTGGAGGGATAGCGTCATCTACTGGACACCGGCGGTATTTCAGGACACATCATGTCTGGCTCCATCCCGGAGAAATCCAAAACCAACCTGCAGCTTCAATACATTTTATTGTCAATTGTTTAACAAACTTTAGCTCCATTTGTTGCAGCTTTCAGTATTTGAAAACCCTTCTGATATTTTGTATCAGTCTTAAAGGTAGAAGATACTAAAGCCATCCCAATAATAGATAACCATGGAGCTCTAGGGAAGGGGGAACTTAAAACTATCACTGACACTAAAGAAAAAGTAAGCGGTAAAATAATGGGACTAAAGGTGGACAAATCCCCTGGACCAAAGGTGGAGAAGTCCCCTGGAACTGACGGCCTGTATCCTTGGGTCATAAAAGAAGTGGCTGCAGAGATAGTGGATGCATTGTTTGAAATCTCCCAAAACTCACTGGATTGTGGAGAGGTCCCAGCGGTTTGGAAAACCAGAAATTTAACACCGCTATTTAAAAAATGAGGGAGACAGAAAACAGGAAACTATAGACTAGTTAGCCTAACATCTGTTTTTGGGAAAAAGCTGGAGTCCATTGCTAAGGAAACTAGCAGGACATTTGGAAAAGCATAATACAGACAAGTAGAGTCAGCATGGTTTTAGGAAAGGGAAATCATGTTTGACAAATTTGCTGGAGTTCTTTGAGGATGTAATGAGCAGGGTAGCTAAGGGGGAACCAGTGGAGGTGGTGTATGTGGATTTCCAGAAGGCTTTCAATAAGGCGCCATATAAAAGGTTACTGCTCAAGATTAAAGTTCACGGGTTTGGGGTTAATATATTAGCATGGATAGAGCGTGGGCTAACTAACAGAAAACAGATAAATGGGTCATTTTCCGGTTGGCAAACGGTGACTAGTGGGGTGTCGCAGGGATCGGCCTCAACTATTTAAAATCTATATTAATGACTTGGATGAAGGGTCTGAGTGTAATGTCGCCAAGTTTGCTGATGATACAAAGATGGATGGGAAGCAAATTAGAGGAGGACAAAAACAATCTGCAAATAGATGTAGACAGGCAAAGTGAGTGGGTTAATATTTGCCAGATTGAGTATAATGTGGGAAAGTGTGAGGTTATCCACTTTGGCAGGAAAAATAAAAATACAATTTATTATTTAAATGGAGAGCTATTACAAAATGCTGCAGTACAGAGGGACCTGGTTGTCCTTGTATGTGAAACACAAAAAGTTATCATGCAGATAAAGCAAGCAATTATGAAGCCAATAGAAATGTTGGACTTTATTGCAAGGGGGATGGAGTATAAAAGCAGGGAAGTTCTGCTACAACTGCACAGGGTATTGGTCAGACCACACCTGGAGTACTGCGTACAGTTTTGATCTCATTTCAGGAGGGATATGCTTGCATTGGAGATAGTTCAGAGAAGCTTCACTAGTTTGATTCCTGAGGTGAAGGGGTTGACTTATGGGGATAGGTTGAGCAGGTTGGTCCTATACTCATTGGAGTTTAGAAGAATGAGAGGTGATTTGATTGAAACATATGATACCGAGGGGACTCGACAAGGTGGATGCCAGAGAGGATGTATCCACTTGTAGGGAATCTAGAACGAGGGGGCATAGTTTAAGAATATGGGATTTAGAACTGAGATGAGGAGAAATGTCTACTCTCAGAGGGTCGTAAATCGGTGGAATTCTCCGCCCAGAGAGCTGTGGAGGCTGGGTCACTGAATATATTTAAGGTGGGGATAGACAGACTTTTGAACGATAATGGAGTGAAGGTTTATGGGGAGTGGGCAGCAAAGTGATCTTATTAAATGGTTTAGCAGGTTCGAGTGGCCAATGGCCTACTCCTATTGCTATTTCATATGTTTTTTAAAGAGTGAATTAGAGACGCAATCACAATCAGTATTATTTTTTATCTGACCATTTTCCCGTTGATTAATTTGTCAAATATCCAGAATATTATACTCCAGCCCAGTTCTAGGGGGAATCAATATCAGCAGAAAGAAAGCCCAACTGTCAGAATGGACTCGATTCAGTCTGGGACAACAGTAGAATCCAAACCCTGCAGTCACTTGTGAACTCGCTGGTGCCTCAGCAGGTGGGATGAAGAAGTGAACCCCTTCCCACACTCAGAGCAGGTGAATGGCTTCTCCCCACTGTGAACTCGCTGGTGTGTCAGCAGGGTGGATGACTGAGTGAATCCCTTCTCACACTGAGAGCAGGTGAACGGCCTCTCCCCACTGTGAACTCGCTGGTGTGTCAGCAGGCTAAATGACTGAGTGAATCCCTTCCCACACTCAGTGCAGGTGAATGGCCTCTCCCCACTGTGAACTCGCTGGTGTGTCAGCAGGTGAGATGACTGAGTGAATCCCTTCCCACAATCAGAGCAAGTGAACGGCCTCTCCCCACTGTGAACTCGCTGGTGTGTCAGCAGGTTGGATGACTGAGTGAATCCCTTCCCACAATCAGAGCAAGTGAACGGCCTCTCCCCACTGTGAACTCGCTGGTGTGTCAGCAGGTGGCATAACTGAGTGAATCCCTTCCCACACTCAGAGCAGGTGAACGGCCTCTCCCCAGTGTGAACTCGCTGGTGTGTCAGCAGGTGAGATGAGGTAGTGAATCCCTTCCCACAATCAAAGCAAGTGAACGGCCTCTCCCCAGTGTGTTCTCGCTGGTGTGTCAGCAGGTGGCATAACTGAGTGAATCCCTTCCCACACTCAGAGCAGGTGAACGGCCTCTCCCCAGTGTGAACTCGCTGGTGTTTCAGCAGGTTGGATGACTGAGTGAATCCCTTCCCACAGTCAGAGCAGGTGAACGGCCTCTCCCCAGTGTGAACTCGCTGGTGTGTCAGCAGGTTGGATGAGGTAGTGAATCCCTTCCCACATTCAGAGCAGGTGAACGGCCTCTCCCCAGTGTGAACTCGGTGGTGTGTCAGTAGGTGGGATGACAGAGTGAATCCCTTCCCACAGTCGGAGCAGGTGAACAGCCCCTGCCCAGTGTGACCTCGCTGGTGAGTTGCAAGATGGGATGAGGTAGTGAATTCCTTCCCACACTCGGAGCAGGTGAACGGCCTCTCCCCAGTGTGAACTCGCTGGTGTGTCAGCAGGGTGGATGACTGAGTGAATCCCTTCCCACACTCGGAGCAGGTGAATGGCTTCTCCCCAGTGTGAACTCGCTGGTGTGTCAGCAGGCTAGATGACAGAGTGAATCCCCTCCCACACTCGGAGCAGGTGAATGGCCTCTCCCCAGTGTGAACTCGCTGGTGCCTCAGCAGTTGGGATGACTGAGTGAATCCCTTCCCACAGTCAGAGCAGGTGAATGGCTTCTCCCCAGTGTGAACTCCCTGGTGTGTCAGCAGGCTGGATGACTGAGTGAATCCCTTCCCACAGTCGGAGCAGGTGAACGGCCTCTCCCCAGTGTGAACTCGCTGGTGTTTCAGCAGGTGGGATGATGTCGTGAATCCCTTCCCACATTTAGAGCAGGTGAATGTTCTCTCCCTAGTGTGAGTGCGCCAATTAACTTCCAGCTCAGACGAGTAATTGAATCTCTTCCCATAGTCCCCACATTCCCACGGTTTCTCCATGATGCGGGTGTTCTTGTGTCTCTCCAGGTGGGATGGTCAGTTGAAGCCTCGTCCACACACACAACATGTGTACGGTTTCTCCCCGCTGTCAATTGTGTGATATTTTTGCAGGCTGTGAATCTGGCTAAAGCTCTTTCCGCAGTCAGTGCACTGGAACACTCTCACTTGGGTGTGTGTGTCTCGGTGCTTTTCCAGTCACACTGATGTTTGAAATCTGTTCCCACAGACAGAACAGACAAACATTTCTCCTTCCACATTCAAAGGCCGATGATATTCAGGTCCTGATGAATCGAGTGAATCCGTCAGATCTTGACGAATGTTTGATTTGATTTTCTCGTCTGTAAATCCTGCCCCTCGAATACTCTGGAAAAAGAGTTTACAAAAATCATTACTGCAAGTAAAGGACATTAATTCACAACCGACAATTTTAGATTGTATGGAACATTCTTTCCTCTCTTGTTCCTCCAAAGCAGTAAATCCCCACCCCATACACTCTTCCCCGTCACTGTCCTGAAATTCAAACACATCGCACGTCTGAAGGTAGCTTGTCCTATGCTCCTAATTATCATCACTAACTCTGGCTGGGTTCAGTTCTACACTCACTGGGCCTACTCACTGGTTCCCCACCCCTGAAGGTGCTGACTCTGGCTGGGTTCAGTTCTACACTCACTGGTTCCCGTCCCCTGAAGGTATGGATTCTGGCTAGGTTCAATTCTACACTCACTGGTTCCCCTCCCTGAAGGTGCGGACTCTGGCTGGGTTCAGTTCTAAATTCCCTGGTTCCCCTCCCCTGAAGGTACTGACTCTGGCTGGGTTCAGTTCTACACTCACTGGTTTCCCTTCCCTGAAGGTGCGGACTCTGGCTGGGTTCAGTTCTAAATTCCCTGGTTCCCCTCCCATGAAGGTACTGACTCTGGCTGGGTTCAGTTCTACACTCACTGGTTCGCCTCCCCTGAAGGTGCGGACTATGGCTGGGTTCAGTTCTAAATTCCCTGGTTCCCCTCCCCTGTAGGTACTGACTCTGGCTGGGTTCAGTTCTACACTCACTGGTTTCCCTTCCCTGAAGGTGCGGACTCTGGCTGGGTTCAGTTCTAAATTCCCTGGTTCCCCTCCCCTGAAGGTACTGACTCTGGCTGGGTTCAGTTCTACACTCACTGGTTTCCCTTCCCTGAAGGTGCGGACTCTGGCTGGGTTCAGTTCTAAATTCCCTGGTTCCCCTCCCCTGAAGGTACTGACTCTGGCTGGGTTCAGTTCCACACTCACTGGTTCCCCTTCACTGAAGGTACGGATTATGGCTGGGTTCAGTTCTACACTCACTGGTTCCCCTCCCCTGAATGTACTGATTCTGGCTGGGTTCAGTTCTACACTCACTGACTTTCCTCGCTCTCGCTCAATCCCAGAGGGTGCTGACTCTGGCTAGGGGCAGTTAACATAAGATAAGAAATCGGAGCAGGAGTAGGCCATTTGACCCCTCGGGCCTGCTCTCCCATTCAATAAGATCATGGCTGATCTCATCACTTCCCTGCCCGCTCCCCATAACACTTTACTCCATTATTGCTCAAAAATCTGTCTATCTCTGCCTTAAAATGTTTTCTGGAACTGTGCAGGAGTTAATATTGGACAGAAACAGTCCAAGATTAGTTTAATTACAGAAAAACACTCGGTCACTGAGAGTAATACTGAAGTGGATAATCAAATGGCTGTGGGGAGGGAGGAACTTAATACAATCACTATCACTAATGAAGTAGTACTCGGTAAAATAATGGGACGGAAGGCAGGCAAGTCCCTTGGACCTGAGGGTCTGAAGAGAAGTAGCTGTAGAGATAGTGGATGCATTGGTTGTAATCTACCAAAATTCACTGGATTCTGGGGCGGTCCCAGCAGATTGGAAAACCGCAAATGTAACGCCACTATTTAAAAAAGGAGGCAAACAAAAAGCAGGAAACTATAGACCAGTTAGCCTAACATCTGTCGTTGGGAAAATGCTGGAGTCCAATATTAAGGTAGCAGTAGCGGGACATTTAGCAAAGCATGATTCAATCAAGCAGAGTCAGCATGGCTTTATGAAAGGGAAATCACGTTTGACAAATTTTCTGGAGTTCTTTGAGGATTTAATGAGCAAAGTGGATAAGGGGGAATCAGTGGATGTGGTGTATTTGGATTTCCAGAAGGCATTTTATAAGGTGCCACATAAGAGGTTACTGCACAAGATAAAAACTCATGGGGTTGAGGGCAGTATATTAGCATAGATAAAGGATTGGTTAACTAACAGAAAACAGAGAGTCGCGATAAATGTGTTTTATTCCGGTTGGCAAATGGTGACTAGTGGGGTGCCGCAGATATCGGTGCTGGGTCCTCAACTATTTACAATCTATATTAATGACTTGGATGAAAGGACCGAGTTTAATGTAACAAGTTTGCTGATGATACAAAGATGGGTGGAAAAGTAAATTGAGGACAAAAAAATCTACAAAGGGATAAAATTGCAAAGTGCTACAGGACAGTGAGATCTGAGGGTGTTTGTGCATGAAACACAAAGTTAATATGCAGGTATAGCAAGTAACCAGGAAGGGAAATGGAATGTTGGCCTTTATTGCAAGGGTGATAGAGTATAAAAGCAGAGAAGTCCTGCTACAACTATACAGGATATTGGTGACACCACACCTGGAGCACTGCATACTATTTTGGTCTCCGTATTTAAGGAAGGATATACTTGCATTGGAGGCAGTTCTGAGTTTGATTCCGGAGATGAGGGGGTTGTTTTATGAGGATAGGTTGAGCCGATACATGTTGGAATTCAGAAGAATGAGATGTAATTTTATTGAAATATATGATCGACAAAGTGGATGCAGAGAGGATATTTCCACTCATAGGGAAACTAAAACCAGGGGGCATAGTCTCAGAATAAGGGGTCGCCCATTTAAAACTGAGATGAGGAGAAATTTCTTCGCTCAGAGGGTTGTAAATATATTGAATTCTCTGCCTCAGAGAGCGGTGGAGGCTGGGACATTGAATAAATTGAAAACAGAGATAGACAGTTTCTTAACCGATAAGGTGTTTTGGGGAGCGGGCAGGGAAGTAGAGCCGAGTCCCTGATCAGATCAGCCATGATCTTATTGAATGGCGGAGCAGGCTCCAGGGGCCAAATGTCCTACTCCTGCTCATATTTCTTATGTAATAAGGAGATAATAACCCTGAGACTGTTAACAGGGATTGCAAACCTGGGACTGTACATGGGGATTCTAACCCTGGGAGTGAACAGCTCTGGGGTTTTCCTGTTACAATTGTCTGGGACGTAAACCGTAAGCTTAGCACTGAGCAGCGCCTTCAGGAGAGATGTTGAGAAATCCGAGGTGATGAGTGAGAATAAAATAATTAAGTTGTTGCTTTACCTAGGCGGCCCGGTTGGATGCAGACACTGGTGCAGCTCACTTTGCTCCTGCACCAAGATGGCCACGCATGCGCTTTGCTGCTCATTGAATCAAGATGGCGGAGCGCTGACCTTGACTTCCTGTATAAAGATGGCCACCATTACCCTAGGCCTGTGACCGGGAGAAAGCCCCGAGGTTGCAGCAGCCGGTATTCCGGTTATTATTCCGGGCTTCCTTGCGGGCACTAGTTGTTTATGAAGCCTCCCCGGTTACCCGCAAGTCCATTACTCCACTCCGCCCTGCTGAAAACGGGCTCTTTCACGCAGCAGATGTTCACCGTGTCCGCTCCGCCATCACACGCGCCGCGCATGGTCCGAACACAGCCAGGTCCCGCGCCTGCGCACTGGGCTGCTGTTGTCTGCGCTCGGCACATTCTCCCCCGCCGGGAATGCTGGGTAAATACACCGCCATTGAAAGGCCGCGTTGGTGAATTGAAGAGGATTTACTGGGATTGAAAGGTTGCATTAGAGGGAGCAGCATGTGGCGACGCGGTCCCGGCCTGCAAGACCATCAGCAGGCCTGGGCCATCAGAGGGAGCAGTGTGCGGCGGCATACGAGAGCGACGGCTGCGAAATCAGGTCGCTCATTGCAGTGCGGGCAGGCACAGCAGGAGAGGCGAAGGAGCAAGAGTTTGTCGAAGGAAGTGACCGGGGCCCAGGAGAGGCGTGAGTTTGGGACCCAAAAGAGTCGAGGGCCCAGGGGCAGCACGGGCCAGCCCACACTGCGATATATGTGCGCGCTCGGTCCGTGCAGCAGAGCTGGTCTCCAGTCGTCTTGGGTAATTCTTGCCACTGGACCAAGACCTAGCTCTGTCAAGCCCTTGTGCTGGCTGGTGTGCAACGGCCACCACACATTAAAAAAAATCCACGCACAGGCATCTTCCACCCTTCAGGATGTAATTCGGGATCTGGAATATTAGGTCCTTCATTGAAACACCTGTGAACTTATTCCTTTTTGGCGTGGAAACAAGTCATCCTCGCTTTGAGGGACTGCCTATGATGGAGACTCTGATTGCAATGGGCACTGAACCATGTTCATTCTGGTAGTTAGACCTTGTTTCTGCTGCTCTTCATAACCCCTGTACCTGAGCTGGAGATTAAGGTTCTGTATAAATAGTGAATAAATCAGCTTGTTTCAAACACCATGTGTCGAATATTTGATTTCTCCATAATAAGAGGAGACTAATTAATGTTTCCTTCCCTTCCATTTTGGGCCTTTTCTTACTCTAGATTATTACACTTCTCACGCAGTTCATCTTTTACCACATCAAATCCCAAACTTGTTTCGTTTGAGTCTACGGCTTGTGGGTGTCATGGACTGAACTGGTGTGTCTCACTTTACACTCATTTGACATTCCTTTCAACCAACCCTTGAAAGAACTATTTTGCTTAAGACTGGAAATCTGTTATTTTCTGTATTGTTTAACGATTTTTGAATGCAGTTAGTAGAACTCCACACATATTGCATGTGATCGCCTTTGAAATGTTCTGATCTTTGTAATTTCCTTTGCTAATTTTGATGGGTTAGTTGATTATAATTACTTGTTACTAACATACCTTGCAGTATTTCTTACATCAAAATAATTGTTTAAATACTTCCTTTATCAGGTCTTTAGTTCTTCCACTGATCTCTGTATCCTCTTGTGGGGGAATCTAGAACAAAGTGGCATAGTCTGTGAATTAAGGGGTCACCCATTTAAAATGGAAATGAGGAGGAATTTCTTCTCTCAGAGGGTCATGAATCTTTGAAATTCTCTATCCCAGAGAGCAGTGGAGGCTGGGTCATTGAATATATTTAAGTTAGAGATAGACTGATTTTTGAAAGGTAGCGAAGTCAAGGGTTATGGGGAGAGAGCAAGGAAGTGGAATTGAGGCCAAGATCAGATCAGCCATGATCTTATTGAATGGCAGAGCGGACTCAAGGGGCCTATTTCTGCTCCTATTTCTTATGTTCTTGGCCTTTGTTAGGGGCTGCGTTTAGATGTAGGTTTAGGGGTTAGTGGGTGTGGTTTGTGGTTATTTGTTCGGATTGGGATAGTAATAGTATATTTGGCTTAGGATATAGTGATTAACTTAGAAAGCACTTTTGAAAATAAAAATGTCACTGGACGTGCCCTTTTCCATTTCATGTTTTTAACCTCTCACAGGCGAGTCACAAAACAGCCTCACAATGTGTTCATTCAAGGAATCTTCTTTCCTGCGCAAGCCTCATTTCCTCCCTTCTTTCACACCGCTACATTTCTCATAGAAAAATAAATTAGTGACATTAGATTTGGGGATTTTGGGACAACAGACAGATACAGTTGTTGTGCTGGTTACATCTAATCATCAACCTGCCTGAAAAGGGCTTCTGACAATAATCTGTCACCAGGCCCACCAGTCGCCATGTGATTCCAGCATCATATCTTCATTCATTACCCACCCTTCACCCTAACGAGAGCTGCTTTCACCTGCGCACTCCCCATACTGAGGCTCTCTAATTCATGAGCACAGCAGAAACACCAGCACGGACTGGTTCGTCCGAATGGCTGAGCCCGCTCCCCCGCCCTGACTAAGATGGCGGCTGCTGGGTACACTCCCCCCTCCGCCCTGACCAAGATGGCAGCCGCTGAGTACACTCCCCCCTCCGCCCTGACCAAGATGGCGGTCGCTGAGCCCGCTTCCCCGGGCGCTCAATGAGCGGGCCTGGAACCGGGGGGCAAACACAGGGCCTGCGTGCTGTGATTCGGGGCCTGGGGCCGAGCCCGGGTGTGTATGAAGCAGATGGTGCGGAGTGTTGTCTCTCGGGCCTGGGCCCGCACTCGGGCTGTGTGAAGCCCGCGTCCCCCCGGGTTTATTAACCCAGGGAACTATTTGTTCTGCACTTTTCTGACTGACAGGCGACAAGCACCCCCCACCCCAGAGAGCTGTGGAAGCTGGGTCATTGAATAAATTTAAGACAGACATAGACAGTTTCTTAACCGATAAGGGGTTATGGGGAGGGGGCAGGGAAGTGGACCTGAGTCGCTGATCGAATCAGCCATGATCGTATTAAATGACGGAGCAGGCTCGAGGGGCCGTATGGCCGAATCCTGCTCCTATTTCTTATGTTCTTTATGTCAAGACCCGCCACCCCAACCGAATCATTCCATGCAGGTGTTGCCGAGAAGCAGGACTGGGGAGGCATGCTCTTGGACTGGAGTAAGGCATTTTGGCTGGGGGAGGCATGCACTGGGACTGGGGTAAGGCAGTTTGGCTGGGGGAGGGATGGACTGGGACTGGGGTAAGGCACTTTGGCTGGTCCTTGCTGACTTCTGGGGAGCACTGTCCTGTTTTGCTTCAGGAAGTCAAAGTGGATCAAGTTACAATTTGAAAAGTCAGTGCGACCTAGGGATGGGCTGTTCCAGTTACACATTCCAGTGAAACTTCAGGGTGTGGCTTAGCCTCCAAGGAGACCAATCAGAGACAAAGGGTGGAGCATGGTGGCCATTTTTGCAGCACAAATAAGTGCGTCCTTTATGAACCCGCTCCCTCGCACTGCTCATCTCTCATCCCCTGCCTCACCCACGGCGCATGCTCAGCTCACACTGCCCAGCTGAATGATGACAGCTTCCAGCCAATAGGAAGAGCGGGGGCAGGGCTGGAGGACCGGCAGGCAGTTGGTCATCCAACCAATCAGTGTGTGTGAGGGGCGGGTCTTGCACCCACCCCCCCCCCCCCCCAGTGGGCGGGGCTGAGTAAGGATCTGCTTTATTGGCTGAAACTCTGCTCCACTGTTAAAGCTGGTTTCTCTCAAACTGCAGGAGTATACTGGACCTTTCTGTTGTGGCTTTAAACAGATGGAACCCTGTGAGGTGGAGGAAACATTGCAGCATTTGGTAGTGACAGGGATCCATTCAGGCCGGACAGCCGGTATTATTTCAGGAAATAACACGTGTAGTTGTTTCTGTTTAAACAGATGAAACCCTATTGTGGAACAACCACGCTTCTTGTGTCCTGGTCAACCATGTGTGCAACAAGTGTCGTCATCTGGAGGAGCTCGAGCTCCGGGTTTCGGAGCACCTTTCAGGGGATCGTCAACTCACAGCATAAGAGTGTGCAGGCAGAGAGGGAATGGGTGACTGCCAGACAGACATGGAGGGCCAGGCAGGTAGGGCAGGAGACGTCGAGTGCATCTCATTGTCTAAACTGGTGGTTCCTTAGGGAGTACGACCAGAGCCAGGTCCAAGGCATCATGGGTGGCTCAATTATAAGGAGGAGGGCGGAGGGGGTGGTGCAATATTGAAAGTGGTTTCAACAGTTACAGGACCAGACAGTCCTTTCTGCGGCCGCTGACATAACTCCAGGATGGTAGGTTGTCTTCCTGGTGCCAGGGTCAAGGATGTCATTGAGAGGCTGCAGGACATTCTGAGGGGCGAGTGTGAACAGCCAGATTCCTGAGCGGATGGGGACTGTACAAGCCGGAAAAGGTCACACCTCAACAGGGCCTGTACCATTATCCTCCCTGGGGGGTTTGCTAATGCTGTTGGGGAGGGTTTAACCTTGCTTGCAGGGGGATGGGAACCTGAGTGAGATTCAGAAGGGAGAGAAGCAAATCTTGGAAATGGGAGCAGAAAATGCATCAGAGTTTGGAAGGCAGTGGAAACAAAGGCTAGAAAATCGACAATAAAGGAGTTTGGCATTGCTTAATGGTATATACCACAATGCAAGAAGTCTTGGGAATAAGGCAGATAAGCTGAGGTGTTGTTAGAGCAGTGAAGAGGGATGATATGTCAGAAGGATCATCAAATGAGGCCATATGTGTTGAACTGATGAACATCAGATTGGCATCACGGAGACATGGCTCCAGGTTGACCAAGGCTGGGAACTCAACATCCAAAGGTACTCAGCATTTGGAAGGATAGACAGAAAGGAAAAGGATGCGGGGTGGCATTGCTGGTTAAAGAGGAAATTAATGCAATAGTAAGGAGGGACATTAGCCTGGAGGATGTGGAATCAGTATGGGTGGAGCTGCGGAATTCCAAAGGGCAGAAAACGCTAGTGGGAGTTGTGTACAGACCACCAAACAGTAGTAGTGAGGCTGGGGACAGCATCAAACAAGAAATAAGGGATGTGTGCAATAAAGGTACAGCAGTTATCATGGGCGACTTTAATCTACATATTGATTGGGCTCACCAAACTGGTAGCAATGCGGTGGAAGAGAATTTCCTGGAGTGTATTAGGGATGGTTTTCTGGACCAATATGTCAAGGAACCAACCAGGGAACTGGCCATTCTAGACTGGGTGATGTGTAATGAGAAGGGACTAATTAGCAATCTTGTTGTGCGAGGTGCGAGACCCCTTGGGAAAGAGTGACCATAATATGGTAGAATTCTTTATTAAGATGGAGAGTGACACAGTTAATTCAGAAACTAGGGTCCTGAACTTAAGGAAAGGTAACTTCGCGGTTATGAGGCGTGAATTGGCGAGAACAGATTGGCAAAGGATACTTAAAGGGTTGACAGTGGATAAGCAATAACAAAGATTTAAAGATCACATGGCTGAACTTCAGTAATTGTACATCCCTGTCTGGAGTAAAAAATAAAACGGGGAAGGTGGCTCAACCATGGCTAACAAGGGAAAGTAAGGATAGTGTTAAAACCAAGGAAGAGGCATATAAATTGGCTAGAAAAAGCAACAAACCTGAGGACTGGGAGAAATTTAGAATTCAACAGAGGAGGACGAAGGGTTTAATTAAGAGGGGGAAAATAGAGTACGAGAGGAAGCTTGCAGGGAACATAAAAACTGACTGCAAAAGCATCTATAAATATGTGAAGAGTAAAAGATTAGTGAAGCCAAAGGTAGGTCCCTTGAAGTCGGATTCAGGTGAATTGAAATGGGGAACAAAGAAATGGCAGATCAATTGAACAAATACTTCGATTCTGTCTTCACGAAGGAAGACACAAATAACCTTCCGATTGTACCAGGGGACAGTAGGTCTAGTGAGAAGGAGGAACTGAAGGATATCCTTATTAGGTGGAAAATTGTAATAGGAAAATTGATGGGATTGAAGGCCGATAAATCCCCGGGGCCTGATAGTCTGCATCCCAGAGTACTTAAGGAAGTGGCCCTAGAAATAGTGGATGCATTGGTGATCATTTTCCAACAGTCTTTGGACTCTGGATCAGTTTCTATGGACTGGAGGGTAGCTAATGTAACACCACTTTTAAAAAAAGGAGGGAGAGAGAAAACGGGTAATTATAGACCGGTTAGCCCAACATCAGTAGTGGGGAAAATGTTGGAATCAAACATTAAGGATGAAATAGCAGCGCATTTGGAAAGCAGTGACAGGATCGGACCAAGTCAGCATGGATTTCTGAAAGGGAAATCAAGCTCGACAAATATTTTGGAATTTTTTGAGGATGTAACAAGCAGAGTGGACAAGGGAGAACCAGAGGATGTGGTGTAGTTGGACTTTCAAAAGGCCTTTGACAAGGTCCCACACAAGAGATTGTTGTGCAAAATTAAATCACATGGTATTTGGGGTAATGTACTGACATGGATAGAGAATTGGTTCGCAGACAGGAAGCAGAGAGTCGGGATAAACGGGTCCTTTTCAGAATGGCAGGCAGTGACTACTGGGGTGCCGCAGGGTTCAGTGCTGGGACCCCAGCTATTTACAATATACATTAATGATTTGGATGAGGGAATTGAGTGTAATATCTCCAAGTTTGCAGATGACACTAAGCTGGGTGGCGGTGTGAGCTGTGAGGAGGACGCTAAAAGGCTGCAGGGTGACTTGGACAGGTTAGGCAAGTGTGCAAACGCGTGGCAGATGCAGTATAATGTGGATAAATGTGAGGTTATCCACTTTGGTGGCAAAAACACGAAGGCAGAATATTATCTGAATGGTGGCAGATTAGGAAAAGGGGAGGTGCAATGAGACCTGGGTGTCATGGTACATCAGTCATTGAAAGTTGGCATGCAGGTACAGCAGGCGGTGAAGAAGGCAAATGATATGTTGGCCTTCATAGCTCGGGGATTTGAGTATCGGTGCAGGGATGTCATACCGCAGTTGTACAGGGCCTTAGTGAGGCCTCACCGGGAATACTGTGTTCAGTTTTGGTCTCCTAATCTGAAGAAGGACATTCTTGCTATTGAGGGAGTGCAGCGAAAGTTCATCAGACTGATTCGCGGGATGGCATATGAGGAGAGACTGGATCGACTGGGCCTGTATTCACTGGAGTTTAGAAGTATGAGAGGGAATCTCATAGAAACATATAAAATTCTGACAGGACTGGCCAGGTTAGATGCAGGAAGAATGTTCCCGATGTTGGGGAAGTCCAGAACCAGGGGACGTAGTCTAAGCCATTTAGGACTGAGATGAGGAGAAACTCCTTCACTCAGAGAGTTGTGGAATTCTCTACTGCAGAGAGTTGTTGATGCTAGTTCATTGGATATACTCAAGAGGGAGTTAGATATGGCCCTTATGGCTAAAGGGATCAAGGGGAATGGAGAGAAAGCAGGAATGGGGTATTGAAGTGACTGATGAGCCATGATTTTATTGAATGGTGGTGCAGGCTCGAAGGGCCAAATGGCCTAATCCAGCAGCTATTTTCTATGTTGCTTTGTGCATTAATTGTAAAGCTGTCTATTTTAGTGACTTGCGCCTTTCTAAAATGTCTCCCTCTTCTTGATGATCCATTTGATTTTGATTTGGAAAGCCTTCATAATTGTGCAGTGCGACGAAGGTTTTGTTTAAAGGTGGAGTAAAATGTGTTTTAAAATATTATTTCTAACCCTCCCCCAACCCACCCCCCCAAAAAAATGTTAGAACTCTCTGCAATATTGATTTAGAAGTTCCCAAGTTTTATCCTTATTCTGGGCTGTTAATTGATCTCAGCGAAGGCAGCAGTTCATGGGGTATCATTTTCCTCAGTAACACTGGGCTAAATATGAGCAAAAATTAGCCAGAACCCTGCTCTTGATACTGATCCAGTGACCTCAACTGGGAAGTGTGTGGATGTTATTTGAGGGCAGGATTGGATTCGGCTCTGATGCCTACCACAGTGGAAATTTCTATCCTGTATTAAAGTAACAAGATTTGTAACCTCCATTTTCAGGGTATTAGAAGGGGAAGATCTACAGCTGGGAAACTCAAACCAAACATCACGTCAAGATTTGAGAGATTCACCGGATTCATCAGGATCACCTTATCAGCCTTTGGAAAAACACCAATCACAGTGGGGAGAAACAGGACACATGTTCTGAGTGTGGATGCACCTTCAACCAATCGATTAGCCTGTTGGACTCGTGTGCTTAGCTGACTCAACACTGTAAATGTGGGGACAATGGGAATAGATGCAGATGCGCGTTGGGTGAAAACACATCAGGGAGAGACCATTTACCAACTGAGTGTGGAAAGAGATTCAGTCTCTCATCTCACCGACTGACATTCGAGAACTTAGAAAACAGATTTCCTCCTGTGAGTATAGAGCTGGGTTATTGGGCTGTGATGTTTTTACTTGTTCATCTTCTGGACTGTAATCCTTTGCCACTTATTTGACATGATCGGTTTACTTGTACATTTTTTTAAAATACATTTACTGAGTGTATTCAAATTTAAATTAAAACCAGCTTTGCAGACGTAAAGATTAGAGATAGTAAGGGCGTAGTTTATAGGCCCCCAAATAATAACTTCACGGTGGGGCGGACAATAATCAAGGGAATAATGGAGGCATGTGAAAAAGGAACGGCAGTAATCATGGGGGATTTTAACCTACATATCGATTGGTCAAATCAAATTGCACGGGGTAGCCTTGAGGAGGAATTCATAGAATGCATACGGGATTGTTTCTTAGAACAGTATGTTACAGAACCTTCAAGGAAGCAAGCTATCTTACATCCGGTCCTGTGTAATGAGAAAGGAATAGTAAACGATCTCCTAGTAAAAGATACTCTCGGAATGAGTGATCACAGTATGGTTGAATTTGTAATACAGATTGAAGGTGAGGAAGTAGTGTCTATGCTTAAACAAAGGGAACTACAGTGGGATGAGGGCAGAGTTGGCTAAAGTAGACTGGGAACACAGACTAAACAGTGGAGGACTTTAAAGGAGCTCTTTCATAGTGCTCAACAAAAATATATTCCAGTGAAAAAGAAGGGCGGGAAGAGAAGGGATAACCAGCCGTGGATAACCAAGGAAATAAAGGAGAGTAACAAATTAAAAAACAATGTGTATAAGGTGGCCAAGGTTAGTGGGAAAATAGGAGATTGGGAAAATTTTAAACGACAGCAAAGAATGACTAAGAAAGCAATAAAGAAAGGAAAGATAGAGTACGAAAGTAAACTTGCGCAAAACATAAAAACAGATAGTAAAAGCTTTTACAGATATATAAAACGGAAAAGAGTGACTAAAGTAAATGTTGATCCCTTAGAAGATGAGAAGGGGGATTTAATAATGGGAAATGTGGAAATGGCTGAGACCTTAAACAATTATTTTGCTTCGATCTTCACAGTGGAAGACACAAAAACCATGCCAAAAATTGCTGGTCACGGGAATGTGTGAAGGGAGGACCTTGAGACAATCACTATCACTTGGGAGCAGTGCTGGACAGGCTAATGGGACTCAAGGTAGACAAGTCCCCTGGTCCTGATGAAATGCATCCCAGGGTATTAAAAGAGATGGCGGAAGTTATAGCAGATGCATTCGTTATAATCTACCAAAATTCTCTGGACTCTGGGGAGGTACCAGCGGATTGGAAAGCAGCTAATGTAATGCCACTGTTTAAAAAAGGAGGCAGACAAAAGGCAGGTAACTATAGGCCGGTTAGCTTAACATCTGTAGTGGGGAAAATGCTTGAAGCTATCATTAAGGAAGAAATAGCAGGACATCTTGATAGGAATAGTGCAATCAAGCAAACGCAACATGGATTCATGAAGGGGAAATCATGTTTAACTAATTTACTGGAATTCTTTGAGGATATAATGAGCATGGTGGATAGAGGTGTACCGATGGATATGGTGTATTTAGATTTCCAAAAGGCATTCGATAAGGTGCCACACAAAAGGTTACTGCAGAAGATAAAGGTATGCGGAGTCAGAGGAAACGTATTAGCATGGATAGAGAATTGGCTGGCTAACAGAAAGCAGAGAGTCGGGATAAATGGGTCCTTTTCGGGTTGGAAATCGGTGGTTAGTGGTGTGCCACAGGGATCAGTGCTGGGACCACAACTGTTTACAATATACATAGATGACTTGGAAGAGGGGACAGAGTGTAGTGTAACAAAATTTGCAGATGACACAAAGATTAGTGGGAAAGCGGGTTGTGTAGAGGACACAGAGAGGCTGCAAAGAGATTGAGATAGGTTAAGCGAATGGGCTAAGGTTTGGCAGATGGAATACAATGTCGGAAAGTGTGAGGTCATCCACCTTGGGAAAAAAAAACAGTAAAAGGGAATATTATTTGAATGGGGAGAAATTACAACATGCTGCGGTGCAGAGGGACCTGGGGGTCCTTGTGCATGAATCCAAAAAAGTTAGTTTGCAGGTGCAGCAGGTAATCAGGAAGGCGAATGGAATGTTGGCCTTCATTGTGAGAGGGATGGAGTACAAAACAGGGAGGCCCTGCAGCAAATGTATAGGGTATTGGTGAGGCCGCACATGGAGTACTACGTGCAGTTTTGGTCACCTTACTTAAGGAAGGATATATTAGCTTTGGAGGGGGTACAGAGACGATTCACTAGGCTGATTCCGGAGATGAGGGGGTAACCTTATGATGATAGATTGAGTAGACTGGGTCTTTACTCTTTGGAGTTCAGAAGGATGAGGGGTGATCTTATAGAAACATTTAAGATGATGAAAGGGATAGACAAGATAGAGGCAGAGAGGTTGTTTCCACTGGTCGGGGAGACGAGAACTAGGGGGCACAGCCTCAAAATACGGGGGAGCCAATTTAAAACCGAGTTGAGAGGGAATTTCTTCTCCCAGAGGGTTGTGAATCTGTGGAATTCTCTGCCCAAGGAAGCAGTTGAGGCTAGCTCATTGAATGTATTCAAATCACAGATAGATAGATTTTTAACCAATAAGGGAATTAAGGGTTACGGGGAGCGGGGGGGTAAGTGGAGCTAAGTCCACGGCCAGATCAGCCATGATCTTGTTGAATGGCGGAGCAGGCTCGAGGGGCTAGATGGCCTACTCCTGTTCCTAATTCTTATGTTCTTATGTTATGCTTGATTTAAACATCGAAGGTGAGATAGATGCTTTGGGCACATGCTAAGTCCTGTAGCTGAAAGAGATTAACAGACTGGATTTTGTGTTTCGTGATCCTGGGCATGTTAGTTATCCCTACCCTGGACACCAAGGCAAAGAGAGGCACTCTGGACGCGATGGGGAACTGGGCCTTGTCCCCGAGAGTAACCAAAAGGTATCAGAACTGAAATAATCTCGAGTTAGAAAGGAGAAAAGGTCCAAAATGTAACAGGACATCAATTAGTCTCCTCTTATCATGGAGGTAACACATATTGACACATTAATATTTTGATATTTGAAATAATACAAACTCCAGCCCAGTTTTAGGGGTTATTAAGATCAGCAGAAACAAAACCCAACTGACAGAACGAACATCATGCAGTCAGGATGCGATTACCAGCAGTAATAATAGTAGAACTCAGCCCCTGCAGTCACTTGTGAACTCGCAATTCAGATGACTGAGTGAATCCCTTTCCACACTTCCCAGTGTGAACTCGCTGGAGTTTCAGCAGATCGGATGACTGAGTGAAACCCTGCCGACACATGGAGCAGGTGAACGGCCTCGCTCTGGTGTGACTGCGATGATGAATTTCTAGATCAGACTGGGAACTGAATCCCTTCTCACAGTCCATACATTCCCACAGCTTCCCCATGATGCGGGTGTCCTTGTATTTCTCCAGGTTGGACGATCAGTTGAAGTTTCGTCCACACACAGAACACGTGTAGTTTTTCCCCGCTGTGAGTGGTGCAATGTTTATCAGGCTGTGTAACTGATTGAAGTTCTTTCCACAGGCAGTGCAGTGGAACACTCTCACTTGGATGTGTGTGTGTCTCGGTGCTTTGCCAGTCACACTGATGTTTGAAATATTTTCCCACAGACAGAATAGACAAACATTGCTCCTTCCACATTCAAAGGCCAATGATGTTCATCATTTCCAGCTGACATGGTTGGGTTCAGTTCTGCATCCTCTGTGTGCAGAGTGAGAATAAAATCAATCAGCTGCTGATTTTCTCTGCTGGTCACTGGGCCCTTTTTGCTGGCCCAATAGGGTGAGCCTGTGCTGGCACAATAGGGTGAGCCTGGGCTGGCCCAATAGGGTGAGCCTGGGCTGGCCCAATAGGGTGAGCCGGGCTGGCCCAATAGGAGGAGCCCAGGCCCAGGGTCACCAGACGACTATCAGCACAACAAGGCTCCCTTTCAGGGGCCACTGACCTGGGCACAAACATGTGACCAATCAAACTGACAGACACCATGAAGCCCCGCCCACCCTTTGTCCCTGCACAAAGGGCCACGTATGCGCCGCGAGATCCGCCCTGACCAATATGACGGCCGCTGCACCCACTCTCCCCACCCACTCGTCCTGACCAAGATGGCGGCCGCTGAGCTCGCTCCCCCGCGCTGACCAAGATGGCGGCCGCTGAGGCCGTTCCCCCGGGCGCTCACTGAACGGGCCTGGAACCCGGGGGCAAACACGTGTTGTGATTTGGTGCCTGGGGCCGAGCCCGGGTGTGTGTGAAGCGGATGGTGCGGAGTGTTGTCTCTCGGGCCTGGGCCCGCACTCAGGCTGTGCGAAGCCCGCGTCCCCCCGGGGTTTATTAAACCAGGGAACTATTTGTTCTGCACTTTTCTGACTGACAGGCGACAAGAATCTACAACTCGGGGCATAGTTTCAGAATAAGGGGCTGCCCATTTAAAACGGAAATGAGGAAGAATTTCTTCTCCCAGAGGGTCGTGAATCTTTGGAATTCTCTGCCCCAGATAGCTGTGGAGGCTGGCTCATTGAACATATTTAAGGTGGAGAAACAAAAATTTTTGAATGATAAGGGAGTCAATGGTTTATGGGGAGCGGGCAGGGAAGTGGAGTTGAAGCCAAGATCAGATCAGCCATGATATTGAATAGCGAAGCGGGCTCGAGGGGCCAGATGGCCTACTCCTGCTCCTATTTGTTTGTCTTATGTTCTTATGTCCTTCCTATCCACTCCATCTGGGACCCTCATAATTTCATACACCTCAATTAAGTCTCCCCTCAGCCTCCTCTATTTCAAAGAAAACAACCCCAGCCCATCCAAACTTTCCTCAGAGCTAAAATTCTTCAGTCGAGGTAACATCCCCGTGATTCTCCTCTGTGCCCTCTCCAACGCAATCACATCTTTACTGTAATGTGATGACCAGAACTGTGCGAGTACTCCAGCTATGTCCTAACTTGTGTTTTACACAGTTTAGCATCACCTCCAGAGGGAGATGGGAGTCTGGAACTTACTGCCTGAAAGAGTAGTAGAGGCAGAAACCCTCATCGCATTTACAAAACTACTTGGATATGCACTAGATGTGCCGTAACCCACAGGGCAACAGACCAAGAGCTGGAAAGTGGGATTAGGCTGGATAGCTGTTTTTCAGCCACACAGACACGATGGGCCAAATGTCCTCCTTCTGTGTTGTAAACTATTACGATTCCATGGCACTAATCTCCTCCTGTCCGCTATAAACCAACCGCTGTCACAAACACCAATCTCCCGTCTGCTATAAACCAACCATCATCATCACAGGCAGTTCCTCGGAGTCGAGGATGACTTGCTTCCACATTAAAAATGAGGTCTCCGATGTCTATTAAGTCCAATGTGGAAGCTAGTCTCTGTCGCAGGTTGGACAGACAGTGGTTGAAAGTACGTTGATTGAAGTGCCAGTTTGTTGAAGTGCTTGGGTTGTCGTGCGCTCCTTCCGTCGTATGCGCTTGGTCTCCGTTTGCTGCAGGTGAAGAGATGCGAAGTGTTCAACGCACTCACGGATTATTCGCTTCCATTTTGAGTGATCTTGCGCCAGGGATTCCCAGGTGTTGGTGGGGATGTTGAACTTCTTCAAGGAGGCTTTGAATGTATCCTTGAAGCGTTTCCTCAGCCCCCCTGGGGATCGCTTGCCGTGACGAAGCTCCAAGACCGCTTGCTTTGGGAGTCTCGTATCGAGCATGTGGACGTGGCCCATCCATCATAGCTGATAGAGCGTGGTCAATGCTTCAATGCTGAGGATGTTGGTATTCGCAAGAACAGATGTTGGTGCACTTATCCTGCCAATGGATTTGCAGGATCTTCTGCAGGCAGCGTTCATGGTACTTCTCCAGTGCTTTCATGTGTCTGCAACGAGACCTGGGTGTCATGGTACATCAGTCATTGAAGGTTGGCATGCAGGTACAGCAGGCGGTTAAGAAAGCAAATGGCATGTTGGCCTTCATAGCGAGGGGATTTGAGTACAGGGGCAGGGAGGTGTTGCTACAGTTGTACAGGGCCTTGGTGAGGCCACACCTGGAGTATTGTGTACAGTTTTGGTCTCCTAACCTGAGGAAGGACATTCTTGCTATTGAGGGAGTGCAGCGAAGGTTCACCAGACTGAGTCCCAGGATGGCGGTACTGACCTATCAAGAAAGACTGGATCAACTGGGCTTGTATTCACTGGAGTTCAGAAGAATGAGAGGGGACCTCATAGAAACGTTTAAAATTCTGACGGGGTTAGACAGGTTAGATGCAGGAAGAATGTTCCCAATGTTGGGGAAGTCCAGAACCAGGGGACACAGTCTAAGGATAAGGGGTAAGCCATTTAGGACCGAGATGAGGAGGAATTTCTTCAACCTGTGGAATTCTCTACCACAGAAAGTTGTTGAGGCCAATTCACTAAATATATTCAAAAAGGAGTTAGATGAAGTCCTTGCTACTAGGGGAATCAAGGGGTATGGTGAGAAAGCAGGAATGGGGTACTGAAGTTGCATGTTCAGCCATGAACTCATTGAATGGCGGTGCAGGCTAGAAGGGCCGAATGGCCTACTCCTGCACCTATTTTCTATGTTTCTATGTATAGCCCATGTCTGAGAAGCATGTGTGAGAGCAGGTATCACGACTGCTCTGTAGACCATGTGCTTTATGCCGCTTTTATGATTCTGCTCTTCAAACACTCTATTCCTTAGGCGACCAATTGCTGCGCTAGCACACTGAAGGCGGTGTTGGACCATGTCACCATTATCTGCCCTTGTTGACAGTAGGCTCCCGAGGCATGGAAAATGATCCATGTTGTCCAAGGCCACATCATGGATTTTGATAATCCAGAGGGCAGTGCTGTGTGGCAGGGGTCAGGTTGATAGAGCACCTTTGTTTTACGGACGTTTAGTGTAAGGCCTATGCTCTCAGACGCTATGGTGAACTTGCTGACGATGGTTTGGAGTTCGTCCTCTGAGTGAGCGCAGACGCAAGCATCATCTGCATATTGTAATTCGATGACAGAGGATGGCATGACCTTGAACAGTTTCCCGTTTGTTCTGTAGATTATCTCCACTCCAGCGGGAAGCTTACTGACGGTGAAATGTAGCATTGCAGCAAGGAAGATCGAGAAGAGCGTCGGTGCAATGACACAGCCTTGCTTCACTCCGGTTCGTACATGAATTGGGTTTGTGGTGGATCTATTGGTCAGGATCACGGCTTGTATGTGATCATGAAGCAAGCGGTGGATGGTGACAAATTTTTGAGGACAGCCGAATTTGAAGAGTACACTCCATAATCCCTCACGGTTGACAGTGTCAAGGGCCTTGGTCAGGTCAAAGAAGGTTGAACCAGCCCCACAGTCACTGACACCAAGCTCCTCCCATGTGATATAAACCAACCCTTGTCACTGACACCAAGTGGACTGGGAAAATATGTTAAAGGGTAAGACTGTAGAAACACAATGGCAAACATTTAAGGAGATATTTCATAACCCTCAGCAAAGATTTATTCAAGTGAGAAATAAAGATGCTAAGAGAAGGATGAACCATCCCTGGCTAACTAAGGATGTAAAGGATGGTATCAAGTTGAAAAAAAAGGCATACAATGTTGCGAAGGACAGTGGAAGGCAGAGGATTGGGAATTTTTTAGAAACCAGCAAAGGACTATAAAAATGATAAAGACAGAGAAGATATCATATGAGAGCAAGCTAGCAAGAAATATAAAAACAGATAGTAAGAGCTTCTACAGGTATATAAAAAGGAAATGAGTAGCTAAGGTAAACGTTGGTCCCTTAGAGCATGAGACTGGAGAATTAAAAATGGGAAACATGGAAATGGCAGAGATTTTGAACAAATAATTTGTATCGGTAGAGGACACTAAAAACATCCCAATAGTCAAAGAGATATTGTGGGTGGGGGGGACACTTAAAAGTCACTATCACCAGAGATAAAGTACTAATCAAACAAATGGGACTAAAGGTGAACAAGTCCCCTAGACCCGAGGACATGCATCCTTGGGTCTTAAAAGAAGTGGCAGCAGAGATAGTGGATGCATCGGTTGTAATCTACCAAAATTCCCTGAATTCTGGAGAGATCCCAGCGGACTGGAAAACTGCAAATGTAACACCCTTGTTCAAGTAAGGAGGGAGACAGAAAGCAGGAAACTGTAGACCAGTTAGCCTACCATGTGTCATTGGGAAAATACTGGAGTCCATCATTAAGGAAGTAGTAGCAGGACATTTAGCAAATCATATTGCAGTCAAGCAGAGTCAGCATGGTTTTATGAACGGGAAATCATGTTTGACAAATTTGCAGTTGTTTGAGGATGTAATGAGCAGGGTGGATAAAGGGGAACAGTTGATATCGTATCTTTGGATTTCCAGAAAGCATTGATAAATTGCCACACAAAAGGTTACTGCACAAGCTAAGAGCTCACAGGGTTGGGGGTAATATATTAGCATGGATAGAGGATTGGCTAACTAACAGAAAACAGAGAGTCAGGACAAATGGGTCATTTTCAGGTTGGAAAACTGTAATTTTTGGGGTGCCGCAGGGATCAGTGCTGGGGCCTCAACTATTTACAATTGATATTAATGACTTGATGAAGGGACCAAGTGTAACGTAGCCAAATTTGCTGATGATACAAGGATAGGTGGGAAAACAAGTGTGAGGAGGACGCAAAGAATCTACAAAGGGATACAGATAGGCTCAATGAGCGGGCAAAAATCTGGCAGATGGACTATAATGCAGTAAAATATCAGGTTATAATAAAAAAGCAAATTATTATTTAAATGGGGATGGATTACAAAATGTTGTAGTACAGAGGGATCTGGGGGTTCTTGTACATGAAACTCAAAAGGTTAGCATGCAGATACAGCAAATAATCAGGAAGGCAAATGGAATGCTGGCCTTTATTGCAAGGGGGATGGAGTATAAAAGTAGGGAAGTCCTGCTACAACTGTACAGGGCGTTGGTAAGATCACACCTGGAGCACAGTTTTGGTCTAGACTTGTCTCCAGTTCCGTGCTGAGGGGATTGCTACACCAGACGGGAGGCGCAACATTTGGGGACACTGATTCCCCACCAATTCCCATTCCCCTTCTTTCTGGTGGATAATGAAGGGGCCACTGTGTGTAATGTGCAAGTCAGTAAGAATTGTCAGCAAGCTCTTTCTAATTGGAGATATTATTCAGTGGAAACTTTCACACACTATTGTAAATTTTGTACAAAGATCAATTTAGAATTAAAGTAAAAGATCATAATTTTATTGCAAACTGAATTTCTGTTGTGAGTCACTGAATTAAGGGGAAAGATAACACACATGGACACTGCAGCCCCGAGAACACAATCAGCAATATATCCAGAATATTAAAGTCCAGCCCAGTTATAGAGTTATTAACATCAGCAGAAACAAACCCCAACTGTCAGAATGAACATGGTTCAGTCGGGATGTGATTAACAGCAGCAATAACAGCACATTCCAACCCCTGCAGTCACTTGTGAACTCGCTGGTGTCTCAGCAGGTGGGATGACCGAGCGAATCCCTTCCCAGTCGGAGCAGGTGAACGGCCTCTCCCCAGTGTGAACTCGCTGGTGTGTCAGCAGGTGGGAAGAATGAGTGAATCCCTTCCCACACACGGGGCATGTGAACGGCCTCTCCCCAGTGTGACTGCGTCGATGAATTTCCAGCTCAGATGGTGATCTGAATACCTTTCCACAGTCACCACATTCCCACAGTTTCTCCATAGTGGGGGTATCCTTGTGACTCTCCATGGTTGGATGATCAGTTGAAGCCTCGCCCACGCACACAACACATTTAGAGTTTCTCCACGCTGTGAATGGTGCGATGTTTTTTTAGGTTGTGTAACTGGTTAAAGCTTTTTCCACAGGCAGTGCACTGGAACACTCACCTGGGTGTGTGTCTCGGTGCCTTTCCAGTCACACTGATATTTGAAATCTTTTCCCACAGACAGATCGGACAAAAATTTCTCCTTCCACTTTGAAAGGCCGATGATATTCAAGTCCTGCTCTGTGAGATCTTGATGCGATGTTTGGTTTGTGTTTCCTGTCTGAAAATCTCCCCTTCTAATATGCTGCAAAAGGAGATAATAAAACTCATCACTGTCAGTCCAAGACAGAAATTCAGAATAGGCACATCGAGGGGCCTAGTTTTGACAGGAGTTGCTCCTATTTTCTTGGGGCAACTAGTTTTTTTTGGAGTACCCACATTTAGTTTGCTCCAGTTTCAGTCAGTTAGTTTAGTTTCTTTTTAGTTCAGTTTTTTTCCCCCAAAAGGGGCGTTACCAGCCACGTGTGCCTGTTTTGGACATTTAAGAAAGTTTAGACAGCGAAAAGTTACTCCAAACTAACTTAGGCCTGAGTAAGTGTCCACTTTTGTACAATCAGAAAAACCTTGCGGACACTTTAGAAATCAGGCGCAGGTAGCAAGAAATGGGGGGGGGGGAGGGGGAAGGAAAGTTAGAGGGAAGTTGGAGGATTTTACAAAGCATTAAACACTTCACTTAAAAATAAAGAACCATCATCAATAATACATGATCAATAAATCAATCAATAAAAAATAAAAAATAAATTAAAAAATCAATAAATAAAAAATTTAAAGTTCCTACCTCACCTACTGCAGCACCTATCTGTTCGGGAGCACCAGGAGCCATCCAGCAGCACACAGCCGCACACTCAGCCGTGCCTGCCTGCCTGATGACATTTTCAAGGGGAATAGTTCGGGCGGGGCCCGCCGCCGGCGGAACTCTTGGAGGTGCACCGTTCTGTGGGCCAGTCGAAACTTGGCCCCCTAGTTTCCATGGAACATTCTTTCCTCTCTTGTTCTTCCAAAGCTGTAAATCCCTGTCCCACACATTGTCCCTCCTGCTGTGCTGAAATCCAAACCCATCACACATTTCTAGACTGTTTCTCCTCCACTCCTAGTTTTCACCACCAATTCTGGCTGGGCTAAGAAATATACTCACTGGTACACTTCCTTCACCTCAAGGAGTGGACTCTGGCTGGGTTCACTTGTACACCCACTGGTTCCCCTCCCCCGAGTGGGTGATTCTGGCTGCGTTCAGTTCTACACTCACTGGTTCCCCTCCCCTGAAGGTACTGACTCTGGCTGGGTTCACTTCTACACTCACTGGTTCCCCTCCCTCTCCCTCCCCTGAACATGCCGATTCTGGCTGGGTTCAGTTGTACACTCATCAGTTTCTCTCCAATATGTGACTCATGTGCCCAATGTTCATGTGTGAACCTCGACAGTGAGTGTCAACAGGCTATTCCACTGTCCTCACCTGAGGCCTCACACGTGCATTTTCCAGCAGGGTCACTGGGCCCTCCTCACAATGGCTCAATTTCTAAACGATAAAGGGATAATGGATTATAGGGGCGGGCAGGGAACAGAAGAACATAAGAAATAGGAACAGGAGTAGGCCGTATGGCCCCTCGAGCCTGCTCTGCCATTCAATAAGATCATGGCTGATCCCATCATGGACTCAGCTCTACTTTCTCGCCCACTTCCCATAACCCCTTATCGTTTCAGGAACTATCTCCTTCTGTCTTAAATTTATTCAATGTCCCAGCTTCCACAGCTCTCTGAGGCAGCAAATTCCACAGATTCACAACCCCGAGAGAAGAAATTCCTCCTCATCTCTGTTTTAAATGTTCGGCCCCTTATTCTAAGATCATGCCCTCTAGTTCTAGTCTCCCCATCAGTGGAAACATCCTCTCTGCATCCACCTTATCAAGCCCTCTCATAATCTTCTAGGTTTCGATAAGATAACTCCTCTCATTCTTCTGCATTCCAAAGAGTAGAGGCCCAACCTACTCAACCTTACCTCTTAAGTCACGTCATAATCCCCGGAATCAACCTAGTGAATCTTCTCTGAACTGCCTCCAAAACAAGTATATCCTTTCATAAAGATGGAAAGCAAAACTGCACGCAGTATTCCAGGTGTGGCCTCGCCAATACCTTATATAGCTGTAGCAAGACTTCCCAGTTTTTATACTCCATCCCCTTTGCAATCAAGGCCAAGATACAATTGGCCTGCCTGATCACTTGCTGAACCTGCATACTATCCTTTTGTGTTTCATGCACAAGTACCCCCAGGTCCCACTGTAACGCGGCACTTTGCAATCTTTCTCCATTTAAATAATAACTTTCTCTTTGATTTTTTTCTGCCAAAGTGCGTGACCTCGCACTTTCCAACATTATACTCCATCTGCCAAATTTTTGGTCACTCAGTTAGCCTTTCTGTCCTTTTGCAGATTTCGTGTGTCCTCACACATTGCTTATCCACCCATCTTTGTATCGTCAGCAAACTTGGCTACGTTACAGTCTGTCCCTTCTTCCAAGTCGTTAATATAGATTGTAAATAGTTGGGGTCCCAGCACTGATCCCTGCGGCACCCCACTAGTTACTAGTTGCCAACCCGAGAATTAACCATTTATCCCGACTCTCTGTTTTCTGTTAGTTAGCCAATTCTCTATCCATGCTAATATATTGTCCCCAACCTCCTCAACATTTCCTCATAAGTCCACCCACTCATCTCCGGAATCAACCGAGTGAACCTTCTCTGAACTGCCTCCCCTCTCCTCCCCTGAAGATGCTGACTCTGGCTGGTTTCAGTTCTGCACTCACTGGTAACCCTCCCACTCCTCCCCGAAGATGCTCACCCTGGCTGTATTCAGTTCCACTCACTGGTTCCCCTGCCCTGAAGGTGTAGACTCTGGCTGGGTTCAGTTCTACACTCACTGGTTCCCCTCCCTCCCCTCCCCTGAAGGTGCAGACTCTGGATGGGCTCAGCTACAGACTCTCTGGTTCCCTTCAGTCTCCTAAAGGAGCTGACGGTGACTGTGTTCAATTCTACACTCACTAGTTCCCCTCCCTCCCATCTGCCCCTCCCCTTATGGTGCTGACTCTGGCTGTGTTCAATTCCACACTCACTGGCTTCCCTCCCTTTCCTCCCCTGTAGGTCCTGACTCTGTCTCTGTTCAATTCCACACTCACTGGCTCCCCTCTCCTCCCCTAAAGATGCTGACTCTCTCTGGTTTCAGTTCTGCACTCACTGGTTAACATAAGAACATAAGAAATAGGTGCAGGAGTAAGCCATACGGCTCCTCGAGCCTGCTCCTCCATTTAATATGATCATGGCTGATCCGATTATGGACTCGGGTCCACTTCCCTGCCCGCTCCCCATAACCCCTTATTGTTTAAGAAACTGTCTATCTCTGTCTTAAATTTATTCAATGACCCAGCTTCCACAGCTCTCTGAGGCATCAAATTCCACAGATTTACAACCCTCTAAGAAATTTCTCCTCATCACAATTTTAAATGGGCGGACCCCTTATTCTAAGATTATGCCCTCCAGTTCTAGTCTCTCCTATCAGTGGAAACAGCCTCTCTGCGTCAACCTTGCCAAGCCCCTCATAATCTTCTACGTTTCGATAAGATCACCTCGCATTCTTCTGAATTCCAATGAGTAGAGGCCCAATCTACCTCAACCTTTCCTCATAAGTCAACCCCCTCATCTACGGAATCAACCTAGTGAACCTTTTCTGAACTGCTTCCAAAGCAAGTATATCCTTTCGTAAATATGGAAACCAAAACTGCACGCAATATTCCAAGTATAGCCTCACCAATACCCTGTACAACTGTAGCAAGACTTCCCTGTTTTTGTACTCCATCCTCTTTGTAATAAAGGCCAAGATTCTATTGGCCTTCCTGATCACTTGCTGGACCTGCATACTAACCTTTTGTGTTTCATGCACAAGTACCCTCAGTAAATAATAATTTGCTCTTTAGATTTTTTTTCTGCCGAAGTGCGAGAACTCACACTTTCCAACATTTTACTCCATCTGCCAAATTTTTGCCCACTCACTAAGCCTGTCTGTGCCCTTTTGCAGATTTTGTGTGTCCTCCTCACAAATTGCTTTTCCTCTCATCTTGGTATCGTCAGCAAACTTAGCTACGTTACACTCGGTCCCTTCTTCCAAGTCGTTAATATAGATTGTAAATAGTTGGGGTCCCAGCATTGATCCCTGCGGCAACCCACTAGTTACTGATTGCCAAACCGAGAATTAACCATTTATACCGTCTCTCTGCTTTCAGTTAGTTAGCCAATCCTCTATCCATGCTAATATATTGCTGCCAACCTCCTCAACATTTCCTCATAAGAACCCCCTCATCTCTGGAATCCACCTCGTGAACTTTCTCTGAACTGCTTCCCCTCTCCTGAAGGTGCTGACTCTGTCTGGTTTCAGTTCTGCACTCACTGGCTTTCCTCCCTCTCCTAAAAGGAGCTGACACTGACTGGGTTCAGTTCTACACTGACTGGTTCCCCTCCCTCTCCTCCCCTGAAAGTGCTGACTCTGGCTGGGTTCAGTTCTACACTCACTGGTTCTCCTCCCCTGAAGGTGCTGACTCTGGCTGGGTTCAGTTCTACACTCACTGGTTCCCCTCCCTCTCCTTCCCTGAAGGTGCTGACTCTGGCTGGGTTCAGTTCTCCACTCACTGGTTCCCCTTCCCTGAAGGTGCTGACTCTGGCTGGGTTCAGTTCTACACTCACTGTTTCCCCTCACCTGAAGGTGCTGACTCTGGCTGGGTTCAGTTCTACACTGACTGGTTCCCCTCCCTCTCCTCCCCTGAAGGTGCTGACTCTGGCTGGGTTCAGTTCTCCACTCACTGGTTCCCCTCCCCTGAAGGTGCTGACTCTGGCTGGGTTTTCAGTTCTACACTCACTGGTTCCCCTCACCTGAAGGTGCTGACTCTGGCTGGGTTCAGTTCTACACTCACTGGCTCCCCTCCCTCCCATCTGCCCTTTCCCTTAAGGCACTAACTCTGGCTGTGTTCAATTCCATACTCTCTGTTTCTGCTCCCACCCCTCTCCCGCAGGCAGAGTTTAGGGAGCTAGGAACGGGATTAAAACGCAGGACCTCAAAAGGTAGTAATCTCCGGATTACTCCTGGTACCACGAGCTAGTGAGTACAGAAATAGGAGGATAGAGCAGATGAATGTGTGGCTGGAGAGATGGTGCAGGAGGGAGGGCTTTAGATTCCTGACACATTGAGACCGCTTCTGGGAGAGGTGGGACCTGTACAAACCGGACGGGTTGCACCTCAACAGAGCTGGGACCAATATCCTCGCGGGGCAGGGGGGGTTTGCTCGTGTTGTTGGGGAGGGTTTAAACTAGCTTGGCAGGGGGATTGGAACCTGACAATAGATTCAGTAGGGAGGGGAGTAAAGCTGGAATTAGAAACCAAAAAGAAAGAAAGTGAATTTGCAGGAGAGAGGAAACAAGCAGAAAAAAAGGGTAAAAAAACAAACTTAAAGGCATTTTGTCTCAATGCACGTAGCATTTGTAACAAAATAGATGAGTTGACGGCAAAAATAGATACAAATGGGTATGATCTGATAGCCATTACAGAGACGTGGTTGCAAGACCACCAGGACTGGGAATTAAATATTCAGCGGTACTTGACAATCCAGAAAGACAGACAGAAAGGAAAAGGAGGTGAGGTAGCTCTGTTGATAAAGGATGGAATCACTGCAATAGTGAGAAACGATATTGGCTCAAATGATAAAGATGTTGAAACAGTTTGGGTGGAGATAAGGAATAAGGGGAAAAGTCACTGGTGGGTGTAGTCTATAGACCCCCCTAACAGTAGCAACTCTGTTGGTCGGAGCGTAAACCAGGAAATAGTGGGAGCTTGTAAAAAGGGAACAGCAATAATTATGGGCGATTTTAACCTCCGTATTGATTGGACAAATCAAATTGGTCAGGGTAGCCTTGAAGAAGAGTTCATAGAGTGCATAAGGGCCGGGTTCCTTGAAAAGTATGCAACGGAAACAACCAGGGGGCAGGCTATCTTAGATCTGGTCCTGTGTAACGAGACAGGATTAATAAACAATCTCCTAGTAAAGGATCCCCTTGGAAGGAGTGATCAAAGCATGATTGAATTTCAAATTCAGATGCAGGGTGAGAAAGTTGGATCTCTAACCAGCGTACTAAGCTTAAATAAAGGAGACTACAAAGGTATGAGGGCAGAGTTGGGTAAAGTGGACTGAGAAAATAGATTGAAGTGCAGGACGGTTGATGAACAGTGGTGTACATTTGAGGAGATATTTCACAACTCTCAAGAAAATTATATTCCAGTGAGGAGGAAAGGGTGAGAGAGAAAAGATAGGCATCCGTGGCTAACTAAAGAAATAAAGGATGGTATCCAATTAAAAACAAGGGCATACAAAGTGGCCAAAACTACTGGGAGGACAGAAGACTGGGAAGCTTTTAAAAGCCAGCAAACAATGACTAAAAAAATGATTAAGAAAGGGAAGATAGACTATGAAAGTAAACTAGCACGAAATATAAAAACAAATAGCAAGAGTTTCTATAGGTACATAAAAAGAAAACAAGAGTGGCTAAAGTAAATGTTGGTCTCAGAGGACGAGACCGGGGAATTAGTAACGAGCAACATGGAGACGGCAGAAACTCTAAACAAATATTGTGTATCAGTCTTTACGGTAGAGGACACTAACAATATTCAAACAGTGGATAGTCAAGGGGCTTTAGGGGGGGAGGAACTTAACACAATCACAATCACTAAGGAGGTGGTACTCAGTAAGATAATGGAACGAAAGGCAGATAAATCCCCTGGACCTGATGGCTTGCATCCTAGGGTCTTAAGAGAAGTAGCGACAGGGATAGTGGATGCATTGGTTGTAATTTACCAAAATGCCCTGGATTCTGGAGAGGTCCCAGCAGATTGGAAAACTGCAAATGTAACGCCCCAATTTAAAAAAGGAGGCAGACAAAAAGCAGGAAACTATAGACCAGTTAGCCTAACATCTGTGGTTGGGAAAATGTTGGAGTCCATTATTAAAGAAGCAGTAGCAGGACATTTGCAAAAGCAAAATTCAGTCAGGTAGAATCAGCATGGATTTATGAAGGGGAAGTCATTTTGACAAATTTGCTGGAATTCTTTGAGGATGTAACGAACAGGGTGGATAAAGGGGAACCAATAGATGTGGGGTATTTGGACTTTAAGAAGACATTTGACAAGGTGCCACATAAAAGGTTACTGCACAAGATAAAAGTTCACGGTATTGGGGGTAATATATTAGTATGGCTAGAGGATTGGCTAACGAACAGAGAATCGGGATAAATGGTTCATTCTCGGATTGGCAATCAGTAACTAGTGGGTGCCGCAGGGATCAGTGCTGGGTCCCCAACTATTTACAATCTATATTAACGACTTGGAAGAAGGGATCGAGTGTAATGTAGCCAAGTTTGCTGACGACACAAAGATGGGAGGAAAAGCAATGAGTGAGGAGGACACAAAAAATCTGCAGAAGGACATAGACAGGCTAAGTGAGTGGGCAAAAATTTGGCAGATGGAGTATCATGTTAAAAAGTGTGAGGTCATGCACTTTGGCAGAAAAAAAATCAAAGAGCAAGTTATTATTTAAATGGAGAAAGATTGCTAAGTGCCGCAGTACAGCGGGACCTGGGGGTACTTGTGCATGAAACACAAAAGGATAGTATGCAGGTACAGCAAGTGATCAGGAAGGCCAATGGTATCTTGGCCTTTATTGCAAAGGGGATGGAGTTTTAAAGCAGGGAAGTCTTGCTACAGATATACAAGGTTTTGGTGAGGCCACACCTGGAATACTGTGTGCAGTTTTAGTTTCCATATTTACGAAAGGATATACTTGCTTTGGAGACAGTTCAGAGAAGGTTCACGAGGTGGATTCCGGGGATGAGGGGGCTGACATATGAGGAAAGGTTGAGTAGGTTGGGCCTCTACTCATTGGAGTTTAGAAGAATGAGAGGTGATCTTATCGAAACGTATAAGATTATGAGGGGACTCGACAAGGTGGATGCAGAGAGAATGTTTCCACCGATGGGGAGACTAGAACTAGAGGGCATGATCTTAGAATAAGGGGCCGCCCATTTAAAACAGAGATGAGGAAAAATTTATTTTCTCAGAGGGTTGTAAATCAGTGGAATTCGCTGCCTCAGAGAGCTGTGGAAGCTGGGACATTGAGTAAATTTAAGACAGAAATAGACAATTTTTTAAATGATAAGGGGATAAGGGGTTATGGGGAGCGAGCCTGGAAGTGGAACGGAGTCCATGATCAGATCAGCCATGACCTTATTGAATGGCGGAGCAGGCTCAAGGGGCCGTATGTTCCTATTTCTTATGTTCTTATGTACACTGTCTAACGAAACACTCCCAGGACAGGTGCAGCACAGATTAGATAGAGAGTAAACCTCCACCTACACTGTCCCATCAGAAACTCCAAGGTCAGGTACAGCATGGGTTGGATGCAGCATAAAGCTCCCTCTACACTGTCCCATCAAACACTCGAAGGGCAGGTATGGAACATAAGAAATAGGAGCAGGAGTAGACCATTTGGTCCCTCGAACCTGCTCCGCCATTCAATAAGATCACAGCTGATCGGATCCAGACCTCAACTCCACTTCCCCGCCTGCGCCCCATAATCCTTGACGCCCTTATCGTTGGAAAATCTGTCGATCTCCACCGTAAATACATTCAATGACCCCAGCTGCCACAGCTCTGAGGTAGCAAATTCCAAAGATTCACAACCCTCAGAAGTTGTGGTTTTTGTTTTTAATTTGGTTTTACCGACTGATTTTGGTTTTAAATGAGCGACCCCTTATTCTGAAACTATGCCCCCTAGTTCTAAATTCCCCCACGGAGGGAAACATCCTCCCTGCATCTACCCGTCAAGCCCCCTCAGAATCTTATACCTTTCAATAAGATCACCTCCAAGTCTTCTAAACTCCAAGGAGTATAGGCCCAACCTGCTCAAACTTTCATCTCCGCCATCAACCTCATGAACCTACTCTGAACTGCCTCCAGTGCAAGTATATCCTTCCTTAAATAAGGAGACCAAAACTGTGCGCAGTACTCCAGGTGTGGACTTACCAATGCTATATACAGTAGCAGCAGGATTTCCCTACTTTTATACTCCATCCCCCTTGCAATAAAGGCCAACATTCCATTTGCCTTCCTAACTAATTGTAGTAACTGCACGCTAAATTTTTGTGTGTCCTGTACAAGGACCCCCAGATCCCGCTGTACATGGCATTTTGTAATCTCTCCCCATTTAAATAGTAATTTGCTTTTTTATTTCTCCTACCAAAGTGGATAAGCTCACATTTTCCCACATTATACTCCATCTGCCAAAGTTTTGCCCACTTACTTAGCCTATCTATATTTGTAGATTATTTGCATCCTCTTCACAACTTGCTAGGTTAGCACAGGTTCTGTACACAGTAAAGCTCCCTCTACACTGTCCCATCAAACACTCGCAGGACAGTTACAGCACGGGATTCGATAGAGTAAATCTCCCTTATTACAACAGTGACTACAATCCAAAGTACTTCATTGGCTGTAAAGCGCTTTGAGAGGTCCAGTGGTCGTGAAATGCGCCGAATAAATCCAAGTCTTTCTCTCTCTACACTGTCCCATCAGACACTGCCAGCCCATAATGAGCAGGGCTCAGGGAGGTTGGTTGCTCGCTCGGCACTGCAGTGATGTCATAAAGCACGGCCGTTCAGCCCAGTGGGTCCTCTCCTTGTCCCTTTAAATGTGGAGAGCTGGGACATCCTGTCTCAACGCACATCCCCCTGTTCATACTGAGAATCCCTGGGGAAGGCCCAAGGCCCAGAGTGTGGAACACAACCAAGGGGGAAAGAGGAGGAGAGCTGGTGCAGTGTGGAAGATGAGGGAGGAGTCTGTTCATTCCCAGGGGCAGATCAGACAAAGTGCTTTGAGTGGTGGGTCCAGTCGTGAAACTGAAATGAAACCATAGGGAATAATCCAATCCAAGGGAATAAGCAACGGGTCATTGGGCAGAAATCACAACCGGCCCAGAATTATTCAATGGGCGAGCATCGATTGCTTATTGTGGGAAGTTCTACACTTCAACCATCCATTGAGTGAAGAAGTGTTTCCTAACATCTCTCCTGAATGGTCTGGCTCTGATTTTAAGGTTATGTCTCCTCGTCCTAGACACCCACCACAGCAGAATCAATTTCCCTCTATCTACCTTAGCAATTGCTTTCAAAATCCCACGAAATTCCCACAGACAAGGTGGAGTATGAGTTAGATACAGAGTAAAGTTCCCTCTACACTGCTGCAGGGCAAACTTCGGTGTCCGTCCCGACTGCGCTGCTGGCAGCTTATCGATTAAAATTCAGCAGCAGTACGATCTGCCACTGCACTGAAAACTTTCCACCTGCAGTTCCTGATCAGTTTCAGGTTAAAGCTCCCTCTAAATTGTCCCATCAAGCACTCCCAGGGCAGGGGCAGCAAGAATTAGATACACAGTAAATCTGTGTCAGAGGAACTGTACCCCACTGAGTGTCAGTGCCAGAGGAAACTGTACACCAGTGAGAGGCAGGGCCAGAGGAAACTGTACCCCAGTGAGAGTCAGTGCCAGAGGAACTGTACCCCAGTGAGAGCCAGTGCCAGAGGAAACTGTACCCCAGTGAGAATCAGTGCCAGAGGAACCTGTACCCCTGAGAGAATTAGTGCCAGAGGAACCTGTATGCCAGTGAGAGTCAGTGCCAGAGGAAACTGTACCCCAAAAGAGAGTCAGTGCCAGAGGAAACTGTACCCCAGTGAGTCAGTGCCAAAGGAAACTGTACCCCAGTGAGAGTCAGTGCCAAAGGAAACTGCACCCCAGTGAGAGTCAGTGCCAGAGGTATCTGTAACCCAGTGAGAGCTAGTGCCAGAGGAAACTCTACCCCAGTGAGAATCAGTGCCAGAGCAAACTGTACCCCAGTGAGATAGTGCCAGAGGAACTGTACCCAGGTGAGTCAGTGCCAGAGGAAACTGTATCCCAGAGAGTCATTGCCAGAGGAAGCTGTATCCCAGAGAGAGTCATTGCCAGAGGAAGCTGTATCCCAGAGAGAGTCATTGCCAGAGGAAACTGTACCCCAGAGGAAACTGTACCCCAGAGTCAGTGCCAGACGAAACTGTACCCCAGAGAGTCACTGCCAGAGGAAGCTGTACCCCAGTGAGAGTCAGTGCCAGAGGAAACTGTACCCCAGTGAGAGTCATTACAATTCGAAATATCTTCAGTTATCAGCAACAAATTACATTTATAATGCGCCTTAAACATAGTAAAATGTCCCAAGGCACTTCACAGGACCGTTATCAAACAAAATTTGACACCCAGTCACTTAAGGAAATATTAGCACAGGTGACTAAAAGCTTGTTCAAAAGGATAGGTATTAAGAAGTATTATAAAGATCAAGAAGTTTAGGGAGGAAATTCCAGAGCTTATAGCCTCTACAGCTGAAGGTACGGCCACCAATATTGGAGGGATGAAAATTGGGGCTGCTCAAGAGGCCAGAATTGAAGGAATGCAAAGATCTCTGAGGGTTGTAGGGCTGGAGGAGATTACAGCAATAGGGAGAGGCAAGATCCTGGACTGATTTCAAAACAAGGATAAGAATTTTGAAATTGAGGCATTGATGGAGCAGGAGCCAATGTAGTTCAGCGAGCTCAGGGGTGATGGGTGAACGGAAATTGGTACAAGTTGGGATGAGAGGGCTGAGGACAGATTGATTAGAATAGGCCTATATTCTCTGGAGTTTAGAAGAATGGAAGGTGAAATCATTGAAACATAAAATTCTCAGTAGAATTGACAAGGGCTGGATAATCTCGAAGTAGGGATCCTAGTATTAGGATAAGAGATCGCCCATTAAAGACTGAGATGAGGAGATATTTCTTCACTAAAGTTGTGAATATTTGAAATTTTCTATTGAATCGAGATCTTACTGAATTGTGGAGCAGACGGGAGGGGTCGTATGGCCTACGCCTGCTGCTATTTCTTGTGTTCTTGAGTAAGGATTACGGGCAGGAGTGTTTTTGAAGAGCTTAAGTTTGCGGAGAGTGTGAGGCCGATCAGAAGAGCATTGGAATAATCCAATGTAGCGGTAACAGAGGCATGGATGAGGGTTTGAGCAGATGAGCGGAGGAAGGGGTAGAGACCGGTGATATTATGGAGGTGGAAGTAAGTGTACTCAGTGATTGAGGGAATATGGGTTCAGAAGCTCATCTCGGGAACAAGTACGAGGCCAATCAATAAACTGCAAATCTCCATATTTGTGTTTCAGTATATTAGAATACTACATATCTCTAGTGATCAATTAATCAGAAATGCTTCAATATTAGTAGCTATCAATATATGTTCCTATAATTCTAAATGTTCATGAATGAATAATTGATTCTATGGGTGATAGGCCGTGCTGGTCTTTCAGATGGGTCTGTGCATCGTGATCAGTGAATTGTCTCTGTGCTTCTGCTTCAATCTTTCCATTGGCTTTCTCACCAGATGGGAAATATTTGAACATTGAGATCTGATGGTGTCGGTGTGAGTGCAGCCGCACCGAATGTACAGAGACCGGTCCATCTGCTGGGCTCTGCCTCAAACTGGAGTCACCTCTGAGATCAAAGCCCTTTACTCTAAAACACACACAAGATTCACTGTGACTGTGTTTAGAGACAGAAACTCATCTCACTTCACATCCCATTACACGGCCTCATGCTGGATAATTGTGCTCGGTGGTCAGACTCTCCCAGTCTCATTTCCTGTCTTACTGTGAAACCTGTGTGTACTGTCTACAGGACTGGTGTGTATCTGAGTAAATGGCATTTTCTCTTACCTTCCTCCCCAGTCGATCTATTGAAGCGCTTTCAATCGGAAGGAGCTCACTGGTTGGTGCTCTCACAATCCTGCGCTGGTTCACCTGCTGTTGCTTCTCAATCCACAATCCCTGTTTCCTTCCAGCCGTGGAACTTAATCAGTCACTCCGCCATTCACCGGGTAATCTAATTATGACAGGGCAGAAAGTTAGAAGATTAATGTTGTGAAGTGGAATGTAGTGCAAATTGTTTTTCCAATGTTTCAGAAACGTATATGTTCAGTATTTCTGTTTGATTTTATCCTTTTCCTCAGATCCCTGTCCTACCCGTCTGGACTTACAGAAAATCACCAGAATTCTCCCCGGGTTACACACTGTCTGATCTCACTGGGCCCACCCCCAGGTTACACACTGTCTGATCTCACTGGTCCCACCCCCGGGTTACACACTGTCTGATCTCACTGGGCCCACCCCCGGGTTACACACTGTCTGATCTCACTGGGCCCCCGGGAACAGGGGGTCGGGACGAGGGGGTGGGGAGGGGGAAAAGAAGGGGGGTGAGGTTGAGGGAGAGGAGGGGAGAAGAGAGGGTGAGAGGAGGGGAGAGGGACGGTTATAGAAGTCCCTCAGCTTTCCCAGGAACGCTTCCCCCCCGCACAACTCTGTCCCCCTCGCCTGTCGAACCACCCCCCCCCCACTCGGCAAACGTCAGTCTCCTCCCTCCCCAATCATTCTGGGGGTGTGCCTGTGTCAGTCTGTGCGAGCGTGTCCGTGTCTCTCCCCCCCACCCCCCAATGTCTCTCTTCACATCTGCCCCCCACCGTTCTCTCTCTCCTCTCTCTCTCCCGTACCCCCCGTTGTCTCTCTCTTCCCCCATCTCTCTCTCGCTCTCTTCCACCTTGTGTCTCGTGTCTCGTGTCTCTCCCCTCCCCATTCCATGTCACATACTTCCCCCTCTCCCCCCGGGATACTCAGCTCCGCTCACTTTCCGCCATCTTGTTTACCTTCACCAACAGCCGGCCTCCGGAGTCCCTGGACATGCGCAGTGGCGCCTTACGACGCGCTCAGGGAGGCGTTGTCCGCCCCTGCAATTGGCTGATTGACCTGATTGACAGACCGCCCACCAATCGCGGCCCTGTATCTGCCATTTCCCCCGCCCACTCCCACAGTCTGAGGCGCCGCCGCTCACTCAGCGCCAGTGACGTCACCAATCCGGCAGCGCGTGCTGCGTGACGTCATCAACCCAGCAAGAAGGGGGGGTGAAATCCGAATGACAGCAACGCGAGCTGTGTGACATCAGTAACCTGGCAACGCAATCTGTGTGACGTCATGTAGCCTGGCGGGGAGGGCACCGAGCCCACAGGATGGCCATGTACCGAGCCTGGCACCAGGGGAGGGCACCGAGCCCACAGGATGGCCGTGTACCGAGCCTGGCATCAGGGGAGGGCACCCACACCACAGGATGGCCGTGTACCGAGCCTGGCACCAGGGAGGGCACCCACCCCACAGGATGGGTGTGTACCGAGCCTGGCACCAGGGGAGGGCACCGACCCCACAGGATGGCCGTGTGCCAAAACTGGCACCAGGGGAGGGCACAGACCCCACAGGATGGCCGTGTACCGAACCTGGCACCAGGGGAGGGCACAGACCCCCCAGGATGGGTGTGTACCGAGTCTGGCACCAGAGGAGGGTACCCACCCCACAGGATGGCCGTGTACCGGGTCTGGCACCAGGGGAGGGCACCCACCCCACAGGATGGCCGTGTACTGAGTCTGGCACCAGAGGAGGGCACCCACCCCACAGGATGGCCGTGTACCGAGCCTGGCACCATGGGAGGATATCCACCCCACAGGATGGCCGTATACTGAGTCTGGCACCAGGGGAGGGCACCCACCCCACAGGATGGCCGTGTACCGAGTCTGACACCAGGGGAGGGCACCCAAACACAGGATAGCCGTGTACTGAGTCTGGCACCAGGGGAGGGCACCCACACCACAAGATGGCCGTGTACCGAGTCTGGCACCAGGGGAGGGCACCCACCCCACAAGATGGCCATGTACCGAGCCTGGCACCACGGGAGGGCACCGACCCCATAGGATGGTGTATACCGAGCCTGGCACCAGGGGAGGGCACCGACCCTACAGGATGGTCGTAAACTGAGCCTGGCACCAGGGGAGGGCACCGACCCCACAGGATGGCCGTATACTGAGCCTGGCACCAGGGGAGGGCACCGACCCCACAGGATGGCCATATACTAAGCCTGGCACCAGAGGAGGGCACCACCCCCACAGGATGGTGTATACCGAGTCTGGCATCAGGGGAGGGCACCGATCCCACAGGATGGCCATGTACCGAGTCTGGCACCAGTGGAGGGCACAAACCCCACATGATGGCCGTGTACTGAGCCTGGCACCAGGGGAGGGCACTGACCCCACAGGATGGGTTTGTACCGAGCCTGGCAGTAGGGGCGGGCACAAACCCCACAGGATGGTGTGTTCCGAGCCTGGCACCAGTGATGGTGGGGGATGGGGTAGTCACCAACACCACAGGATGGCTGTGTATTGAGCATGGCACCAGGGCAGGGCACAAACCCCACAGGATGGCCGTGTATTGAGCATGGCACCAGGGCAGGGCACAAACCCCACAGGGTGGCCGTGTATTGAGCATGGCACCAGGGGCGGGGAGGGCACCAGGAAAACCATGGGTCCATTGGTTGTCACGTGTGTGTCCAGCGGGACGGGAGCTGTGGGATTTATCATCAGTGACAGGCCCAGATTACCCAGGTGTAACAGGACAGGAACAAGAAGGAGAGAATGTTCTGAAGTTCTATCCTGTACTTACAGTGATGACTTTTGTAAACTCCTTTTACAGGGTATTAGAAGGAGAAGATTAGCACACAGGAAGCTCAAACCTAAAGATCAAACCATATCAGCCAGAGTCAGTCGATTCATCAAGAGCTGATTATCATCGGCCTTTTACATAAGAACATAAGAAATAGGAGCAGGAGTAGGCCATACAGCTCCTGGAGCCTGCTCCACCATTTAATACAACCATGGCTGATCTGATTACAGACTTAGGTCCAATTTCCTGCCCGCTCCCCATAACCCCTTAATCCCTTATCGGTTCAGAAATTGTCTACCGCTGTCTTAAATTTATTCAATGTCCCAGCTTCCACAGTTCTCTGAGGCAGCGAATTCCACATTTTTACAATCCTGAGAGAAGAAATTTCTCCTCATCTCAGTTTTAAATGGGCGGCCCCTTATTCTAAGATTATGCCCCCAAGTTCTAGTCTCCGCTATCAGTGGAAACATCCTCTCTGCATCCAACTTGTCAGGCCCCCTCATAATCACATACGTTTCGATAAAATCACCTCTCATTCTTCTGAATTCCAATGGGTATAGGCCCATTCTACTCAACCTTTCCTCGTAAGTCAACAATCTCATCTCCGGAATCAACCTAGTGAACCTTCTCTGAACTGCCTTCAAAGCAAGTATATCCTTTTGTAAATATGGAAACCAAGGCAGTATTCCAGATGTGGCCTCACCAATACCCTGTAAAACTGTAGCAATACTTCCCTGCATTTATACTCCATCCCCTTTGCAATAAAGACCAAGATACCATTGGCCTTCCTGATCACTTGCTGCACCTGCATACTATCCTTTTGTGTTTCATGCACAAATACCCCCAGGTTCCGCTGTACTGCAGCACTTTGCAATCTTTCTCCATTTAAATAATAACTTGCTCTTTGATTTTTTTTGCCAAAGTGCATGACCTCACACTTTCCAACATTATACTCCATCAGCCAAATTTTTGCCCACTCACTAAGCCTGTCTATGTCGTTTTGTAGGTATTTTGTGTCCTCCTCACACATTGCTTTTTATCCCATCTTTGCATCGTCAGCAAACTTGGCTACGTTATACTCGGTCCTTTCTTCCAAGTTGAATTTGTAATACAGATTGAGGATGAGGAAGTTGTGTCAGAAACGAGAGTACTATGCTTAAACAAAAGGGACTACAGTGGGATGAGGGCAGAGTTGGCTAAAGTAGACTGGAAACAAGGACTAAACGGTGGCACAAAATTGAGGAACAGTGGAGGACTTTTAAGGAGCTCTTTCATAATGCGCAACAAAAATATATTCCAGTGAAAAAGAAGGGCGGCAAGAGAAGAGATAACCAGCCGTGGATAACCAAGGAAATAAAGGAAAGTATCAAATCAAAGACCAATACGTATAAGGTGGCCAAGGTTAGTGGGAAACTAGAGGATTGGGAAGTTTTTAAGCAACAGCAAAGAATGACTAAAAAAGCAATAAAGAAAGGGAAGATAGATTACGAAGGTAAACTTGCGCAAAACATAAAAACAGATAGTAAAAGTTTTTACAGATATATAAAACGGAAAAGAGTGACGAAAGTAAATGCTGGTCCCTGAGAAGATGAAAAGGGGGATTTAATAATGGGAAATGTGGAAATGGCTGAGACCTTAAACAATTATTTTGCTTCCGTCTTCACAGTGGAAGACACAAAAACCATGCCAAAAATTGGTCATAGGAATGTGGGAAGGGAGGACCTTCAGATGATCACTATCACTAGGGAGGTAATGCTGGACAGATTAATGGGATTGAAGGTAGACAAATCCTCTGGTCCTGATGAAATGCATCCCAGGGTATTAAAAGAGATGGCGGAAGTTATAGCAGATGCATTTGTTATAATCTACCAAAAATCTCTGGACTCTGGGGAGGTACCAGCGGATTGGAGAGCAGCTAATGTAACGCCTCTGTTTAAAAAAGGGGGCAGGCAAAAGGCAGGTAACTAGAGGCCGGTTAGTTTAACATCTGTAGTGCGGAAAGAGCATGAAACGATCATTAAGGAAGAAATAGCGGGACATCTGGATAGGAATAGTGCAATCAAGCAGACGCAGCATGGATTCATGAAAGGGAAATCATGTTTAACTAACTTACTGGAATTCTTTGAGGATATAACGAGCATGGTGGATAGAGGTGTACCGATGGATGTGGTGTATTTAGATTTCCAAAAGGCATTCGATAAGGTGCCACACAAAAGGTTACTGCAGAAGATAAAGGTACGCGGAGTCAGAGGAAATGTATTAGCATGGATAGAGAATTGGCTGGCGAACAGAAAGCAGAGATTCGGGATAAATGGGTCCTTTTCCGGATGGAAATCAGTGGTTAGTGGTGTGCCACAGGGATCAGTGCTGGGACCACAACTGTTTACAATATACATAGATGACCTAGAGGAGGGGACAGAGTGTAGTGCAACAAAATTTGCAGATGACACTAAGATTAGTGGGAAAGCGGGTTGTGTAGAGGACTCGGAGAGGCTACAAGGAGATTTGGATAGGTTAAGCGAATGGGCTAAGGTTTGGCAGATGGAATACAATGTCGGAAAGTGTGAGGTCATCCACCTTGGGAAAAAAAACAGTAAAAGGGAATATTATTTGAATGGGGAGAAATTACAACATGCTGTGGTGCAGAGGGACCTGGGGGTCCTTATGCATGAAACACTTTTGAGTTTACCTGCAAAAACATAAACATTAAAACCATGCCACCCGACCTGGGTGACACAGCAGACATTTTCAAGGCCCCTTTTTTTTTTTAATTTATTTTTTTTTTGGTTTTTTTGGGGCGCTAAAATCAAGTTTTTCCAGTGCCCCCTATAAAAGGGGAGGGGGACACTAAAAGCACCGGCAATTAAAACAAATTAAACTTTAAAACGTAAAATCAAATTAAAATTTGGTTGCCGGGCATGATGATGCACTCCAGTCCCTCCGGTGCCCACCTCTCGCGGAAGGCCGCGAGCGTACCGGTGGACACCGCGTGCTCCATCTCCAAGGACACCGTGGACCGGATGTAAGAGCGGAAGAGAGGCAGGCAGTCAGGTTGAACGACCCCCTCGACCGCCCGCTGCCTGGACCGGCTGATGGCACCCTTGGCCGTGCCCAGGAGCAGTCCTACGAGGAGGCCCTCGGACCTACCCGCTCCCCTCCGCACAGGGTGCCCAAAGATCAGGAGAGTGGGACTGAAGTGCAGCCAGAATTTCAGGAGCAGCCCCTTCAAATAATGGAACAGGGGCTGCAACCTTGTGCACTCAATAAAAACATGGAACACGGACTCCTCCAGACCGCAGAAATTGCAGGCGGCCTGGGAGTCCGTGAACCGGCTTAAAAATTTGTTGCACGGCACTGCTCCGTGCACCACCCTCCAGGCCAAGTCCCCGATCAATAGTGGGAGGACCCCTGCGTAGAGTGCCCTCCATCGGGGACCCCCGCCTCCACCGGACGGCAAGATGGTACGCCATTGCGTGTCCGGACGGCCGGCGAGGATGGCAAAGTTGAGGGTGTGCAGGAGCAGCCCGTACAGGAAACCCCTCCGCGCGGAACTGAAAGGCACGGAGGGGATTTCCCCGAGGCGGCTCAAGTTGTGAGGCGCCGGCCCCCGAGGGAGGTTCCGAGGTTTGGCGCCAATGAGGAATTCCGTCCGGATGGGGGTCAGTTCGGACGGGATCTCCCCACGTGCTTGAGCCTCCTCGATGCACCTAACGGAGTCAGGGCCCAGAGCTGTTTTTAGCGACTCGATGGCATCGGCCGCGTGGCGGACGTTGGCAGAATTTAGGCGCCGCGCCAGCGTGTCTGGCACCATCCAGCCCGCTCCTCCGCCATCGAGCAGGTCCCTGACCCTGGTCACCTCACCAGCCACAGCCCTCTCTTCCGACCACAACATAAAACGTCGGCCGTGGAGGTACGGATTCCCGAGCAGCGGTTCCTGCAGGACGGCCGCCACTCCAGCCGGCGGAGAGCTGCGCTTGGTGGAGACTTTGTTCCAGACCCTGGTGAGTTCCCTGTAAAAGACAGGCAGCTCCCAGAGGGCGGTCCTGGCACCCCCAAGTTCACAAACAGGAGCTGCATGTCATAATTGAGGTCGCGCTGCTGGCGGAAGAAATACCTCGCCAGAGCGCACCACCTAGGAGGGGGCTCGACGTAAAGGTATCTCTGCAGGGTCTGAAGACGGAAAGTCGCGAGCTGGGCGCTGACGCACACCAACGACTGACCGCCCTCCTCAAGCGGGAGACTCAAGACCGCGGCAGAGACCCAGTGCTTCCAGAAGAAGTCCACCAGCTTCTTCTGTATCTTGGCGACAAACGCAGGGGGAGGGGTCAAAGTGACCAGCCGGTACCACAACATTGCGGCCACCAGCTGGTTTATGACTAGCGCTCGACCCCTGTAGGACAGCACTCGGAGCAGTCCTGTCCAGCGCCCTAGGCGAGCGGCGACCTTGGCCTCCAGCTCCTGCCAGTTCGCCGGCCAGGCTCCCTCGTCGGGGCTAAGGTAGACTCCCAGATAGAGGAGATGGGTCGTGCTCCAGGCAAAAGGCCTGAGCTCCTCCGGCAGGGAGTCCACCCGCCACTGACCCACCAGGAGTCCGGAACATTTCTCCCAGTTGATCCTGGCGGAGGACGCGGCAGAGTAAATCTCCTGGCACTCACGCATCCTCCGCAGGTCAGCGGGATCCTCTATCATGAGGAGCACGTCATCGGCGTAAGCCGAGAGGAAGACCTCCATGCCCGGCCCTTGCAGAGCCAGTCCCGTCAACCTCGTCCGCAAGAGGTGCAGGAAAGGCTCCACGCAAATGGCGTATAACTGGCCGGACATGGGGCATCCCTGGTGCACCCCCCTCCTAAAGCGAAGGGGCGCCGTCAAGGACCCGTTAACCTTAATCAGACACTCTGCGGCGGCGTACAAAAGTCGGATCCGGGCGACGAAATGCGTCCCGAACCCGAAAGCGCGCAGAGTTCCGAGCAGATAGTCGTGATCCACCCTGTCGAACGCCTTCTCTTGGTCGAGGGATAGGAAGGCGACCGACAGACCAGCCTCCTGGGAACAATGGATGAGGTCCCGGACCAGATGGATGTTATCGTGGATTGTCCGGCCCGGGACCGTGTAGGACTGGTCGGGGTGGATCATGTGGTCCAGCACGGCACCAAGGCGAGCAGACATCGCCCTGGCGAAGATTTTGTAGTCCGTGCTGAGGAGGGAGACCGGGCGCCAGTTCTTAAGGAGGCGGAGATCGCCCTTCTTAGGCAGCAGGACGATGACTGCCCTGCGCCAAGAGAGGGGCATCTCCCCGGTCGCCAGACTTTCCCCCAGGACCCGCGCGTAGTCGCCCCCCAGGATGTCCCAGAACACCCTGTGGAACTCCACGGTCAGCCCGTCCAGCCCCGGGGATTTTCCCCTCGAGAGCCGGGCGAGGGCACCGGTCAGCTCCGCCAGGCTTAGCGGAGCTTCCAGATTTTCGGCGCCCTCCGGGCTGACCTTCGGCAGGTCCTCCCACAAAACTCTACGCGCTTCCTCGCTGGACGGATCCGGAGAGAACAGAGCCCCGTAATATTCACGGGCCCTGTTGTTGACGCCCTCCGGATCCGAGACGAGAGAGCCGTCGTCGGCCAGCAGCGTCAAGAGCTGCTTACGGACACTCTGCCTTTTTTCCAGAGAGTAGAAGAAGGGGGAGCCGCGGTCCAGATCCCACAGGAACCGGATCCGCGACCTCACGAACGCGCCTCGGGACCCGACGAGCTGCAGGTCCTTCAGCGCGGCCCTCTTCGCTTCGTACACCGTCCGCAGGGCCGGGTCCTGGACGACTTGACCGAGACGGGCTTCCAGGTCGAGCACCTCTTTTTCTAGGCGCCCGACTCTGGCCGCCCGCCTCTTGGTCGACCCCCTCGCGTACTCATGACAGAAGACGCAGACGTGAGCCTTGCCCACGTCCCACCATAGCCTCAAGGAGGGGAAGCCCCCCTGCTTCCTTCTCCAGTCGGACCAGAATCGACGGAACGAGTCCTGGAACCGCACGTCCTCCAGCAGCCGGTTGTTAAAGTGCCAGTACGCGGACCCCGTCCTCGCGCGGAGCGAAGCGAGCTCCGCCCTCACCAGGTGGTGGTCCGAACACGGCACCGGCCGCATGGAGGCCGCCGGGACACAGGAAACGTACGCCCGAGACACGTAAAGGCGGTCGACTCTAGACCATCCAACTCCAGGCCTCACCCAAGTAAAGGCGCTGGAGTCGGGGTGGAGATTTCGCCAGACTTCCACCAAGTCGAAGGACCCGACCAGGTCCCTCAACTTCTCCATCGCCGTCATGCACTGCGGGGCACCGGAGCGGTCCCTCGCCTCGAGGGTGCAGTTAAAATCCCCCCCGAGGACAATGCAGTCGCCGACGTCGACGGAGCCAAGAAGAGCGGACACCTCTTCAAAGAAGCGCGTTTGCTGCGGGCCGGGCTGAGGGGCGTACATGTTCACGAGATGGAGCGGCACGTCCCCCAGGCGAACCGTTACGTGCAGCAAGCGGCCTGGCACGGGCTCCTCGACCCCCAAGATCTCCGGCTGAAAATGCGGGCCCAGCAAGATGGCCACCCCACTCGAAATGGCGGTGAGGTGGCTCATGCGGACCTCTCCTTGCCATTCCAGGAGCCACGTGGCTTCGTCTCCCGGAACGGTGTGGGTTTCTTGCAGGAAGCACACCGCATATTTCCCCTCCCGCAGGAGCGAAAAATTGTCAAATCTACGGCGTGCCCCTCTGCCGCCGTTGATGTTGAGGCTGGCTATGGTTATCTTCATGGCAAAAGCATAGTGCAACCTCTTCCTTAGCCTATTGTGGGGGAGGGAGTGGAGTCGTTTGTTGACCTCCACTCCATCAGCAGCCCAGCGAGGAACTTTGTGAGCCGGCGCAGCTCAAGGCCTTGAGCCTTTGATAAGGGCCCGCCCGCGGCCATGGTTTTAGCGGCGGCGCGGACGGATGCGACGAGCAGCCCCGGCTCGGACCATCTTTCCAGGGCCAGACGGGCTTGGTCGCGGCGACCCCGGCACTGGACCAAAAAGTCCCGGAGTTCCTCTGCGGGAATGAGGAGGGTCTCAGTGGCGGCCGCGAGCAGATCCACCGCCTCACTGGCGATGGACTCGAGATCTTCACCCGCGTCCTCCACCGAGTCCCCGTCCCCCTCCGGGAGGTCGCCGCTAGCAGCCGGCCCGTCGACCGCACGAGGTACGGCAAACGGCCCGGCCGCTACATTTGGCCCTGGCTCTGCCCCGATCCCACCCCCAGGATCGTCGGCAGAGGAGTCCCCACTGGGCTCTTTTAAAATTGGTGCTGGGTCGGGAAGCGACAGCGGAAGGGGTTCCCCCTCCGCCCCAGGAACCGGGGAACAGGGCGAGACCTGGTCAAAGTAATGTTCCAGGTCATCCAATTCCCCCAGCTCCACAGTAGGGGGCGAGGGTTGTTGTTCTTCTCCCTCCCCGCCGCCACCCCCCAGCCCAGCATGAACGGATTCCATAAAATTGGCATTTTCAGAGATGAGCAAATCCCGGGGGAAGTTGGGTATTGGCTGGGCGGGCTCAGGTTCAGCCTTTTCAGCCCCGCCCGCCTCAGTCCCCGGGATGCTCGACCCGGCGGCTACGCATTCTTCCGCTGGCCCCACGCCCCCCACGACAGGCAGATCTGCCACGCCCTCCCCAGGAGGCAGCGGCTGGGCAGCCTCGACTGCCTCACCCTCCCCGGGGACAGATTCCTCGCGCCTACAGCACAATTTGGGGGCGCTGGTGGGGGACGCGGGACACGCGGCGGGCACCGCCTCCTCCACGGAGGGACGTTGTTTCCCCTCCGCCTCATTGGGACGGTGCCTCCTTTTGTTCCTGGGGGTGCGCGGAGGCAGGGGGACCTCCATGTCTGCCGAGGCCTCCCGCTCCGCCCCCCCCTTTTCCTTATCTTGCCCTCGCCCGAGCCCCTCTGCGGTATTGGTCACGGGCTCGGGCACGGGCTCAGGGCACCCCGCGCTCGCCGGTGACTGGGTTGGGCTGAGCGCGGTGGTCAAACTTTCCGGCGCACTGAGGGGACCCGCCTCTAGATGTCTCGTCTTCTTCCGCGCTTTCTTTTCGATCGGACGCTCTCCCTCCCCCCCGCCGGAGGCCGTGAAAACAACGGCCCCCGACGATGCCCGCGCACCCATGGCCCCCGGCACGCGGACGTAACTAGGGGGAGGGGTGGCGGCGACGCCAGCCTTGGCCGCCTTCGGTGGTTTGGCGGCCTTGGAGGCGGGGCAGTTCTTACGAACGTGCCCCACCTCCCTACAGGCATGGCACCGCACGCCGTCCGACGTCCAGAAGACGCGGTAGGCAGTCCCCTCGTGCACCACATTAAAGTGCCCTTCCGTCATGTCCTCCCGCGCCAGCCGGACAAAGAGCTGGCGGCGGAAGGAGAACACGTGGCGCAGGCTGTTCTCCCTGAGGCCGAGCGGTATGGGGTTGATCCCCGACCTTACCTCCCCCAGTTGGTGTAGGTGAGGGAGGAGGAGCTCAGCGGAAATAAAGGGCGGGACGTTTGACACGATGACCCTCTGCGAGGTGGCCTCGAGAGGGTCCACCGGCAGGAACGTCCCGCCCACCGTGAGCCCCTTTTCAAGGGCCAGGGACACCGCCCGCTCCGACCCCAGGAAGAACACGGCCTTCCCAGACATCTTGGAGGCTGCGACAATGGCCGAGGGGCCGACTACCCCAGCCATCGCCCGCACGCACTCCTCGATGGTCATTGTGGGGTGAGTGTAGCTCTTGACCCCGTGTTTTTTAGTAATAAGTGTAAAAGGTGGCAGGGCAGCGGGTGGCGCAGGAGGTGCCGTGAATGTGGACACCGCCTGCGCATATGTCCTCGCTGGCCCCGCCACCGGCGTGGATGTGGTCGCCATCACGGGGTCCCTTTAAGGGCTACACCCACCCCAAAGTCACAGGCCTTAATGGTCTTGATTGGCCTCGTTTGATTTGACCGAGCAGAGGAGCCCTTAACGAGGCACACCTCTCCTCTAGTTGGCAATTGGGGAGAGGCCTTGCTCCCTCTGCTCAGTTGTCTCAATTGTTTTTTTTAAAAAAAAAATTAGGAAGAAAGGACTCTCAGAGAGAGAGGGGAGAAACAGAGTAACAGAGAAAGAGAGAGGGGGGTGGGAAGGGGTGGGGAACTGCGAGGGCAGGTCTCCCCTCGCAGCTGTGGGTGGGTGCAATCCCAGATGGCAAAACACAAAGTCTTTGGGGTGGTCTTCAGGTGAGGGGAGAAGATGTCTTCACCTGGGGTAGCTAGAGCCACCAGGCACACACTCCTAACGATCTTTAATAGGGTGATTAAGAAAAAAAATCTTCAGCCTGGTAGCTCCAGCTATCCCAGGCTAGGCAATTGGGGGGGGAGGTTCAGTTGTGTGTGGGGCCTAGTTGTAGCAAGGCCCCCACACACACTTCCACACACACACACCCCCCGCGATGTTCCGGCCCTCAGTGGTCTTCTTTCCTCCCCCCACCGATTCAACAAAGTCTATTTGGGGACTGCACCAATACACCCACCTGTAGAAGATGTAGAGTCTCCCTCCTTCCACACTGGATGTTTGTTGGTCTTTCCCCCTCTCTCCAACTCTTTGCAGAAATGGTAAAGTTGTTCAAAGTTTTCTGTTCTCCTCCTCTCCCTCTGGGTGAAAGTTGGTGGTGAAGCCCCTTCCTTCCTTCTCTTCCTGGGCTGGTCTCAGGGCTCTCCAGGCAGGAGCTCAAGTTGATAGCTCCTTCTCTCACTGCTCACAGCTCCAACTGAGCAGGACACGCCTCCACTGCTCCACGATTGGTTCCTTGTGCATGAAAACTCTTTTAGAGTCTACCTGCAAAACATAAACATTAAACTGTGCCACCCGACCTGGGTGACACACCAGACATTTACAAGGCCCTTTTTTTCCTTTTATTGGTTTTTTTTTGTGTTTTTTTTTTTTTTTTTTTGGGGCACTAAAATCACAATTTCTCCGGTGCCCCCTATAAAAGGGAAGGGGACACGAAAAGCACCGGCAATTAAAACAAATTAAACTTTAAAACGTAAAATCAAATTAAAATTTGGTTGCCGGGCGTGATGATGCACTCCAGTCCCTCCGGTGCCCACCTCTCGCGGAAGGCCGCGAGCGTACCAGTGGACACCGCGTGCTCCATCTCCAAGGACACCCTGGACCGGATGTAAGAGCGGAAGAGAGGCAGGCAGTCAGGTTGAACGACCCCCTCGACCGCCCGCTGCCTGGACCGGCTGATGGCACCCTTGGCCGTGCCCAGGAGCAGTCCTACGAGGAGGCCTTCGGACCTACCCGCTCCCCTCCGCACAGGGTGCCCAAAGATCAGGAGGGTGGGACTGAAGTGCAGCCAGAATTTCAGGAGCAGCTCCTTCAAATAATGGAACAGGGGCTGCAACCTCGTGCACTCAATAAAAACATGGAACTCGGACTCCTCCAGACCGCAGAAATTGCAGGCGGCCAATGAGTCCGTGAACCGGCTTAAAAATTTGTTGCACGGCACTGCTCCGTGCACCACCCTCCAGGCCAAGTCCCCGATGAATAGTGGGAGGACCCCTGCGTAGAGTGCCCTCCATCGGGGACCCCCGCCTCCTCCGGACGGCAAGATGGTACGCCATGGCGTGTCCGGACGGCCGGCGAGGCTGGCAAAGTTGAGGGTGTGCAGGAGCAGCCCGTACAGGAAACTCCTCCGCGCGGAACTGAAAGGCACGGAGGGGATTTCCCCGAGGCGGCTCAAGTTGTGAGGCGCCGGCCCCCGAGGGAGGTTCCGGGGTTTGGCGCCGATGAGGAATTCCGTCCGGACGGGGGTCAGTTCCGACGGGATCTCCCCACGTGCTTGAGCCTCCTCGATGCACCTAACGGAGTCAGGGCCCAGAGCTGTTTTTAGCGACTCGATGGCATCGGCCGCGTGGCGGACGTTGGCAGAGTTTAGGCGCCGCGCCAGCGTGTCTGGCGCCATCCAGCCCGCTCCTCCGCCATCGAGCAGGTCCCTGACCCTGGTCACCTCACCAGCCACAGCCCTCTCTTCCGACCGCCACATGAAACCTCGGCCGTGGAGGTACGGATTCCCGAGCAGCGGCTCCTGCAGGACGGCCGCCACTCCAGCCGGCGGAGAGCTGCGCTTGGTGGAGACTTTGTTCCAGACCCTGATGAGTTCCCTGTAAAAGACAGGCAGCTCCCGGAGGGCGGTCCTGGCACCCCCCAAGTTCACAAACAGGAGCTGCGTGTCATAATTGAGGTCGCGCTGCTGGCGGAAGAAATACCTCGCCAGAGCACACCACCTAGGAGGGGGCTCGACGTAAAGGTATCTCTGCAGGGTCTGAAGATGGAAAGTCGCGAGCTGGGCGCTGACGCACACCAATGACTGACCGCCCTCCTCAAGCGGGAGACTCAAGACCGCGGCAGAGAGCCAGTGCTTCCTGTTGTTCCAGAAGAAGTCCACCAGCTTCTTCTGTATCTTGGCGACAAACGCAGGGGGAGGGGTCAAAGTGACCAGCCGGTACCACAACATTGCGGCCACCAGCTGGTTTATGACGAGCGCTCGACCCCTGTAGGACAGCACTCGGAGCAGTCCTGTCCAGCGCCCTAGGCGAGCGGCGACCTTGGCCTCCAGCTCCTGCCAGTTCGCCGGCCAGGCTCCCTCGTCGGGGCTAAGGTAGACTCCCAGATAGAGGAGATGGGTCGTGCTCCAGGCAAAAGGCCTGAGCTCCTCTGGCAGGGAGTCCACCCGCCACTGACCCACCAGGAGTCCGGAACATTTCTCCCAGTTGATCCTGGCGGAGGACGTGGCCGAGTAAATCTCCTGGCACTCACGCATCCTCCGCAGGTCAGCGGGATCCTCTACCGCGAGGAGCACGTCATCGGCGTAAGCCGAGAGGACGACCTCCACGCCCGGCCCTTGCAGAGCCAGTCCCGTCAACCTCGTCCGCAAGAGGCGCAGGAAAGGCTCCACGCAAAAGGCGTATAACTGGCCGGACATGGGGCATCCCTGGCGCACCCTTCTCCTAAAGCGAAGGGGCGCCGTCAAGGACCCGTTAACCTCAATCAGACACTCCACGGCGGCGTACAAAAGTCGGATCCGGGCGACGAAATGCGTCCCGAACCCGAAAGCGCGCAGAGTTCCGAGCAGATAGTCGTGATCCACCCTGTCGAACGCCTTCTCTTGGTCGAGGGATAGGAAGGCGACCGACAGACCAGCCTCCTGGGAACAATGGATGAGGTCCCGGACCAGATGGATGTTATCGTGGATTGTCCGGCCCGGGACCGTGTAGGAATGGTCGGGGTGGATCATGTGGTCCAGCACGGCACCAAGGCGAGCAGACATCGCCCTGGCGAAGATTTTGTAGTCCGTGCTGAGGAGGGAGACCGGGCGCCAGTTCTTAAGGAGGCGGAGATCACCCTTCTTAGGCAGCAGGACGATGACTGCCCTGCGCCAAGAGAGGGGCATCTCCCCGGTCGCCAGACTTTCCCCCAGGACCCGCGCGTAGTCGCCCCCCTGGACGTCCCAGAATGCCCTGTGGAACTCCACGGTCAGCCCGTCCAGCCCCGGGGATTTTCCCCTCGAGAGCCGGGCGAGGGCACCGGTCAGCTCCGCCAGGCTTAGCAGAGCTTCCAGATTTTCGGCGCCCTCCGGGCTGACCTTCGGCAGGTCCTCCCACAAAACTCTACGCGCTTCCTCGCTGGACGGATCCGGAGAGAACAGAGCCCCGTAATATTCATGGGCCCTGTTGTTGACGCCCTCCGGATCCGAGACGAGAGAGCCGTCATCGTCCAGTAGCGTCAAGAGCTGCTTACGGACACTCTGCCTTTTTTCCAGCGAGTAGAAGAAGGGGGAGCCGCGGTCCATATCCCGCAGGAACCGGATCCGCGACCTCACGAACGCGCCTCAGGACCCGGCGAGCTGCAGGTCCTTCAGCGCGGCCCTCTTCGCTTCGTACACCGTCCGCAGGGCCGGGTCCTGGACGACTTGACCGAGACGGGCTTCCAGGTCGAGCACCTCTTTTTCTAGGCGCCCGACTCTGGCCGCCCGCCTCTTGGTCGACCCCCTCGCGTACTCTTGACAGAAGACGCGGACGTGAGCCTTGCCCACGTCCCACCATAGCCTCAAGGAGGGGAAGCCCCCCTGCTTCCTTCTCCAGTCGGACCAGAATCGACGGAACGAGTCCTGGAACCGTACGTCCTCCAGCAGCTGGTTGTTAAAGTGCCAGTACGCGGACCCCGTCCTCGCGCGGAGCGAAGCGAGCTCCGCCCACACCAGGTGGTGGTCCGAACACGGCACCGGCCGCATGGAGGCCGCCGGCACGCAGGAAACGAACGCCCGAGACACGTAAAGGCGGTCGACTCTAGACCATCCAACTCCAGGCCTCACCCAAGTAAAGGCGCTGGAGTCGGGGTGGAGATTTCGCCAGACGTCCACCAAGTCGAAGGACCCGACCAGGTCCCTCAACTTCTCCATCGCCGTCATGCACTGCGGGGCACCGGAGCGGTCCCTCGCCTCGAGGGTGCAGTTAAAATCCCCCCCGAGGACAATGCAGTCGCTGACGTCGACGGAGCCAAGAAGAGCGGACACCTCTTCAAAGAAGCGCGTTTGCTGCGGGCCGGGCTGAGGGGCGTACACGTTCACGAGATGGAGCGGCACGTCCCCCAGGCGAAACATTACGTGCAGCAAGCGGCCTGGCACAGGCTCCTCGACCCCCAAATTCTCCGGCTGAAAATGCGGGCCCAGCAAGATGGCCACCCCACTAGAAATGGCGGTGAGGTGGCTCATGCGGACCTCTCCTTGCCATTCCAGAAGCCACGTGGCTTCGTCTCCCGGATCGGTGTGGGTTTCTTGCAAGAAGCACACCGCATATTTCCCCTCCCGCAGGAGCGAAAAATTGTCAAATCTACGGCGTGCCCCTCTGCCGCCGTTGATGTTGAGGCTGGCTATGGTTATCTTCATGGCAAAAGCATAGTGCAACCTCTACCTTAACCTATTGTGGGGGAGGGAGCGGAGTCTTTTGTTGAACTCCGCTCCTTCAGCAGCCCAGCGAGGAACTTTTTGAGCCGGCGCAGCTCAAGGCCTTGAGCCTTTAATAAGGGCCCGCCCGCGGCCATGGTTTTAGCGGCGGCGCAGACGGATATGACGAGCAGCCCCGGCTCGGACCATCTTTCCAGGGCCAGACGGGCTTGGTCGCGGCGACCCCGGCACTGGACCAAAAAGTCCCGGAGTTCCTCTGCGGGAATGAGGAGGGTCTCAGTGGCGGCCGCGAGCAGATCCACCACCTCACTGGCGATGGACTCGAGATCTTCACCCGCGTCCTCCACCGAGTCCCCGTCCCCCTCCGGGAGGTCGCCGCTAGCAGCCGGCCCGTCGACCGCACGAGGTACGGCAAACGGCCCGGCCGCTCCATCTGGCCCTGGCTCTGCCCCGATCCCACCCCCAGGATCGTCGGCAGAGGAGTCCCCACTGGGCTCTTTTAAAATTGGTGCTGGGTCGGGAAGCGACAGCGGAAGGGGTTCCTCCTCCGCCCCAGGAGCCGGGGAACACGGAGAGACCCGGTTCAGAAAATTCTCCAGGTCCACCAAGTCCCCCAGCTCCAAAGTAGGGGGCGAGGGTTGTTGTTCTTCCCCCTCCCCGCCGCCTCCCCCCAGCCCAGCGTGTATGGATTCATTAAACTTTTCCATTTTTTCAGTTTCTACCGAGTCGAGCTAATCCCGGGGGAAGTTGGGTATTGGCTGGGCGGGCTCAGGTTCGGCCTTTTCGGCCCCGCCCGCCTCGGTCCCCGGGACGCTCGACCCGGCGGCTACGCATTCTTCCTCTGGCCCCACGCCCCCCACGACAGGCAGATCTTCCACGCCCTCCCCAGGAGGCAGCGGCTGGGCAGCCTCGACTGCCTCACCCTCCCCGGGGAAAGACTCCTCGCGCCTGCAGCGCAATTTGGGGGCGCTGGTGGGGGACGCGGGACACGCGGCGGGCACCGCCTCCTCCGCGGAGGGATGTTGTTCCCCCTCCGCCTCATTGGGGCGGTGCCTCTTTTTGTTCCTGGGGGCGCGCGGAGTCAGGGAGACCTCCATGTCTGCCGAGGCCTCCCGCTCCGCCCCCCCATTTCCTTTTCTTGCCCGCGCCCGGGCCCCTCTGTGGTGTTGTTCAAGGGCTCGGGCACGGGCTCGGGGCACCCCGCGCTCGCCGGTGACGGGGTTGGGCTGATCGCGGTGGTCAAATCATCTGGCGCACTGAGGGGACCCGCCTCTTGATGTTTTGCCTTCTTCCACGCCTTCTTTCCGGTCGGACGCTCTCCCTCCCCCCCGCCGGAGGCCCTGAAAACAAAGGCCTCCGACGATGCCCGCGCACCTACGGCTCCTGGCACGCGGACGCAACTAGGGGGAGGGGTGGCGGCGGCGCCAGCCTTGGCCGCCGACGGTGGTTTGGCGGCCTTGGAGGCGGGGCAGTTCTTGCGAACGTGCCCCACCTCTCTGCAGGCATGGCACCGCACGCCGTCCGACGTCCAGAAGACGCGGTAGGCAGTCCCCTCGTGCACCACATTAAAAGACCCCTCCGTCGTCTCCTCCCGCGCCAGCCGGACAAAGAGCTGGCGGCGGAAGGAGAACACGTGGCGCAGGCTGCTCTCCCTGAGGCCGAGCGGTATGGGGTTGATCCCCGACCTTACCTTCCCCAGTTGGTGTTGGTGAGGGAGGAGGAGCCCAGCGGGAACAAAGAGCGGGACGTTCGATATGATGACCCTCTGCGCAGTGGCCTCGAGAGGATCCACCGGCAGGAACGTCCCGCCCACCGTGAGCCCCTTTTCGAGGGCCAGGGACACCGCCCGCTCCGACCCCAGGAAGAAAACAGCCTTCCCAGACATCTTGGAGGCTGCGACAATGGCCGAGGGGCCGACTACCCCAGCCATCGCCCGCACGCACTCCTCAATGCTCATTGTGGGGTGAGTGTAGCTCTTGACCCCGTGTTTTTTTGTAATGAGTCTGAATGGTGGCAGGGCAGCGGGTGGCGCAGGAGGTGCCGTGGAAGCGGTTGCCACCTGCGCATACGTCTTCGCTGGCCCCGCCACCGGCGTGGATGGGGTCGCCATCACGGGGTCCCTTTAAGGGCTACACCCACCCCAAAGTCACAGGCCTTAATGGTCTTTTATGGCCTCGTATATTAACTGAGCAGAGGAGCCCTTAACGAGGCACCTCTCCCCTCGTTGGCAATTGGGGAGAGGCCTTGCTCCCTCTGCTCAGTTGTCTTAATTGGTTTTTTTTAAATTAGGAAGAAAAGGGTTCTCAGAGAGAGAGGGGAGAAACAGAGGGTAACGGAGAAAGAGAGAGGGGGGTGGGAAGGGGGGGGCTGCAAGGGCAGGTCTCCCCTCGCAGCTGTGGGTGGGTGCACTCCCCAGATGGCAAAAACACACAAAAAACACAGTCTTTGGATTGGTCTTCAGGTGGGGGGAGAAGACGTCTTCACCTGGGGTAGCTAGAGCCACCAGGCACCCACTCCTAACGATGTTAATGGGGTGATTAAACAATCTTCAGCCTGGTAGCTCCAGCTATCCCAGGCTAGGCAAATGTGGGGGGGTAGGGGGGGGGTTCCAATTGTGGGGGGGGCCTAGTTGTAAGCACGGCCCCCAAGCACACTTCCACACACACACACACACAACCCCGCGATGTTCCGGCCCTCAGTGGTCTTCTTTCCTCCCCCCACCGATACAACAAAGTCTTTTTGGGAAATGCACCCACACCCACCTGTAGAAATGTAGAGTCTCCCTCCTTCCACACTGGATGTTGTTGGTTTTTCCCCCTCTCTCCAACTCTTTGCAGAATGGTAAAGATGTACAAAGTTTTCTGTTCTCCTCCTCTCCCTCTGGGTTAAAGTGGTGGTGAAGCCCCTTCCTTCCTTCTCTTCCTGGGCTGGTCTCAGGGCTCTCCAGGCAGGAGCTCAAGTTGCTAGCAGCTCCACTCACTGCTCACAGCTCCAACTGAGCAGGACACGCCTCTACTGCTCCACAATTGGTCCTTGTGCATGAAACTCTTTTGAGTTTACCTGCGAAAACATAAAACATGTATCCGTGCCACCCGACCTGGATGACACACACAAGACATTTACAAGGCCCTTTTTTTGTTTTTTTTGGGGGTTTTTTGTGGGTTTTTTTTTTTTGGGCACTAAAATCAAATTTTTCCTTTTTCCAGTGCCCCCTATAAAAGGAGAGGGGGACACTAAAAGCACCGGCAATTAAAACAAATTAAACTTTAAAACGTAAAATCAAATTAAAATTTGGTTGCCGGGCGTGATGATGCACTCCAGTCCCTCCGGTGCCCACCTCTCGCGGAAGGCCGCGAGCGTACCAGTGGACACCGCGTGCTCCATCTCCAAGGACACCCTGGACCGGATGTAAGAGCGGAAGAGAGGCAGGCAGTCAGGTTGAACGACCCCCTCGACCGCCCGCTGCCTGGACCGGCTGATGGCACCCTTGGCCGTGCCCAGGAGCAGTCCTACGAGGACGCCTTCGGAACTACCTGCTCCCCTCCGCACAGGGTGCCCAAAGATCAGGAGAGTGGGACTGAAGTGCAGCCAGAATTTCAGGAGCAGCCCCTTCAAATAATGGAACAGGGGCTGCAACCTCGTGCACTCAATAAAAACATGGAACACGGACTCCTCCAGACCGCAGAAATTGCAGGCGGCCTGGGAGTCCGTGAACCGGCTTAAAAATTTATTGCACGGCACTGCTCCGTGCACCACCCTCCAGGCCAAGTCCCCGATGAATAGTGGGAGGACCCCTGCGTAGAGTGCCCTCCATCGGGGACCCCCGCCTCCTCCGGACGGCAAGATGGTACGCCATGGCGTGTCCGGACGGCCGGCGAGGATGGCAAAGTTGAGGGTGTGCAGGAGCAGCCCGTACAGGAAACCCCTCCGCGCGGAACTGAAAGGCACGGAGGGGATTTCCCCGAGGCGGCTCAAGTTGTGAGGCGCCGGCCCCCGAGGGAGGTTCCGGGGTTTGGCGCCGATGAGGAATTCCGTCCGGACGGGGGTCAGTTCGGACGGGATCTCCCCACGTGCTTGAGCCTCCTCGATGCACCTAACGGAGTCAGGGCCCAGAGCTGTTTTTAGCGACTCGATGGCATCGGTCGCGTGGCGGACGTTGGCAGAATTTAGGCACCGCGCCAGCGTGTCTGGCGCCATCCAGCCCGCTCCTCCGCCATCGAGCAGGTCCCTGACCCTGGTCACATCACCAGCCACCGCCCTCTCTTCCGACCGCCACATAAAGCCTCGGCCGTGGAGGTACGGATTCCCGAGCAGCGGTTCCTGCAGGACGGCCGCCACTCCAGCCGGCGGAGAGCTGCGCTTGGTGGAGACTTTGTTCCACACCCTGATGAGTTCCCTGTAAAAGACAGGCAGCTCCCGGAGGGCGGTCCTGGCACCCCCCCAGGTTCACAAACAGGAGCTGCGTGTCATAATTGAGGTCGAGCTGCTGGCGGAAGAAATACCTCGCCAGAGCACACCACCTAGGAGGGGGCTCGACGTAAAGGTATCTCTGCAGGGTCTGAAGACGGAAAGTCGCGAGCTGGGCGCTGACGCACACCAACGACTGACCGCCCTCCTCAAGCGGGAGACTCAGGACCGCGGCAGAGACCCAGTGCTTCCTGTTGTTCCAGAAGAAGTCCACCAGCTTCTTCTGTATCTTGGCGACAAACGCAGGGGGAGGGGTCAAAGTGACCAGCCGGTACCACAACATTGCGGCCACCAGCTGGTTTATGACTAGCGCTCGACCCCTGTAGGACAGCACTCGGAGCAGTCCTGTCCAGCGCCCTAGGCGAGCGGCGACCTTGGCCTCCAGCTCCTGCCAGTTCGCCGGCCAGGCTCCCTCGTCGGGGCTAAGGTAGACTCCCAGATAGAGGAGATGGGTCGTGCTCCAGGCAAAAGGCCTGAGCTCCTCCGGCAGGGAGTCCACCCGCCACTGACCCACCAGGAGTCCGGAACATTTCTCCCAGTTGATCCTGGCGGAGGACGCGGCCGAGTAAATCTCCTGGCACTCACGCATCCTCCGCAGGTCAGCGGGATCCTCTACCGTGAGGAGCACGTCATCGGCGTAAGCCGAGAGGACGACCTCCACGCCCGGCCCTTGCAGAGCCAGTCCCGTCAACCTCGTCCGCAAGAGGCGCAGGAAAGGCTCCACGCAAACGGCGTATAACTGGCCGGTCATGGGGCATCCCTGGCGCACCCCTCTCCTAAAGCAAAAGGGGCGCCGTCAAGGACCCGTTAACCTTAATCAGACACTCCGCGGCGGCGTACAAAAGTCGGATCCGGGCGACGAAATGCATCCCGAACCCGAAAGCGCGCAGAGTTCCGAGCAGATAGTCGTGATCCACCCTGTCGAACGCCTTCTCTTGGTCGAGGGATAGGATAGCGACCGACAGACCAGCCTCCTGGGAACAATGGATGAGGTCCCGGACCAGATGGATGTTATCGTGGATTGTCCGGCCCGGGACCGTGTAGGACTGGTCGGGGTGGATCATGTGGTCCAGCACGGCACCAAGGCGAGCAGACATTGCCCTGGCGAAGATTTTGTAGTCCGTGCTGAGGAGGGAGACCGGGCGCCAGTTCTTAAGGAGGCGGAGATCGCCCTTCTTAGGCAGCAGGACGATGACTGCACTGCGCCAAGAGAGGGGCATCTCCCTGGTCGCCAGACTTTCCCCCAGGACCCGCGCGTAGTCGCTCCCCAGGACGTCCCAGAACGCCCTGTGGAACTCCACGGTCAGCCCGTCCAGCCCCGGGGATTTTCCCCTCGAGAGCCGGGCGAGGGCACCGGTCAGCTCTGCCAGGCTTAGCGGAGCTTCCAGATTTTCGGCGCCCTCCGGGCTGACCTTCGGCAGGTCCTCCCACAAAACTCTACGCGCTTCCTCCCTGGACGGATCCGGAGAGAACAGAGCCCCGTAATATTCACGGACCCTGTTGTTGATGCCCTCCGGATCCGAGACGAGAGAGCCGTCGTCGGCCAGCAGCGTCAAGAGCTGCTTACGGACACTCTGCCTTTTTTCCAGCGAGTAGAAGAATGGGGAGCCGCAGTCCAGATCCCGCAGGAACCGGATCCGCGACCTCACGAACGCGCCTCGGGACCAGACGAGCTGCAGGTCCTTCAGCGCGGCCTTCTTCGCTTCGTACACCGTCCGCAGGGCCGGGTCCTGGACGACTTGACCGAGACGGGCTTCCAGGTCGAGCACCTCTTTTTCTAGGCGCCCGACTCTGGCCGCCCGCCTCTTGGTCGACCCCCTCGCGTACTCTTGACAGAAGACAAGGACGTGAGCCTTGCCCACGTCCCACCATAGCCTCAAGGAGGGGAAGCCCCCCTGCTTCCTTCTCCAGTCGGACCAGAATCGACGGAACGAGTCCTGGAAACGCACGTCCTCCAGCAGCCGGTTGTTAAAGTGCCAGTACGCGGACCCCGTCCTCGCGCGGAGCGAAGCGAGCTCCGCCCACACCAGGTGGTGGTCCGAACACGGCACCGGCCGCATGGAGGCCGCCGGGATGCAGGAAACGTACGCCCGAGACACGTAAAGGCGGTCGACTCTAGAACATCCAACTCCAGGCCTCACCCAAGTAAAGGCGCTGGAGTCGGGGTGGAGATTTCGCCAGACGTCCACCAAGTCGAAGGACCCGACCAGGTCCCTCAACTTCTCCATCGCCGTCATGCACTGCGGGGCACCGGAGCGGTCCCTCGCCTCGAGGGTGCAGTTAAAATCCCCCCCGAGGACAATGCAGTCGCCGACGTCGACGGAGCCAAGAAGAGCGGACACCTCTTCAAAGAAGCGCGTTTGCTGCGGGCCGGGCTGAGGGGCGTACACGTTCACGAGATGGAGCGGCACGTCCCCCAGGCGAACCGTTACGTGCAGCAAGCGGCCTGGCACGGGCTCCTCGACCCCCAAGATCTCCGGCTGAAAATGCGGGCCCAGCAAGATGGCCACCCCACTAGAAATGGCGGTGAGGTGGCTCATGCGGACCTCTCCTTGCCATTCCAGGAGCCACGTGGCTTCGTCTCCCGGAACGGTGTGGGTTTCTTGCAGGAAGCACACCGCATATTTCCCCTCCCGCAGGAGCGAAAAATTGTCAAATCTACGGCGTGCCGTTGAAGTTGAGGCTGGCTATGGTTATCTTCATGGCAAAAGCATAGTGCAACCTCTACCTTAACCTATTGTGGGGGAGGGAGCGGAGTCTTTTGTTGAACTCCGTTCCCTCCGCAGCCCAGCGAGGAGTCCCTCGAGCTCGCGCAGCTCAAGGTGCTGCTCCTTTGTCAAGGGCCCGACCGCGGCCAAGGTTTTAACGGCGGCGCGGACGGACCCCTTGATCAGCTCCGGCTCGGACCATTTTTCCAGGGCCAGTCGGGCTTGGTCGCGGCGACCCCGGCTCTGGGCCAAAAAGTCCCGGAGTTCCTTTGCAGGAATGAGGAGGGCCTCAGCGGCGGCCGCGAGCAGATCCACCGCCTCCCTGGCGGTGGTCTCTAGTTCTTCTCCCGCGTCCCCCACCGAGTCCCCGTCCTCCTCCGGGAGGTGGCCGCCAGCAGCCGGCCCATCGACCGCACAAGGTACGGCAAATGAACCGGCCGCTCCAACCGGCCCTGGCTCTGCCCCGATCCCACCCCCAGGATCGTCGGCAGAGGAGTCCCCACTGGGCTCTTTTAAAAATGGTGCTGGGCCTGGAAATGACAGTGGAAGGGGTTCCCCCTCCGCCCCAGGAACCGGAGAACAAGGAGAGACCCGGCTATAGGAAATCCCCAGGCTCCCCAAGTGCTCCAGCTCCAAAGTAAGAGGCGAGGGTGGGTGTTCCTCCCCCTCCCCGCTGCCACCCACCGGCCCAGCATTTACAGTTTCATTAAAAACCTGAATTTCAGTTTCTTCCGGGTCGAGCGACTCCCGGGGGAAGTTGGGTATTGGCTGGGCGGGCTCAGGTTCGGCCTTTTCGGCCCCGCCCGCCTCAGTCCCCGGGACGCCCGGCCCGGCGGCAATGCATTCTTCCGCTGGCCCCACGCCCCCCACGACAGGCAGATCTTCCACTCCATCCCCAGGAGGCAGCGGCTGGGCAGCCTCGACTGCCTCACCCTCCCCGGGGACAGACTCTTCGCGCCTGCAGCGCAATTTGGGAGCGCTGGTGGGGGACGTGGGACACGCGGCGGGCACCGACTCCTCCGCGGAGGGATGTTGTTCCCCCTCCGCCTCATCAGAGCCGCGCCTCCTTTTGTTCCTGGGGGCGCGCGGAGGCAGGGAGACCCCCATGTCTGCCGAGGCCTCCCGCTCCGCCCCCCCCTTTTCCTTTCCTTTCCCTTGCCCGGGCCCCTCTGTGGTGTTATTCAAGGGCTCGGGCACGGGCTCGGGGCACCACGCGCTCGCCGGTGACTGAGTTGGGCTGAGCGCGGTGGTCAAACTTTCCGGCGCACTGAGGGGACCCGCCTCTAGATGTCTCGTCTTCTTCCGCGCCTTCCTTCCGTTCGGACGCTCTCCCTCCCCCCCCGCCGGAGGCCCTGAAAACAAAGGCCCCCGACGATGCCCGCGCACCCATGGCTCCCGGCACGCGGACGCAACTAGGGGGAGGGGTGGCGGCGGCGCCAGCCTTGGCCGCCTTCGGTGGTTTGGCGGCCTTGGAGGCGGGGCAGTTCTTGCGAACGTGCCCCACCTCCTTGCAGGCATGGCACCGCACGCCGTCCGACGTCCAGAAGACACGGTAGGCAGTCCCCTCGTGCACCACATTAAAACTTCCCTCCGTCGTGTCCTCCCGCGCCAGCCGGACAAAGAGCTGGCGGCGGAAGGAGAACACGTGGCGCAGGCTGTTCTCCCTGAGGCCGAGCGGTATGGGGTTGATCCCTGACCTTACCTCCCCCAGTTGTTGTAGGTGAGGGAGGAGGAGCTCAGCGGAAACAAAGGGCGGGACGTTTGACACGATGACCCTCTGCGCGGTGGCCTCGAGAGGATCCATCGGCAGGAACGTCCCGCCCACCGTGAGCCCCTTTTCAAGGGCCAGGGACACCGCCCGCTCCGACCCCAGGAAGAACACGGCCTTCCCAGACATCTTGGAGGCTGCGACAATGGCCGAGGGGCCGACTACCCCAGCCATCGCCCGCACGCACTCCTCGATGCTCATTGTGGGGTGAGTGTAGCTCTTGACCCCGTGTTTCCTGGTTATAAGTCTGAAAGGTGGCAGGGCAGCGGGTGGCACAGGAGGTGCCGTGGATGTGGACACCCCCTGCGCATACGTCCTTGCTGGCCCTGCCACCGGCGTGGATGGGGTCGCCATCACGGGGTCCCTTTAAGGGCTACACCCACCCCAAAGTCACAGGCCTTAATGGTCTTAATTAGGCCTCGTATATTAACTGAGCAGAGGAGCCCTTAACGAGGCACCTCTCCCCTAGTTGGTAATTGGAGAGGGGCCTTGCTCCCTCTGCTCAGTTGTCTTAATTGGTTTTTTTTATTAATTTGGAAGAAAGAGGCCTCAGAGAGAGAGGGGAGAAACAGAGTAGCAGAGAAAGAGAGAGGGGGGTGGGAAGGGGGGGGGGGACTGCGAGGGCAGGTCTCCCCTCGCAGCTGTGGGTGGGTGCACTCCCCAGATGGCAAAACACACAAGCACAGTCTTTGGGTTGGTCTTCAGGTGGGGGGAGAAGATGTCTTCACCTGGGGTAGCTAGAGCCACCAGGCATGCACTCCTAACGATGTTAATTGGGTAAATCTTCAGCCTGGTAGCTCCAGCTATCCCAGGCTAGGCAAATGTGGGGGGTGGGGGAGGTTCCAATTGTGGGGGGGGGCCTAGTTGTAAGCACGGCCCCCACGCACACTACCACACACACACACACACCCCCCGCGATGTTCCGGCCCTCAGTGGTCTTCTTTCCTCCTCCCACCGATACAACAAAGTCTTTTTGGGAAATGCACACACACCCACCTGTAGAATTGTAGAGTCTCCCTCCTTCCACACTGGATGTTGTTGGTCTTTTCCCCCTCTCTCCAACTCCTTGCAGAATGGTAAAAAATGTTGAAAAGTTTTCTGTTCTCCTCCTCTCCCTCTGGATGAAAGTTGGTGGTGAAACCCCTTCCTTCCTTCTCTTCCTGGCTGATCTCAGGGCTCTCCAGGCAGGAGCTCAAGTTGCTAGCAGCTCCACTCACTGCTCACAGCTCCAACTTAGCAGGACACGCCTCTACTGCTCCACAATTGGTCCTTGTGCATGAAACTCTTTTGAGTTTACCTGCAAAACATAAAAACATTAAACGGTGCCACCCGACCTGGGTGACACTCCAGACATTTACAAGGCCCTTTTTTTTTTCCCCCCCTTTTTTTTTTTGTGTTTTTCTTTTTTTTTTTGTTTTCCTTGTGCATGAAACTCTTTTGAGTTAACCTGCAAAAACATAAAACATTAAAACCATGCCACCCGACCTGGGTGACACAGCAGACATTTTCAAGGCCCCTTTTTTTTTTGGTTTTTGTTTTTTTTTGGGGCGCTAAAATCAAATTTTTCCAGTGCCCCCTATAAAAGGGGAGGGGGACACTAAAAGCACCGCCAATGAAAACAAATTAAACTTTAAAACGTAAAATCAAATTAAAATTTGGTTGCCGGGCGTGATGATGCACTCCAGTCCCTCCGGTGCCCACCTCTCGCGGAAGGCCGCGAGCGTACCGGTGGACACCGCGTGCTCCATCTCCAAGGACACCCTGGACCGGATGTAAGAGCGGAAGAGAGGCAGGCAGTCAGGTTGAACGACCCCCTCGACCGCCCGCTGCCTGGACCGGCTGATGGCACCCTTGGCCGTGCCCAGGAGCAGTCCTACGAGGAGGCCTTCGGACCTACCCGCTCCCCTCCGCACAGGGTGCCCAAAGATCAGGAGAGTGGGACTGAAGTGCAGCCAGAATTTCAGGAGCAGCCCCTTCAAATAATGGAACAGGGGCTGCAACCTTGTGCACTCAATAAAAACATGGAACACGGACTCCTCCAGACCGCAGAAATTGCAGGCGGCCTGGGAGTCCGTGAACCGGCTTAAAAATTTATTGCACGGCACTGCTCCGTGCACCACCCTCCAGGCAAAGTCCCCGATGAATAGTGGGAGGACCCCTGCGTAGAGTGCCCTCCATCGGGGACCCCCGCCTCCTCCGGACGGCAAGATGGTACACCATGGCGTGTCCGGACGGCCGGCGAGGATGGCAAAGTTGAGGGTGCGCAGGAGCAGCCCGTACAGGAAACCCCTCCGCGCGGAACTGAAAGGCACGGAGGGGATTTCCCCGAGGCGGCTCAAGTTGTGAGGCGCCGGCCCCCGAGGGAGGTTCCGGGGTTTGGCGCCGATGAGGAATTCCGTCCGGACGGGGGTCAGTTCGGACGGGATCTCCCCACGTGCTTGAGCCTCCTCGATACACCTAACGGAGTCAGGGCCCAGAGCTGTTTTTAGCGACTCGATAACATCGGCCGCATGGCGGACGTTGGCAGAATTTAGGCGCCGCGCCAGCGTGTCTGGCGCCATCCAGCCCGCTCCTCCGCCATCGAGCAGGTCCCTGACCCTGGTCACCTCACCAGCCACAGCCCTCTCTTCCGACCACCACATAAAACCTCGGCCGTGGAGGTACGGATTCCCGAGCAGCGGTTCCTGCAGGACGGCTGCCACTCCAGCAGGCGGAGAGCTGCGCTTGGTGGAGACTTTGTTCCAGACCCTGATGAGTTCCCTGTAAAAGACAGGCAGCTCCCGGAGGGCGGTCCTGGCACCCCCCAAGTTCACAAACAGGAGCTGCGTGTCATAATTGAGGTCGAGCTGCTGGCGGAAGAAATACCTCGCCAGAGCACACCACCTAGGAGGGGGCTCGACTTAAAGGTATCTCTGCAGGGTCTGAAGACGGAAAGTCGCGAGCTGGGCGCTGACGCACACCAACGACTGACCGCCCTCCTCAAGCGGGAGACTCAGGACCGCGGCAGAGACCCAGTGCTTCCTGTTGTTCCAGAAGAAGTCCACCAGCTTCTTCTGTATCTTGGCGACAAACGCAGGGGGAGGGGTCAAAGTGACCAGCCGGTACCACAACATTGCGGCCACCAGCTGGTTTATGACTAGCGCTCGACCCCTGTAGGACAGCACTCGGAGCAGTCCTGTCCAGCGCCCTAGGCGAGCGGCGACCTTGGCCTCCAGCTCCTGCCAGTTCGCCGGCCAGGCTCCCTCGTCGGGGCTAAGGTAGACTCCCAGATAGAGGAGATGGGTCGTGCTCCAGGCAAAAGGCCTGAGCTCCTCCGGCAGGGTGTCCACCCGCCACTGACCCACCAGGAGTCCGGAACATTTCCCCCAGTTGATCCTGGCGGAGGACGCGGCCGAGTAAATCTCCTGGCACTCACGCATCCTCCGCAGGTCAGCGGGATCCTCTATCGCGAGGAGCACGTCATCGGCGTAAGCCGAGAGGACGACCTCCACGCCCGGCCCTTGCAGAGCCAGTCCTGTCAACCTCGTCCGCAAGAGGCGCAGGAAAGGCTCCACGCAAACGGCGTATAACTGGCCGGACATGGGGCATCCCTGGCGCACCCCTCTCCTAAAGCGAAGGGGCGCCGTCAAGGACCCGTTAACCTTAATCAGACACTTCGCGGCGGCGTACAAAAGTCGGATCCGGGCGACGAAATGCGTCCCGAACCCGAAAGCGCGCAGAGTTCCGAGCAGATAGTCGTGATCCACCCTGTCGAACGCCTTCTCTTGGTCGAGGGATAGGAAGGCGACCGACAGACCAGCCTCCTGGGAACAATGGATGAGGTCCCGGACCAGATGGATGTTATCGTGGATTGTCCGGCCCGGGACCGTGTATGACTGGTCGGGGTGGATCATGTGGTCCAGCACGGCACCAAGGCGAGCAGACATCGCCCTGGCGAAGATTTTGTAGTCCGTGCTGAGGAGGGAGACCGGGCGCCAGTTCTTAAGGAGGCGGAGATCGCCCTTCTTAGGCAGCAGGACGATGACTGCCCTGCGCCAAGAGAGGGGCATCTCCCCGGTCGCCAGACTTTCCCCCAGGACCCGCGCGTAGTCGCTCCCCAGGACGTCCCAGAACGCCCTGTGGAACTCCACGGTCAGCCCGTCCAGCCCCGGGGATTTTCCCCTCGAGAGCCGGGCGAGGGCACCAGTCAGCTCCGCCAGGCTTAGCGGAGCTTCCAGATTTTCGGCGCCCTCCGGGCTGACCTTCCGCAGGTCCTCCCACAAAACTCTACGCGCTTCCTCGCTGGACGGATCCGGAGAGAACAGAGCCCCGTAATATTCACGGGCCCTGTTGTTGACGCCCTCCGCATCCGAGACGAGAGAGCCGTCGTCGGCCAGCAGCGTCAAGAGCTGCTTACGGACACTCTGCCTTTTTTCCAGCGAGTAGAAGAAGGGGGAGCCGCGGTCCAGATCCCGCAGGAATCGGATCCGCGACCTCACGAACGCGCCTCGGGACCCGACGAGCTGCAGGTCCTTCAGCACGGCCTTCTTCGCTTCGTACACCGTCCGCAGGGCCGGGTCCTGGACGACTTGACCGAGACGGGCTTCCAGGTCGAGCACCTCTTTTTCTAGGCGCCCGACTCTGGCCACCCGCCTCTCGGTCGACCCCGCGCGTACTCTTGACAGAAGACGCGGACGTGAGCCTTGCCCACGTCCCACCATAGCCTCAAGGAGGGGAAGCCCCCCTGCTTCCTTCTCCAGTCGGACCAGAATCGACGGAACGAGTCCTGGAACCGCACGTCCTCCAGCAGCCGGTTGTTAAAGTGCCAGTACGCGGACCCCGTCCCCGCGCGGAGCGAAGCGAGCTCCGCCCACACCAGGTGGTGGTCCGAACACGGCACCGGCCACATGGAGGCCGCCGGGACGCAGGAAACGTACGCCCGAGACACGTAAAGGCGGTCGACTCTAGACCATCCAACTCCAGGCCTCACCCAAGTAAAGGCGCTGGAGTCGGGGTGGAGATTTCGCCAGACGTCCACCAAGTCGAAGGACCCGACCAGGTCCCTCAACTTCTCTATCGCCGTCATGCACTGCAGGGCACCGGAGCGGTCCCTCGCCTCGAGGGTGCAGTTAAAATCCCCCCCGAGGACAATGCAGTCGCCGACGTCGACGGAGCCAAGAAGAGCGGACACCTCTTCAAAGAAGCGCGTTTGCTGCGGGCCGGGATGAGGGGCGTACACGTTCACGAGATGGAGCGGCACGTCCCCCAGGCGAACCGTTACGTGCAGCAAGCGGCCTGGCACGGGCTCCTCGACCCCCAAGATCTCCGGCTGAAAATGCGGGCCCAGCAAGATGGCCACCCCACTAGAAATAGCGGTGAGGTGGCTCATGCGGACCTCTCCTTGCCATTCCAGGAGCCACGTGGCTTCGTCTCCCGGAACGGTGTGGGTTTCTTGCAGGAAGCACACCGCATATTTCCCCTCCCGCAGGAGCGAAAAATTGTCAAATCTACGGCGTGCCCCTCTGCCGCCGTTGATGTTGAGGCTGGCTATGGTTATCTTCATGGCAAAAGCATAGTGCAACCTCTACCTTAACCTATTGTGGGGGAGGGAGCGGAGTCTTTTGTTGAACTCCGCTCCCTCCGCAGCCCAGCGAGGAGTCCCTCGAGCTCGCGCAGCTCAAGGTGCTGCTCCTTTGTCAAGGGCCCGCCCGCGGCCAAGGTTTTAACGGCGGCGCGGATGGACCCCTTGATCAGCTCCGGCTCGGACCATTTTTCCAGGGCCAGTCGGGCTTGGTCGCGGCGACCCCGGCTCTGGGCCAAAAAGTCCCGGAGTTCCTTTGCAGGAATGAGGAGGGCCTCAGCGGCGGCCGCGAGCAGATCCACCGCCTCCCTGGCGGTGGTCTCTAGTTCTTCGCCCGCGTCCCCCACCGAGTCCCCGTCCTCCTCCGGGAGGTGGCCGCCAGCAGCCGGCCCATCGACCGCACAAGGTACGGCAAATGAACCGGCCGCTCCAACCGGCCCTGGCTCTGCCCCGATCGCACCCCCAGGATCGTCGGCAGAGGAGTCCCCACTGGGCTCTTTTAAAAATGGTGCTGGGCCGGGAAATGACAGCGGAAGGGGTTCCCCCTCCGCCCCAGGAACCGGAGAACAAGGAGAGACCCGGCCATAGGAGATCCACAGGCTCCCCAAGTGCTCCAGCCCCAAAGTAAGAGGCGAGGGTGGGTGTTGCTCCCCCTCCCCGCTGCCACCCCCCGGCCCAGCATCTACAGTGTCATTAAAATCACTAAATTGTGTTTCTGCCGGGTCGAGCGACTCCCGGGGGAAGTTGGGTATTGGCTGGGCGGGCTCAGGTTCGGCCTTTTCGGCCTCGCCCGCCTCAGTCCCCGGGACGCCCGGCCCGGTGGCTACGCATTCCTCCGTGGTCCCCACGCCCCCCACGACAGACAGATCTTCCATGCCATCCCCAGGAGGCAGCGGCTGGGCAGCCTCGACTGCCTCACCCTCCCCGGGGACAGACTCTTCGCGCCTGCAGCGCAATTTGGGAGCGCTGGTGGGGGACGCAGGACACGCGGCGGGCACCGACTCCTCCGCGGAGGGATGTTGTTCCCCCTCCGCCTCATCGGAGCCGCGCCTCCTTTTGTTCCTGGGGGCGCGCGGAGGCAGGGAGACCCCCATGTCTGCCGAGGCCTCCCGCTCCGCCCCCCCCTTTTCCTTTTCTTGCCCGCGCCTGGGCCCCTCTGTGGTGTTATTCAAGGGCCCGGGCACGGGCTCGGGGCACCCCGCGCTCGCCGGTGACTGGGTTGGGCTGAGCGCGGTGGTCAAATTGTCTGGCGCACCGAGGGGACCCGCCTCTGGATGTTTTGTCTTCTTCCGCGCCTTCCTTCCGGTCGGACGCTCTCCCTCCCCCCCGCCGGAGGCCCTGAAAACAAAGGCCTCCGACGGTGCCCGCGCACCCATGGCTCCCGGCACGCGGACGCAGCTAGGGGGAGGGGTGGCGGCGGCACCAGCCTTGGCCGCCTTCGGTGGTTTGGCGGCCTTGGAGGCGGGGCAGTTCTTGCGAACGTGCCCCACCTCCTTGCAGGCATGGCACCGCACGCCGTCCGACGTCCAGAAGACGCGGTAGGCAGTCCCCTCGTGCACCACATTAAATGATCCCTCCGTCGTCTCCTCCCGCGCCAGCCGGACAAAGAGCTGGCGTCGGAAGGAGAACACGTGGCGCAGGCTGTTCTCCCTGAGGCCGAGCGGTATGGGGTTGATCCCTGACCTTACCTCCCCCAGTTGTTGTAGGTGAGGGAGGAGGAGCTCAGCGGAAACAAAGGGCGGGACGTTTGACACGATGACCCTCTGCGCGGTGGCCTCGAGAGGGTCCACCGGCAGGAACGTCAAGGGCCAGGGACACCGCCCGCTCCGACCCCAGGAAGAACACGGCCTTCCCAGACATCTTGGAGGCTGCGACAATGGCCGAGGGGCCGACTACCCCAGCCATCGCCCGCACGCACTCCTCGATGCTCATTGTGGGGTGAGTGTAGCTCTTGACCCCGTGTTTCCTGGTTATAAGTGTAAAAGGTGGCAGGGCAGCGGGTGGTGCAGGAGGTGCCGTGGATGTGGACACCGCCTGCGCATACGTCCTTGCTGGCCCTGCCACCGGCGTGGATGGGGTCGCCATCACGGGGTCTCTTTAAGGGCTACACCCACCCCAAAGTCACAGGCCTTAATGGTCTTAATTAGGCCTCGTATATTAAACTGAGCAGAGGAGCCCTTAACGAGGCACCTCTCCCCTAGTTGGTAATTGGGGAGGGGCCTTGCTCCCTCTGCTCAGTTGTCTTAATTGTTTTTTTTTTATTAATTTGGAAGAAAGAGGCCTCAGAGAGAGAGGGGAGAAACAGAGTAGCAGAGAAAGAGAGAGGGGGGTGGGAAGGGGGGGGGGGGACTGCGAGGGCAGGTCTCCCCTCGCAGCTGTGGGTGGGTGCACTCCCCAGATGGCAAAACACACAAGCACAGTCTTTGGGTTGGTCTTCAGGTGGGGGGAGAAGATGTCTTCACCTGGGGTAGCTAGAGCCACCAGGCACGCACTCCTAACGATGTTAATTGGGTAAATCTTCAGCCTGGTAGCTCCAGCTATCCCAGGCTAGGCACATGTGGGGGGTGGGGGGGGTTCCAATTGTGGGGGGGGCCTAGTTGTAAGCACGGCCCCCACGCACACTACCACACACACACACACACCCCCCGCGATGTTCCGGCCCTCAGTGGTCTTCTTTCCTCCCCCCACCGATACAACAAAGTCTTTTTGGGAAATGCACCCACACCCACCTGTAGAAGATGTAGAGTCTCCCTCCTTCCACACTGGATGTTGTTGGTCTTTTCCCCCTCTCTCCAACTCCTTGCAGAATGGTAAAAAATGTTGAAAAGTTTTCTGTTCTCCTCCTCTCCCTCTGGATGAAAGTTGGTGGTGAAACCCCTTCCTTCCTTCTCTTCCTGGCTGGTCTCAGGGCTCTCCAGGCAGTAGCTCAAGTTGCTAGCAGCTCCACTCACTGCTCACAGCTCCAACTGAGCAGGACACGCCTCTACTGCTCCACAATTGGTCCTTGTGCATGAAACTCTTTTGAGTTTACCTGCAAAACATAAAAACATTAAACGGTGCCACCCGACCTGGGTGACACTCCAGACATTTACAAGGCCCTTTTTTTTTTCCCGCCCCTTTTTTTTTTTGTGTTTTTCTTTTTTTTTTTGTTTTCCTTGTGCATGAAACTCTTTTTGGAGTTCACCTGCAAAACATAAAACATTAAACGGTGCCACCCGACCTGGGTGACACTCCAGACATTTACAAGGCCCTTTTTTTTTCCCCCTTTTTTTTGTTTTTTTTCTTCGTGTTTTTCTTTTTTCTTTTTTGTTTTTTTTTTTGGGCACTAAAATCACAATTTTTCCCCAGTGCCCCCTATAAAAGGGAAGGGGACACTAAAAGCACCGGCAATTAAAACAAATTAACTTTAAAACGTAAAATCAAATTAAAATTTGGTTGCCGGGCGTGATGATGCACTCCAGTCCCTCCGGTGCCCATCTCTCGCGGAAGGCCGCGAGCGTACCGGTGGACACCGCGTGCTCCATCTCCAAGGACACCCTGGACCGGATGTAAGAGCGGAAGAGAGGCAGGCAGTCAGGTTGAACGACCCCCTCGACCGCCCGCTGCCTGGACCGGCTGATGGCACCCTTGGCCGTGCCCAGGAGCAGTCCTACGAGGAGGCCTTCGGACCTACCCGCTCCCCTCCGCACAGGGTGCCCAAAGATCAGGAGAGTGGGACTGAAGTGCAGCCAGAATTTCAGGAGCAGCCCCTTCAAATAGTGGAACAGGGGCTGCAACCTTGTGCATTCAATAAAAACATGGAACACGGACTCCTCCAGACCGCAGAAATTGCAGGCGGCCTGGGAGTCCGTGAACCGGCTTAAAAATTTGTTGCACGGCACTGCTCCGTGCACCACCCTCCAGGCCAAGTCCCCGATGAATAGTGGGAGGACCCCTGCGTAGAGTGCCCTCCATCGGGGACCCCCGCCTCCTCCGGACGGCAAGATGGTACGCCATGGCGTGTCCGGACGGCCGGCGAGGATGGCAAAGTTGAGGGTGTGCAGGAGCAGCCCGTACAGGAAACCCTTCCGCGCGGAACTGAAAGGCACGGAGAGGATTTCCCCGAGGCGGCTCAAGTTGTGAGGCGCCGGCCCCCGAGGGAGGTTCCGGGGTTTGGCGCCGATGAGGAATTCCGTCCGGACGGGGGTCAGTTCGGACGGGATCTCCCCACGTGCTTGAGCCTCCTCGATGCACCTAACGAAGTCAGGGCCCAGAGCTGTTTTTAGCGACTCGATGGCATCGGCCGCGTGGCGGACGTTGGCAGAATTTAGGCGCCGCGCCAGCGTGTCTGGCGCCATACAGCCCGCTTCTCCGCCATCGAGCAGGTCCCTGACCCTGGTCACCTCACCAGCCACAGCCCTCTCTTCCGACCGGCACATAAAACCTCGGCCGTGGAGGTACGGATTCCCGAGCAGCGGTTCCTGCAGGACGGCCGCCACTCCAGCCGGCGGAGAGCTGCGCTTGGTGGAGACTTTGTTCCAGACCCTGATGAGTTCCCTGTAAAAGACAGGCAGCTCCCGGAGGGCGGTCCTGGCACCCCCCAAGTTCACAAACAGGAGCTGCGTGTCATAATTGAGGTCGAGCTGCTGGCGGAAGAGATACCTCGCCAGAGCACACCACCTAGGAGGGGGCTCGACGTAAAGGTATCTCTGCAGGGTCTGAAGACGGAAAGTCGCGAGCTGGGCGCTGACGCACACCAACGACTGACCGCCCTCCTCAAGCGGGAGACTCAGGACCGCGGCAGAGACCCAGTGCTTCCTGTTGTTCCAGAAGAAGTCCACCAGCTTCTTCTGTATCTTGGCGACAAACGCAGGGGGAGGGGTCAAAGTGACCAGCCGGTACCACAACATTGCGGCCACCAGCTGGTTTATGACTAGCGCTCGACCCCTGTAGGACAGCACTCGGAGCAGTCCTGTCCAGCGCCCTAGGCGAGCGGCGACCTTGGCCTCCAGCTCCTGCCAGTTCGCCGGCCAGGCTCCCTCGTCGGGGCTAAGGTAGACTCCCAGATAGAGGAGATGGGTCGTGCTCCAGGCAAAAGGCCTGAGCTCCTCCGGCAGGGAGTCCACCCGCCACTGACCCACCAGGAGTCCGGAACATTTCTCCCAGTTGATTCTGGCGGAGGACGCGGCCGAGTAAATCTCCTGGCACTCACGCATCCTCCGCAGGTCAGCGGGATCCTCTACCGCAAGGAGCACATCATCGGCGGAAGCCGAGAGGACGACCTCCACGCCCGGCCCTTGCAGAGCCAGTCCCGTCAACCTCGTCCGCAAGAGGCGCAGGAAAGGCTCCACGCAAACAGCATGTAACTGGCCGGACATGGGGCATCCCTGGCGCACCCCTCTCCTAAAGCGAAGGGGCGCCGTCAAGGACCCGTTAACCTTAATCAGACACTCCGTGGCGGCGTACAGAAGTCGGATCCGGGCGACGAAATGCGTCCCGAACCCGAAAGCGCGCAGAGTTCCGAGCAGATAGTCGTGATCCACCCTGTCGAACGCCTTCTCTTGGTCGAGGGATAGGACGGCGACCGACAGACCAGCCTCCTGGGAACAATGGATGAGGTCCCGGACCAGATGGATGTTGTCGTGGATTGTCCGGCCCGGGACCGTGTAGGACTGGTCGGGGTGGATCATGTGGTCCAGCATGGCACCAAGGCGAGCAGACATCGCCCTAGCGAAGATTTTGTAGTCCGTGCTGAGGAGGGAGACCGGGCGCCAGTTCTTAAGGAGGCGGAGATCGCCCTTCTTAGGCAGCAGGACGATGACTGCCCTGCGCCAAGAGAGGGGCATCTCCCCGGTCGCCAGACTTTCCCCCAGGACCCGCGCGTAGTCGCTCCCCAGGACGTCCCAGAACGCCCTGTGGAACTCCACGGTCAGCCCGTCCAGCCCCGGGGATTTTCCCCTCGAGAGCCGGGCGAGGGCACCGGTCAGCTCCGCCAGGCTTAGCGGAGCTTCCAGATTTTCGGCGCCCTCCGGGCTGACCTTCGGCAGGTCCTCCCACAAAACTCTACGCACTTCCTCGCTGGACGGATCCGGAGAGAACAGAGCCCCGTAATATTCACGGACCCTGTTGTTGACGCCCTCCGGATCCGAGACGAGAGAGCCGTCGTCGGCCAGCAGCGTCAAGAGCTGCTTACGGACACTCTGCCTTTTTTCCAGCGAGTAGAAGAAGGGGGAGCCGCGGTCCAGATCCCGCAGGAACCGGATCCGCGACCTCACGAACACGCCTCGGGACCCGACGAGCTGCAGGTCCTTCAGCGCGGCCTTCTTCGCTTCGTACACCGTCCGCAGGGCCGGGTCCTGGACGACTTGACCGAGACGGGCTTCCAGGTCGAGCACCTCTTTTTCTAGGCGCCCGACTCTGGCCGCCCGCCTCTTGGTCGACCCCCTCGCGTACTCTTGACAGAAGACGCGGACGTGAGCCTTGCCCACGTCCTACCATAGCCTCAAGGAGGGGAAGCCCCCCTGCTTCCTTCTCCAGTCGGACCAGAATCGACGGAACGAGTCCTGGAACCGCACGTCCTCCAGCAGCCGGTTGTTAAAGTGCCAGTACGCGGACCCCGTCCTCGCGCGGAGCGAAGCGAGCTCCGCCCACACCAGGTGGTGGTCCGAACACGGCACCGGCCGCATGGAGGCCGCCGGGACGCAGGAAACGTACGCCCGAGACACGTAAAGGTGGTCGACTCTAGACCATCCAACTCCAGGCCTCACCCAAGTAAAGGCGCTGGAGTCGGGGTGGAGATTTCGCCAGACGTCCACCAAGTCGAAGGACCCGACCAGGTCCCTCAACTTCTCCATCGCCGTCATGCACTGCGGGGCACCGGAGCGGTCCCTCGCCTCGAGGGTGCAGTTAAAATCCCCCCCGAGGACAATGCAGTCGCCGACGTCGACGGAGCCAAGAAGAGCGGACACCTCTTCAAAGAAGCGCGTTTGCTGCGGGCCGGGATGAGGGGCGTACACGTTCACGAGATGGAGCGGCACGTCCCCCAGGCGAACCGTTACGTGCAGCAAGCGGCCTGGCACGGGCTCCTCGACCCCCAAGATCTCCGGCTGAAAATGCGGGCCCAGCAAGATGGCCACCCCACTAGAAATGGCGGTGAGGTGGCTCATGCGGACCTCTCCTTGCCATTCCAGGAGCCACGTGGCTTCGTCTCCCGGAACGGTGTGGGTTTCTTGCAGGAAGCACACCGCATATTTCCCCTCCCGCAGGAGCGAAAAATTGTCAAATCTACGGCGTGCCCCTCTGCCGCCGTTGATGTTGAGGCTGGCTAGGGTTATCTTCATGGCAAAAGCATAGTGCAACCTCTACCTTAACCTATTGTGGGGGAGGGAGCGGAGTCTTTTGTTGAACTCCGCTCCCTCCGCAGCCCAGCGAGGAGTCCCTCGAGCTCGCGCAGCTCAAGGTGTTGCTCCTTTGTCAAGGGCCCGCCCGCGGCCAAGGTTTTGACGGCGGCGCGGACGGACGCCTTGATCAGCTCTGGCTCGGACCATTTTTCCAGGGCCAGTCGGGCTTGGTCGCGGCGACCCCGGCTCTGGGCCAAAAAGTCCCGGAGTTCCTTTGCAGGAATGAGGATGGTCTCGGCGGCGGCCGCGAGCAGATCCACCGCCTCGCTGGTGGTGGTCTCTAGTTCTTCTCCCGCGTCCCCCACCGAGTCCCCGTCCTCCTCCGGGAGGTGGCCGCCAGCAGCCGGCCCATCGACCGCACAAGGCACGGCAAATGAACCGGCCGCTCCAACCGGCCCTGGCTCTGCCCCGATCCCACCCCCAGGATCGTCGGCAGAGGAGTCCCCACTGGGCTCTTTAAAAAATGGTGCTGGGTCGGGAAGCGACAGCGGAAGGGGTTCACCCTCCGCCCCAGGAACCGGGGAACAAGGAGAGACCCGGCCATAGGAAATCCCCAGGCTCCCCAAGTGCTCCAGCTCCAAAGTAAGCGGCGAGGGTGGGTGTTCCTGCCCCTCCCCGCTGCCACCCCCCGGCCCAGCATGTACAGTATCATTAAAATCAATTGTTTCATTCTCTGCCGGGTCGAGCAAATCCCGGGGTAAGTTGTGTATTGGCTGGGCGGGCTCAGGTTCGGCCTTTTCGGCCCCGCCCGCCTCAGTCCCCGGGACGCCCGGCCCGGCGGCTACGCATTCCTCCACGGTCCCCACGCCCCCCACGACAGGCAGATCTTCCACTCCATCCCCAGTAGGCAGCGGCTGGGCAGCCTCGACTGCCTCACCCTCCCCGGGGACAGACTCTTCGCGCCTGCAGCGCAATTTGGGAGCGCTGGTGGGGGACGCGGGACACGCGGCGGGCACCGACACATCCGCGGAGGGATGTTGTTCCCCCTCCGCCTCATCGGAGCCGCGCCTCCTTTTGTTCCTGGGGGCGCGCGGAGGCAGGGAGACCCCCATGTCTGCCGAGGCCTCCCGCTCCGCCCCCCCCTTTTCCTTTCCTTTCCCGCGCCCGGGCCCCTCTGTGGTGTTATTCAAGGGCTCGGGCACGGGCTCGGGGCACCACGCGCTCGCCGGTGACTGGGTTGGGCTGAGCGCGGTGGTCAAATTATCTGGCGCACTGAGGGGACCCGCCTCTAGATGTTTCTTCTTGTTCCGCGCCTACTTTCCGCTCGGACGCTCTCCCTCCCCCCCGCCGGAGGCCCTGAAAACAAAGGCCTCCGACAATGCCCGCGCACCTACGGCTCCCGGCACGCGGACGCAACTAGTGGGAGGGGTGGCGGCGGCGCCAGCCTTGGCCGCCTTCGGTGGTTTGGCGGCCTTGGAGGCGGGGCAGTTCTTGCGAACATGCCCCACCTCCTTGCAGGCATGGCACCGCACGCCGTCCGACGTCCAGAAGACGCGGTAGGCAGTCCCCTCGTGCACCACATTAAAATTTCCCTCTGTCGTGTCCTCCCGCGCCAGCCGGACAAAGAGCTGGCGGCGGAAGGAGAACACGTGGCGCAGGCTGTTCTCCGTGAGGCCGAGCGGTATGGGGTTGATCCCTGACCTTACCTCCCCCAGTTGTTGTAGGTGAGGGAGGAGGAGCTCAGCGGGAACAAAGGGCGGGACGTTCGACACGATGACCCTCTGCGCGGTGGCCTCGAGAGGATCCACCGGCAGGAACGTCCCGCCCACCGTGAGCCCCCTTTCGAGGGCCAGGGACACCGCCCGCTCCGATCCCAGGAAGAAAACAGCCTTCCCAGACATCTTGGAGGCCGCGACAATGGCCGAGGGGCCGACTACCCCAGCCATCGCCCGCACGCACTCTTCGATGCTCATTGTGGGGTGAGTGTAGCTCTTGACCCCGTGTTTCTTCGTAATGAGTCTGAATGGTGGCAGGGCAGCGGGTGGCGCAGGAGGTGCCGTGGAAGCGGTTGCCACCTGCGCATATGTCTTCGCTGGCCCTGCCGCCGGCGTGGATGGGGTCGCCATCACGGGGTCCCTTTAAGGGCTACACCCACCCCAAAGTCACAGGCCTTAATGGTCTTTAATGGCCTCGTATATTTAACTGAGCAGAGGAGCCCTTAACGAGGCACCTCTCCCCTCGTTGGTAATTGGGGAGAGGCCTTGCTCCCTCTGCTCAGTTGTCTTAATTGTTTTTTTTTATTAATTTGGAAGAAAGAGGCCTCAGAGAGAGAGGGGAGAAACAGAGTAGCAGAGAAAGAGAGAGGGGGGTGGGAAGGGTCCTGGAACCGCACGTCCTCCAGCAGCCGGTTGTTAAAGTGCCAGTACGCGGACCCCGTCCTCGCGCGGAGCGAAGCGAGCTCCGCCCACACCAGGTGGTGGTCCGAACACGGCACCGGCCGCATGGAGGCCGCCGGGACGCAGGAAACGTACGCCCGAGACACGTAAAGGTGGTCGACTCTAGACCATCCAACTCCAGGCCTCACCCAAGTAAAGGCGCTGGAGTCGGGGTGGAGATTTCGCCAGACGTCCACCAAGTCGAAGGACCCGACCAGGTCCCTCAACTTCTCCATCGCCGTCATGCACTGCGGGGCACCGGAGCGGTCCCTCGCCTCGAGGGTGCAGTTAAAATCCCCCCCGAGGACAATGCAGTCGCCGACGTCGACGGAGCCAAGAAGAGCGGACACCTCTTCAAAGAAGCGCGTTTGCTGCGGGCCGGGATGAGGGGCGTACACGTTCACGAGATGGAGCGGCACGTCCCCCAGGCGAACCGTTACGTGCAGCAAGCGGCCTGGCATGGGCTCCTCGACCCCCAAGATCTCCGGCTGACAATGCGGGCCCAGCAAGATGGCCACCCCACTAGAAATGGCGGTGAGGTGGCTCATGCGGACCTCTCCTTGCCATTCCAGGAGCCACGTGGCTTCGTCTCCCGGAACGGTGTGGGTTTCTTGCAGGAAGCACACCGCATATTTCCCCTCCCGCAGGAGCGAAAAATTGTCAAATCTACGGCGTGCCCCTCTGCCGCCGTTGATGTTGAGGCTGGCTATGGTTATCTTCATGGCAAAAGCATAGTGCAACCTCTACCTTAACCTATTGTGGGGGAGGGAGCGGAGTCTTTTGTTGAACTCCGCTCCTTCAGCAGCCCAGCGAGGAACTTTTTGAGCCGGCGCAGCTCAAGGCCTTGAGCCTTTAATAAGGGCCCGCCCGCGGCCATGGTTTTAGCGGCGGCGCGGACGGACGCTACGAGCAGCCCCGGCTCGGACCATCTTTCCAGGGCCAGACGGGCTTGGTCGCGGCGACCCCGGCACTGGACCAAAAAGTCCCGGAGTTCCTCTGCGGGAATGAGGAGGGTCTCAGTGGCGGCCGCGAGCAGATCCACCGCCTCACTGGCGATGGACTCGAGATCTTCACCCGCGTCCTCCACCGAGTCCCCGTCCCCCTCCGGGAGGTCGCCGCTAGCAGCCGGCCCGTCGACCGCACGAGGTACGGCAAACGACCCGGCCGCTCCATCTGGCCCTGGCTCTGCCCCGATCCCACCCCCAGGATCGTCGGCAGAGGAGTCCCCACTGGGCTCTTTTAAAATTGGTGCTGGGTCGGGAAGCGACAGCGGAAGGGGTTCCTCCTCCGCCCCAGGAGCCGGGGAACACGGAGAGACCTGGTTTAGAAAATTCTCCAGGTCCACCAAGTCCCTCAGCTCCAAAGTAGGGGGCGAGGGTTGTTGTTCTTCCCCCCCCTCCCCGCCGCCTCCCCCCAGCCCAGCGTGTACGGATTCATTAAACTTTTCCATTTTTTCAGTTTCTACCGAGTTGAGCAAATCCCGGGGGAAGTTGGGTATTGGCTGGGCGGGCTCAGGTTCGGCCTTTTCGGCCCCGCCCGCCTCGGTCCCCGGGACGCTCGACCCGGTGGCTACACATTCTTCCTCTGGCCCCACGCCCCCCACGACAGGCAGATCTTCCACGCCCTCCCCAGGAGGCAGCGGCTGGGCAGCCTCGACTGCCTCACCCTCCCCGGGGAAAGACTCCTCGCGCCTGCAGCGCAATTTGGGGGCGCTGGTGGGGGACGCGGGACACGCGGCGGGCACCGCCTCCTCCGCGGAGGGATGTTGTTCCCCCTCCGCCTCATTTGGGCGGTGCCTCTTTTTGTTCCTGGGGGCGCGCGGAGTCAGGGAGACCTCCATGTCTGCCGAGGCCTCCCGCTCCGGCCCCCCCTTTTCCTTTTCTTGCCCGCGCCCGGGCCCCTCTGTGCTGTTGTTCAAGTGCTCGGGCACGGGCTCAGGGCACCCCGCGCTCGCCGGTGGCTGGGTTGGGCCGAGCGCGGTGGTCAATCTTTCTGGCGCACTGAGGGGACCCGCCTCTAGATGTTTCTTCTTGTTCCGCGCCTTCTTTCCGCTCGGACGCTCTCCCTCCCCCCCGCCGGAGGCCCTGAAAACAAAGGCCTCCGACGATGCCCGCGCACCTACGGCTCCCGGCACGCGGACGCAACTAGGGGGAGGGGTGGCGGCGGCGCCAGCCTTGGCCGCCTTCGGTGGTTTGGCGGCCTTGGAGGCGGGGCAGTTCTTGCGAACGTGCCCCACCTCCTTGCAGGCATGGCACCGCACGCCGTCCGACGTCCAGAAGACACGGTAGGCAGTCCCCTCGTGCACCACATTAAAATTTCCCTCCGTCGTGTCCTCCCGCGCCAGCCGGACAAAGAGCTGGCGGCGGAAGGAGAACACGTGGCGCAGGCTGTTCTCCCTGAGGCCGAGCGGTATGGGGTTGATCCCTGACCTTACCTCCCCCAGTTGTTGTAGGTGAGGGAGGAGGAGCTCAGCGGGAACAAAGGGCGGGACGTTCGACACGATGACCCTCTGCGCGGTGGCCTCGAGAGGATCCACCGGCAGGAACGTCCCGCCCACCGTGAGCCCCCTTTCGAGGGCCAGGGACACCGCCCGCTCCGACCCCAGGAAGAAAACAGCCTTCCCAGACATCTTGGAGGCCGCGACAATGGCCGAGCGGCCGACTACCCCAGCCATCGCCCGCACGCACTCTTCGATGCTCATTGTGGGGTGAGTGTAGCTCTTGACCCCGTGTTTCTTCATAATGAGTCTGAATGGTGGCAGGGCAGCGGGTGGCGCAGGAGGTGCCGTGGAAGCGATTGCCACCTGCGCATATGTCTTCGCTGGCCCTGCCACCGGCGTGGATGGGGTCGCCATCACGGGGTCCCTTTAAGGGCTACACCCACCCCAAAGTCACAGGCCTTAATGGTCTTTAATGGCCTCGTATATTAACTGAGCAGAGGAGCCCTTAACGAGGCACCTCTCCCCTCGTTGGCAATTGGGGAGAGGCCTTGCTCCCTCTGCTCAGTTGTCTTAATTGTTTTGTTTTTTTTAAATTAGGAAGAAAAGGGTTCTCAGAGAGAGAGGGGAGAAACAGAGGGTAACGGAGAGAGAGAGAGGGGGGGTGGGAAGGGGGGGGGGGCTGCGAGGGCAGGTCTCCCCTCGCAGCTGTGGGTGGGTGCACTCCCCAGATGGCAAAACACACAAGCACAGTCTTTGGGTTGGTCTTCAGGTGGGGGGAGAAGACGTCTTCACCTGGGGTAGCTAGAGCCACCAGGCACTCACTCCCAACGATGTTAATGGGGTGATTAAACAATCTTCAGCCTGGTAGCTCCAGCTATCCCAGGCTAGGCAATTGGGGGGGGGGTTCAGTTTTGTGTGGGGCCTAGTTGTAGCAAGGCCCCCACACACACTACCACACACACACACACACCCCGCGATGTTCCGGCCCTCAGTGGTCTTCTTTCCTCCCCCCACCGGTATGACAAAGTCTTTTTGGGAATGCACCAACACCCACCTGTTGAAATGTAGAGTCTCCCTCCTTCCACATTGGATGTTGTTGGTTTTTCCCCCTCTCTCCAACTCCTTGCAGAATGGTAAAGTTGTTGAAATGTTTTCTGTTCTCCTCCTCTCCCTCTGGATAAAAGTTGGTGTTGAAACCCCTTTCTTCCTTCTCTTCCTGGGCTGGTCTCAGGGCTCTCCAGGCAGGAGCAAAAGTTGCTAGCAGCTCCACTCACTGCTCACAGCTCCAACTGAGCAGGACACGCCTCTACTGCTCCACAATTGGTCCTTGTGCATGAAACTCTTTTTGGAGTTCACCTGCAAAACATAAAACATTAAACGGTGCCACCCGACCTGGGTGACACTCCAGACATTTACAAGGCCCTTTTTTTCCCCCCCTTTTTTTTTTTTTTTTTTGGCACGAAAATCACAATTTTTCCCCAGTGCCCCCTATAAAAGGGAAGGGGACACTAAAAGCACCGGCAATTAAAACAAATTAAACTTTAAAACGTAAAATCAAATTAAAATTTGGTTGCCGGGCGTGATGATGCACTCCAGTCCCTCCGGTGCCCACCTCTCGCGGAAGGCCGCGAGCGTACCGGTGGACACCGCGAGCTCCATCTCCAAGGACACCCTGGACCGGATGTAAGAGCGGAAGAGAGGCAGGCAGTCAGGTTGAACGAGCCCCTCGACCGCCCGCTGCCTGGACCGGCTGATGGCACCCTTGGCCGTGCCCAGGAGCAGTCCTACGAGGAGGCCTTCGGACCTACCCGCTCCCCTCCGCACAGGGTGCCCAAAGATCAGGAGAGTGGGACTGAAGTGCAGCCAGAATTTCAGGAGCAGCCCCTTCAAATAGTGGAACAGGGGCTGCAACCTTGTGCATTCAATAAAAACATGGAACACGGACTCCTCCAGACCGCAAAAATTGCAGGCGGCCTGGGAGTCCGTGAACCGGCTTAAAAATTTGTTGCACGGCACTGCTCCGTGCACCACCCTCCAGGCCAAGTCCCCGATGAATAGTGGGAGGACCCCTGCGTAGAGTGCCCTCCATCGGGGACCCCCGCCTCCTTCGGACGGCAAGATGGTACGCCATGGCGTGTCCGGACGGCCGGCGAGGATGGCAAAGTTGAGGGTGTGCAGGAGCAGCCCGTACAGGAAACCCCTCCGCGCGGAACTGAAAGGCACGGAGGGGATTTCCCCGAGGCGGCTCAAGTTGTGAGGCGCCGGCCCCCGAGGGAGGTTCTGGGGTTTGGCGCCGATGAGGAATTCCGTCCGGACGGGGGTCAGTTCTGACGGGATCTCCCCACGTGCTTGAGCCTCCTCGATGCACCTAACGGAGTCAGGGCCCAGAGCTGTTTTTAGCGACTCGATGGCATCGGCCGCGTGGCGGACGTTGGCAGAATTTAGGCGCCGCGCCAGCGTGTCTGGCGCCATCCAGCCCGCTCCTCCGCCATCGAGCAGGTCCCTGACCCTGGTCACCTCACCAGCCACAGCCCTCACTTCCGACCGCCACATAAAACCTCGGCCGTGGAGGTACGGATTCCCGAGCAGCGGTTCCTGCAGGACGGCCGCCACTCCAGCCGGCGGAGAGCTGCGCTTGGTGGAGACTTTGTTCCAGACCCTGATGAGTTCCCTGTAAAAGACAGGCAGCTCCCGGAGGGCGGTCCTGGCACCCCCCAAGTTCACAAACAGGAGCTGCGTGTCATAATTGAGGTCGAGCTGCTGGCGGAAGAAATACCTCGCCAGAGCACACCACCTAGGAGGGGGCTCGACGTAAAGGTATCTCTGCAGGGTCTGAAGACGGAAAGTCGCGAGCTGGGCGCTGATGCACACCAACGACTGACCGCCCTCCTCAAGCGGGAGACTCAGGACCGCGGCAGAGACCCAGTGCTTCCTGTTGTTCCAGAAGAAGTCCACCAGCTTCTTCTGTATCTTGGCGACAAACGCAGGGGGAGGGGTCAAAGTGACCAGCCGGTACCACAACATTGCGGCCACCAGCTGGTTTATGACTAGCGCTCGACCCCTGTAGGACAGCACTCGGAGCAGTCCTGTCGAGCGCCCTAGGCGAGCGGCGACCTTGGCCTCCAGCTCCTGCCAGTTCGCCGGCCAGGCTCCCTCGTCGGGGCTAAGGTAGACTCCCAGATAGAGGAGATGGGTCGTGCTCCAGGCAAAAGGCCTGAGCTCCTCCGGCAGGGAGTCCACCCGCCACTGACCCACCAGGAGTCCGGAACATTTCTCCCAGTTGATCCTGGTGGAGGACGCGGCCGAGTAAATCTCCTGGCACTCACGCATCCTCTGCAGGTCAGCGGGATCCTCTACCGCGAGGAGCACGTCATCGGCGTAAGCCGAGAGGACGACCTCCACGCCCGGCCCCTGCAGAGCCAGTCCCGTCAACCTCGTCCGCAAGAGGCGCAGGAAAGGCTCCACGCAAACAGCATATAACTGGCCGGACATGGGGCATCCCTGGCGCACCCCTCTCCTAAAGCGAAGGGGCGCCGTCAAGGACCCGTTAACCTTAATCAGACACTCCGCGGCAGATAGTCGTGATCCACCCTGTCGAACGCCTTCTCTTGGTCGAGGGATAGGAAGGCGACCGACAGACCAGCCTCCTGGGAACAATGGATGAGGTCCCGGACCAGATGGATGTTATCGTGGATTGTCCGGCCCGGGACCGTGTAGGACTTTTCGGGGTGGATCATGTGGTCCAGCACGGCACCAAGGCGAGCAGACATCGCCCTGGCGAAGATTTTGTCGTCCGTGCTGAGGAGGGAGACCGGGCGCCAGTTCTTAAGGAGGCGGAGATCGCCCTTCTTAGGCAGCAGGACGATGACTACCCTGCGCCAAGAGAGGGGCATCTCCCTGGTCGCCAGACTTTCCCCCAGGACCCGCGCGTAGTCGCTCCCCAGGACGTCCCAGAACGCCCTGTGGAACTCCACGGTCAGCCCGTCCAGCCCCGGGGATTTTCCCCTCGAGAGCCGGGCGAGGGCACCGGTCAGCTCTGCCAGGCTTAGCGGAGCTTCCAGATTTTCGGCGCCCTCCGGGCTGACCTTCGGCAGGTCCTCCCACAAAACTCTACGCGCTTCCTCCCTGGACGGATCCGGAGAGAACAGAGCCCCGTAATATTCACGGACCCTGTTGTTGATGCCCTCCGGATCCGAGACGAGAGAGCCGTCGTCGGCCAGCAGCGTCAAGAGCTGCTTACGGACACTCTGCCTTTTTTCCAGCGAGTAGAAGAATGGGGAGCCGCGGTCCAGATCCCGCAGGAACCGGATCCGCGACCTCACGAACGCGCCTCGGGACCAGACGAGCTGCAGGTCCTTCAGCGCGGCCTTCTTCGCTTCGTACACCGTCCGCAGGGCCGGGTCCTGGACGACTTGACCGAGACGGGCTACCAGGTCGAGCACCTCTTTTTCTAGGCGCCCGACTCTGGCCGCCCGCCTCTTGGTCGACCCCCTCGCGTACTCTTGACAGAAGACAAGGACGTGAGCCTTGCCCACGTCCCACCATAGCCTCAAGGAGGGGAAGCCCCCCTGCTTCCTTCTCCAGTCGGACCAGAATCGACGGAACGAGTCCTGGAAACGCACGTCCTCCAGCAGCCGGTTGTTAAAGTGCCAGTACGCGGACCCCGTCCTCGCGCGGAGCGAAGCGAGCTCCGCCCACACCAGGTGGTGGTCCGAACACGGCACCGGCCGCATGGAGGCCGCCGGGATGCAGGAAACGTACGCCCGAGACACGTAAAGGCGGTCGACTCTAGACCATCCAACTCCAGGCCTCACCCAAGTAAAGGCGCTGGAGTCGGGGTGGAGATTTCGCCAGACGTCCACCAAGTCGAAGGACCCGACCAGGTCCCTCAACTTCTCCATCGCCGTCATGCACTGCGGGGCACCGGAGCGGTCCCTCGCCTCGAGGGTGCAGTTAAAATCCCCCCCGAGGACAATGCAGTCGCCGACGTCGACGGAGCCAAGAAGAGCGGACACCTCTTCAAAGAAGCGCGTTTGCTGCGGGCCGGGCTGAGGGGCGTACACGTTCACGAGATGGAGTGGCACGTCCCCCAGGCGAACCGTTACGTGCAGCAAGCGGCCTGGCACGGGCTCCTCGACCCCCAAGATCTCCGGCTGAAAATGCGGGCCCAGCAAGATGGCCACCCCACTAGAAATGGCGGTGAGGTGGCTCATGCGGACCTCTCCTTGCCATTCCAGGAGCCACGTGGCTTCGTCTCCCGGAACGGTGTGGGTTTCTTGCAGGAAGCACACCGCATATTTCCCCTCCCGCAGGAGCGAAAAATTGTCAAATCTACGGCGTGCCGTTGAAGTTGAGGCTGGCTATGGTTATCTTCATGGCAAAAGCATAGTGCAACCTCTACCTTAACCTATTGTGGGGGCGGGAGCGGAGTCTTTTGTTGAACTCCGTTCCCTCCGCAGCCCAGCGAGGAGTCCCTCGAGCTCGCGCAGCTCAAGGTGCTGCTCCTTTGTCAAGGGCCCGACCGCGGCCAAGGTTTTAACGGCGGCGCGGACGGACCCCTTGATCAGCTCCGGCTCGGACCATTTTTCCAGGGCCAGTCGGGCTTGGTCGCGGCGACCCCGGCTCTGGGCCAAAAAGTCCCGGAGTTCCTTTGCAGGAATGAGGAGGGCCTCAGCGGCGGCCGCGAGCAGATCCACCGCCTCCCTGGCGGTGGTCTCTAGTTCTTCTCCCGCGTCCCCCACCGAGTCCCCGTCCTCCTCCGGGAGGTGGCCGCCAGCAGCCGGCCCATCGACCGCACAAGGTACGGCAAATGAACCGGCCGCTCCAACCGGCCCTGGCTCTGCCCCGATCCCACCCCCAGGATCGTCGGCAGAGGAGTCCCCACTGGGCTCTTTTAAAAATGGTGCTGGGCCTGGAAATGACAGCGGAAGGGGTTCCCCCTCCGCCCCAGGAACCGGAGAACAAGGAGAGACCCGGCTATAGGAAATCCCCAGGCTCCCCAAGTGCTCCAGCTCCAAAGTAAGAGGCGAGGGTGGGTGTTCCTCCCCCTCCCCGCTGCCACCCACCGGCCCAGCATTTACAGTTTCATTAAAAACCTGAATTTCAGTTTCTTCCGGGTCGAGCGACTCCCGGGGGAAGTTGGGTATTGGCTGGGCGGGCTCAGGTTCGGCCTTTTCGGCCCCGCCCGCCTCAGTCCCCGGGACGCCCGGCCCGGCGGCAATGCATTCTTCCGCTGGCCCCACGCCCCCCACGACAGGCAGATCTTCCACTCCATCCCCAGGAGGCAGCGGCTGGGCAGCCTCGACTGCCTCACCCTCCCCGGGGACAGACTCTTCGCGCCTGCAGCGCAATTTGGGAGCGCTGGTGGGGGACGTGGGACACGCGGCGGGCACCGACTCCTCCGCGGAGGGATGTTGTTCCCCCTCCGCCTCATCAGAGCCGCGCCTCCTTTTGTTCCTGGGGGCGCGCGGAGGCAGGGAGACCCCCATGTCTGCCGAGGCCTCCCGCTCCGCCCCCCCCTTTTCCTTTCCTTTCCCTTGCCCGGGCCCCTCTGTGGTGTTATTCAAGGGCTCGGGCACGGGCTCGGGGCACCACGCGCTCGCCGGTGACTGAGTTGGGCTGAGCGCGGTGGTCAAACTTTCCGGCGCACTGAGGGGACCCGCCTCTAGATGTCTCGTCTTCTTCCGCGCCTTCCTTCCGTTCGGACGCTCTCCCTCCCCCCCCGCCGGAGGCCCTGAAAACAAAGGCCCCCGACGATGCCCGCGCACCCATGGCTCCCGGCACGCGGACGCAACTAGGGGGAGGGGTGGCGGCGGCGCCAGCCTTGGCCGCCTTCGGTGGTTTGGCGGCCTTGGAGGCGGGGCAGTTCTTGCGAACGTGCCCCACCTCCTTGCAGGCATGGCACCGCACGCCGTCCGACGTCCAGAAGACACGGTAGGCAGTCCCCTCGTGCACCACATTAAAACTTCCCTCCGTCGTGTCCTCCCGCGCCAGCCGGACAAAGAGCTGGCGGCGGAAGGAGAACACGTGGCGCAGGCTGTTCTCCCTGAGGCCGAGCGGTATGGGGTTGATCCCTGACCTTACCTCCCCCAGTTGTTGTAGGTGAGGGAGGAGGAGCTCAGCGGAAACAAAGGGCGGGACGTTTGACACGATGACCCTCTGCGCGGTGGCCTCGAGAGGATCCACCGGCAGGAACGTCCCGCCCACCGTGAGCCCCTTTTCAAGGGCCAGGGACACCGCCCGCTCCGACCCCAGGAAGAACACGGCCTTCCCAGACATCTTGGAGGCTGCGACAATGGCCGAGGGGCCGACTACCCCAGCCATTGCCCGCACGCACTCCTCGATGCTCATTGTGGGGTGAGTGTAGCTCTTGACCCCGTGTTTCCTGGTTATAAGTCTGAAAGGTGGCAGGGCAGCGGGTGGCACAGGAGGTGCCGTGGATGTGGACACCCCCTGCGCATACGTCCTTGCTGGCCCTGCCACCGGCGTGGATGGGGTCGCCATCACGGGGTCCCTTTAAGGGCTACACCCACCCCAAAGTCACAGGCCTTAATGGTCTTAATTAGGCCTCGTATATTAACTGAGCAGAGGAGCCCTTAACGAGGCACCTCTCCCCTAGTTGGTAATTGGGGAGGGGCCTTGCTCCCTCTGCTCAGTTGTCTTAATTGGTTTTTTTTATTAATTTGGAAGAAAGAGGCCTCAGAGAGAGAGGGGAGAAACAGAGTAGCAGAGAAAGAGAGAGGGGGGTGGGAAGGGGGGGGGGGGACTGCGAGGGCAGGTCTCCCCTCGCAGCTGTGGGTGGGTGCACTCCCCAGATGGCAAAACACACAAGCACAGTCTTTGGGTTGGTCTTCAGGTGGGGGGAGAAGATGTCTTCACCTGGGGTAGCTAGAGCCACCAGGCATGCACTCCTAACGATGTTAATTGGGTAAATCTTCAGCCTGGTAGCTCCAGCTATCCCAGGCTAGGCAAATGTGGGGGGTGGGGGAGGTTCCAATTGTGGGGGGGGGCCTAGTTGTAAGCACGGCCCCCACGCACACTACCAAACACACACACACACCCCCCGCGATGTTCCGGCCCTCAGTGGTCTTCTTTCCTCCTCCCACCGATACAACAAAGTCTTTTTGGGAAATGCACACACACCCACCTGTAGAATTGTAGAGTCTCCCTCCTTCCACACTGGATGTTGTTGGTCTTTTCCCCCTCTCTCCAACTCCTTGCAGAATGGTAAAAAATGTTGAAAAGTTTTCTGTTCTCCTCCTCTCCCTCTGGATGAAAGTTGGTGGTGAAACCCCTTCCTTCCTTCTCTTCCTGGCTGATCTCAGGGCTCTCCAGGCAGGAGCTCAAGTTGCTAGCAGCTCCACTCACTGCTCACAGCTCCAACTTAGCAGGACACGCCTCTACTGCTCCACAATTGGTCCTTGTGCATGAAACTCTTTTGAGTTTACCTGCAAAACATAAAAACATTAAACGGTGCCACCCGACCTGGGTGACACTCCAGACATTTACAAGGCCCTTTTTTTTTTCCCCCCCTTTTTTTTTTTGTGTTTTTCTTTTTTTTTTTGTTTTCCTTGTGCATGAAACTCTTTTGAGTTAACCTGCAAAAACATAAAACATTAAAACCATGCCACCCGACCTGGGTGACACAGCAGACATTTTCAAGGCCCCTTTTTTTTTTGGTTTTTTTTTTTTTTTTTTGGGGCGCTAAAATCAAATTTTTCCAGTGCCCCCTATAAAAGGGGAGGGGGACACTAAAAGCACCGCCAATGAAAACAAATTAAACTTTAAAACGTAAAATCAAATTAAAATTTGGTTGCCGGGCGTGATGATGCACTCCAGTCCCTCCGGTGCCCACCTCTCGCGGAAGGCCGCGAGCGTACCGGTGGACACCGCGTGCTCCATCTCCAAGGACACCCTGGACCGGATGTAAGAGCGGAAGAGAGGCAGGCAGTCAGGTTGAACGACCCCCTCGACCGCCCGCTGCCTGGACCGGCTGATGGCACCCTTGGCCGTGCCCAGGAGCAGTCCTACGAGGAGGCCTTCGGACCTACCCGCTCCCCTCCGCACAGGGTGCCCAAAGATCAGGAGAGTGGGACTGAAGTGCAGCCAGAATTTCAGGAGCAGCCCCTTCAAATAATGGAACAGGGGCTGCAACCTTGTGCACTCAATAAAAACATGGAACACGGACTCCTCCAGACCGCAGAAATTGCAGGCGGCCTGGGAGTCCGTGAACCGGCTTAAAAATTTATTGCACGGCACTGCTCCGTGCACCACCCTCCAGGCAAAGTCCCCGATGAATAGTGGGAGGACCCCTGCGTAGAGTGCCCTCCATCGGGGACCCCCGCCTCCTCCGGACGGCAAGATGGTACACCATGGCGTGTCCGGACGGCCGGCGAGGATGGCAAAGTTGAGGGTGCGCAGGAGCAGCCCGTACAGGAAACCCCTCCGCGCGGAACTGAAAGGCACGGAGGGGATTTCCCCGAGGCGGCTCAAGTTGTGAGGCGCCGGCCCCCGAGGGAGGTTCCGGGGTTTGGCGCCGATGAGGAATTCCGTCCGGACGGGGGTCAGTTCGGACGGGATCTCCCCACGTGCTTGAGCCTCCTCGATACACCTAACGGAGTCAGGGCCCAGAGCTGTTTTTAGCGACTCGATAACATCGGCCGCATGGCGGACGTTGGCAGAATTTAGGCGCGCGCCAGCGTGTCTGGCGCCATCCAGCCCGCTCCTCCGCCATCGAGCAGGTCCCTGACCCTGGTCACCTCACCAGCCACAGCCCTCTCTTCCGACCACCACATAAAACCTCGGCCGTGGAGGTACGGATTCCCGAGCAGCGGTTCCTGCAGGACGGCTGCCACTCCAGCAGGCGGAGAGCTGCGCTTGGTGGAGACTTTGTTCCAGACCCTGATGAGTTCCCTGTAAAAGACAGGCAGCTCCCGGAGGGCGGTCCTGGCACCCCCCAAGTTCACAAACAGGAGCTGCGTGTCATAATTGAGGTCGAGCTGCTGGCGGAAGAAATACCTCGCCAGAGCACACCACCTAGGAGGGGGCTCGACTTAAAGGTATCTCTGCAGAGTCTGAAGACGGAAAGTCGCGAGCTGGGCGCTGACGCACACCAACGACTGACCGCCCTCCTCAAGCGGGAGACTCAGGACCGCGGCAGAGACCCAGTGCTTCCTGTTGTTCCAGAAGAAGTCCACCAGCTTCTTCTGTATCTTGGCGACAAACGCAGGGGGAGGGGTCAAAGTGACCAGCCGGTACCACAACATTGCGGCCACCAGCTGGTTTATGACTAGCGCTCGACCCCTGTAGGACAGCACTCGGAGCAGTCCTGTCCAGCGCCCTAGGCGAGCGGCGACCTTGGCCTCCAGCTCCTGCCAGTTCGCCGGCCAGGCTCCCTCGTCGGGGCTAAGGTAGACTCCCAGATAGAGGAGATGGGTCGTGCTCCAGGCAAAAGGCCTGAGCTCCTCCGGCAGGGAGTCCACCCGCCACTGACCCACCAGGAGTCCGGAACATTTCTCCCAGTTGATCCTGGCGGAGGACGCGGCCGAGTAAATCTCCTGGCACTCACGCATCCTCCGCAGGTCAGCGGGATCCTCTATCGCGAGGAGCACGTCATCGGCGTAAGCCGAGAGGACGACCTCCACGCCCGGCCCTTGCAGAGCCAGTCCCGTCAACCTCGTCCGCAAGAGGCGCAGGAAAGGCTCCACGCAAACGGCGTATAACTGGCCGGACATGGGGCATCCCTGGCGCACCCCTCTCCTAAAGCGAAGGGGCGCCGTCAAGGACCCGTTAACCTTAATCAGACACTTCGCGGCGGCGTACAAAAGTCGGATCCGGGCGACGAAATGCGTCCCGAACCCGAAAGCGCGCAGAGTTCCGAGCAGATAGTCGTGATCCACCCTGTCGAACGCCTTCTCTTGGTCGAGGGATAGGAAGGCGACCGACAGACCAGCCTCCTGGGAACAATGGATGAGGTCCCGGACCAGATGGATGTTATCGTGGATTGTCCGGCCCGGGACCGTGTATGACTGGTCGGGGTGGATCATGTGGTCCAGCACGGCACCAAGGCGAGCAGACATCGCCCTGGCGAAGATTTTGTAGTCCGTGCTGAGGAGGGAGACCGGGCGCCAGTTCTTAAGGAGGCGGAGATCGCCCTTCTTAGGCAGCAGGACGATGACTGCCCTGCGCCAAGAGAGGGGCATCTCCCCGGTTGCCAGACTTTCCCCCAGGACCCGCGCGTAGTCGCTCCCCAGGACGTCCCAGAACGCCCTGTGGAACTCCACGGTCAGCCCGTCCAGCCCCGGGGATTTTCCCCTCGAGAGCCGGGCGAGGGCACCGGTCAGCTCCGCCAGGCTTAGCGGAGCTTCCAGATTTTCGGCGCCCTCCGGGCTGACCTTCCGCAGGTCCTCCCACAAAACTCTACGCGCTTCCTCGCTGGACGGATCCGGAGAGAACAGAGCCCCGTAATATTCACGGGCCCTGTTGTTGACGCCCTCCGGATCCGAGACGAGAGAGCCGTCGTCGGCCAGCAGCGTCAAGAGCTGCTTACGGACACTCTGCCTTTTTTCCAGCGAGTAGAAGAAGGGGGAGCCGCGGTCCAGATCCCGCAGGAACCGGATCCGCGACCTCACGAACGCGCCTCGGGACCCGACGAGCTGCAGGTCCTTCAGCGCGGCCTTCTTCGCTTCGTACACCGTCCGCAGGGCCGGGTCCTGGACGACTTGACCGAGACGGGCTTCCAGGTCGAGCACCTCTTTTTCTAGGCGCCCGACTCTGGCCACCCGCCTCTCGGTCGACCCCCTCGCGTACTCTTGACAGAAGACGCGGACGTGAGCCTTGCCCACGTCCCACCATAGCCTCAAGGAGGGGAAGCCCCCCTGCTTCCTTCTCCAGTCGGACCAGAATCGACGGAACGAGTCCTGGAACCGCACGTCCTCCAGCAGCTGGCTGTTAAAGTGCCAGTACGCGGACCCCGTCCTCGCGCGGAGCGAAGCGAGCTCCGCCCACACCAGGTGGTGGTCCGAACACGGCACCGGCCGCATGGAGGCCGCCGGGACGCAGGAAACATACGCCCAAGACACGTAAAGGCGGTCGACTCTAGACCATCCAACTCCAGGCCTCACCCAAGTAAAGGCGCTGGAGTCGGGGTGGAGATTTCGCCAGACGTCCACCAAGTCGAAGGACCCGACCAGGTCCCTCAACTTCTCTATCGCCGTCATGCACTGCGGGGCACCGGAGCGGTACCTCGCCTCGAGGGTGCAGTTAAAATCCCCCCCGAGGACAATGCAGTCGCCGACGTCGACGGAGCCAAGAAGAGCGGACACCTCTTCAAAGAAGCGCGTTTGCTGCGGGCCGGGATGAGGGGCGTACACGTTCACGAGATGGAGCGGCACGTCCCCCAGGCGAACCGTTACGTGCAGCAAGCGGCCTGGCACGGGCTCCTCGACCCCCAAGATCTCCGGCTGAAAATGCGGGCCCAGCAAGATGGCCACCCCACTAGAAATAGCGGTGAGGTGGCTCATGCGGACCTCTCCTTGCCATTCCAGGAGCCACGTGGCTTCGTCTCCCGGAACGGTGTGGGTTTCTTGCAGGAAGCACACCGCATATTTCCCCTCCCGCAGGAGCGAAAAATTGTCAAATCTACGGCGTGCCCCTCTGCCGCCGTTGATGTTGAGGCTGGCTATGGTTATCTTCATGGCAAAAGCATAGTGCAACCTCTACCTTAACCTATTGTGGGGGAGGGAGCGGAGTCTTTTGTTGAACTCCGCTCCCTCCGCAGCCCAGCGAGGAGTCCCTCGAGCTCGCGCAGCTCAAGGTGCTGCTCCTTTGTCAAGGGCCCGCCCGCGGCCAAGGTTTTAACGGCGGCGCGGATGGACCCCTTGATCAGCTCCGGCTCGGACCATTTTTCCAGGGCCAGTCGGGCTTGGTCGCGGCGACCCCGGCTCTGGGCCAAAAAGTCCCGGAGTTCCTTTGCAGGAATGAGGAGGGCCTCAGCGGCGGCCGCGAGCAGATCCACCGCCTCCCTGGCGGTGGTCTCTAGTTCTTCGCCCGCGTCCCCCACCGAGTCCCCGTCCTCCTCCGGGAGGTGGCCGCCAGCAGCCGGCCCATCGACCGCACAAGGTACGGCAAATGAACCGGCCGCTCCAACCGGCCCTGGCTCTGCCCCGATCGCACCCCCAGGATCGTCGGCAGAGGAGTCCCCACTGGGCTCTTTTAAAAATGGTGCTGGGCCGGGAAATGACAGCGGAAGGGGTTCCCCCTCCGCCCCAGGAACCGGAGAACAAGGAGAGACCCGGCCATAGGAGATCCCCAGGCTCCCCAAGTGCTCCAGCCCCAAAGTAAGAGGCGAGGGTGGGTGTTGCTCCCCCTCCCCGCTGCCACCCCCCGGCCCAGCATCTACAGTGTCATTAAAATCACTAAATTGTGTTTCTGCCGGGTCGAGCGACTCCCGGGGGAAGTTGGGTATTGGCTGGGCGGGCTCAGGTTCGGCCTTTTCGGCCTCGCCCGCCTCAGTCCCCGGGACGCCCGGCCCGGTGGCTACGCATTCCTCCGCGGTCCCCACGCCCCCCACGACAGACAGATCTTCCATGCCATCCCCAGGAGGCAGCGGCTGGGCAGCCTCGACTGCCTCACCCTCCCCGGGGACAGACTCTTCGCGCCTGCAGCGCAATTTGGGAGCGCTGGTGGGGGACGCAGGACACGCGGCGGGCACCGACTCCTCCGCGGAGGGATGTTGTTCCCCCTCCGCCTCATCGGAGCCGCGCCTCCTTTTGTTCCTGGGGGCGCGCGGAGGCAGGGAGACCCCCATGTCTGCCGAGGCCTCCCGCTCCGCCCCCCCCTTTTCCTTTTCTTGCCCGCGCCTGGGCCCCTCTGTGGTGTTATTCAAGGGCCCGGGCACGGGCTCGGGGCACCCCGCGCTCGCCGGTGACTGGGTTGGGCTGAGCGCGGTGGTCAAATTGTCTGGCGCACCGAGGGGACCCGCCTCTGGATGTTTTGTCTTCTTCCGCGCCTTCCTTCTGGTCGGACGCTCTCCCTCCCCCCCGCCGGAGGCCCTGAAAACAAAGGCCTCCGACGGTGCCCGCGCACCCATGGCTCCCGGCACGCGGACGCAGCTAGGGGGAGGGGTGGCGGCGGCACCAGCCTTGGCCGCCTTCGGTGGTTTGGCGGCCTTGGAGGCGGGGCAGTTCTTGCGAACGTGCCCCACCTCCTTGCAGGCATGGCACCGCACGCCGTCCGACGTCCAGAAGACGCGGTAGGCAGTCCCCTCGTGCACCACATTAAATGATCCCTCCGTCGTCTCCTCCCGCGCCAGCCGGACAAAGAGCTGGCGTCGGAAGGAGAACACGTGGCGCAGGCTGTTCTCCCTGAGGCCGAGCGGTATGGGGTTGATCCCTGACCTTACCTCCCCCAGTTGTTGTAGGTGAGGGAGGAGGAGCTCAGCGGAAACAAAGGGCGGGACGTTTGACACGATGACCCTCTGCGCGGTGGCCTCGAGAGGGTCCACCGGCAGGAACGTCAAGGGCCAGGGACACCGCCCGCTCCGACCCCAGGAAGAACACGGCCTTCCCAGACATCTTGGAGGCTGCGACAATGGCCGAGGGGCCGACTACCCCAGCCATCGCCCGCACGCACTCCTCGATGCTCATTGTGGGGTGAGTGTAGCTCTTGACCCCGTGTTTCCTGGTTATAAGTGTAAAAGGTGGCAGGGCAGCGGGTGGTGCAGGAGGTGCCGTGGATGTGGACACCGCCTGCGCATACGTCCTTGCTGGCCCTGCCACCGGCGTGGATGGGGTCGCCATCACGGGGTCTCTTTAAGGGCTACACCCACCCCAAAGTCACAGGCCTTAATGGTCTTAATTAGGCCTCGTATATTAAACTGAGCAGAGGAGCCCTTAACGAGGCACCTCTCCCCTAGTTGGTAATTGGGGAGGGGCCTTGCTCCCTCTGCTCAGTTGTCTTAATTGTTTTTTTTTTATTAATTTGGAAGAAAGAGGCCTCAGAGAGAGAGGGGAGAAACAGAGTAGCAGAGAAAGAGAGAGGGGGGTGGGAAGTGGGGGGGGGACTGCGAGGGCAGGTCTCCCCTCGTAGCTGTGGGTGGGTGCACTCCCCAGATGGCAAAACACACAAGCACAGTCTTTGGGTTGGTCTTCAGGTGGGGGGAGAAGATGTCTTCACCTGGGGTAGCTAGAGCCACCAGGCACGCACTCCTAACGATGTTAATTGGGTAAATCTTCAGCCTGGTAGCTCCAGCTATCCCAGGCTAGGCACATGTGGGGGGTGGGGGGGGTTCCAATTGTGGGGGGGGCCTAGTTGTAAGCACGGCCCCCACGCACACTACCACACACACACACACACCCCCCGCGATGTTCCGGCCCTCAGTGGTCTTCTTTCCTCCCCCCACCGATACAACAAAGTCTTTTTGGGAAATGCACCCACACCCACCTGTAGAAGATGTAGAGTCTCCCTCCTTCCACACTGGATGTTGTTGGTCTTTTCCCCCTCTCTCCAACTCCTTGCAGAATGGTAAAAAATGTTGAAAAGTTTTCTGTTCTCCTCCTCTCCCTCTGGATGAAAGTTGGTGGTGAAACCCCTTCCTTCCTTCTCTTCCTGGCTGGTCTCAGGGCTCTCCAGGCAGTAGCTCAAGTTGCTAGCAGCTCCACTCACTGCTCACAGCTCCAACTGAGCAGGACACGCATCTACTGCTCCACAATTGGTCCTTGTGCATGAAACTCTTTTGAGTTTACCTGCAAAACATAAAAACATTAAACGGTGCCACCCGACCTGGGTGACACTCCAGACATTTACAAGGCCCTTTTTTTTTTCCCGCCCCTTTTTTTTTTGTGTTTTTCTTTTTTTTTTTGTTTTCCTTGTGCATGAAACTCTTTTTGGAGTTCACCTGCAAAACATAAAACATTAAACGGTGCCACCCGACCTGGGTGACACTCCAGACATTTACAAGGCCCTTTTTTTTTCCCCCTTTTTTTTGTTTTTTTTCTTCGTGTTTTTCTTTTTTTTTTTTTGTTTTTTTTTTTTGGGCACTAAAATCACAATTTTTCCCCAGTGCCCCCTATAAAAGGGAAGGGGACACTAAAAGCACCGGCAATTAAAACAAATTAACTTTAAAACGTAAAATCAAATTAAAATTTGGTTGCCGGGCGTGATGATGCACTCCAGTCCCTCCGGTGCCCATCTCTCGCGGAAGGCCGCGAGCGTACCGGTGGACACCGCGTGCTCCATCTCCAAGGACACCCTGGACCGGATGTAAGAGCGGAAGAGAGGCAGGCAGTCAGGTTGAACGACCCCCTCGACCGCCCGCTGCCTGGACCGGCTGATGGCACCCTTGGCCGTGCCCAGGAGCAGTCCTACGAGGAGGCCTTCGGACCTACCCGCTCCCCTCCGCACAGGGTGCCCAAAGATCAGGAGAGTGGGACTGAAGTGCAGCCAGAATTTCAGGAGCAGCCCCTTCAAATAGTGGAACAGGGGCTGCAACCTTGTGCATTCAATAAAAACATGGAACACGGACTCCTCCAGACCGCAGAAATTGCAGGCGGCCTGGGAGTCCGTGAACCGGCTTAAAAATTTGTTGCACGGCACTGCTCCGTGCACCACCCTCCAGGCCAAGTCCCCGATGAATAGTGGGAGGACCCCTGCGTAGAGTGCCCTCCATCGGGGACCCCCGCCTCCTCCGGACGGCAAGATGGTACGCCATGGCGTGTCCGGATGGCCGGCGAGAATGGCAAAGTTGAGGGTGTGCAGGAGCAGCCCGTACAGGAAACCCCTCCGCGCGGAACTGAAAGGCACGGAGAGGATTTCCCCGAGGCGGCTCAAGTTGTGAGGCGCCGGCCCCCGAGGGAGGTTCCGGGGTTTGGCGCCGATGAGGAATTCCGTCCGGACGGGGGTCAGTTCGGACGGGATCTCCCCACGTGCTTGAGCCTCCTCGATGCACCTAACGAAGTCAGGGCCCAGAGCTGTTTTTAGCGACTCGATGGCATCGGCCGCGTGGCGGACGTTGGCAGAATTTAGGCGCCGCGCCAGCGTGTCTGGCGCCATACAGCCCGCTCCTCCGCCATCGAGCAGGTCCCTGACCCTGGTCACCTCACCAGCCACAGCCCTCTCTTCCGACCGGCACATAAAACCTCGGCCGTGGAGGTACGGATTCCCGAGCAGCGGTTCCTGCAGGACGGCCGCCACTCCAGCCGGCGGAGAGCTGCGCTTGGTGGAGACTTTGTTCCAGACCCTGATGAGTTCCCTGTAAAAGACAGGCAGCTCCCGGAGGGCGGTCCTGGCACCCCCCAAGTTCACAAACAGGAGCTGCGTGTCATAATTGAGGTCGAGCTGCTGGCGGAAGAGATACCTCGCCAGAGCACACCACCTAGGAGGGGGCTCGACGTAAAGGTATCTCTGCAGGGTCTGAAGACGGAAAGTCGCGAGCTGGGCGCTGACGCACACCAACGACTGACCGCCCTCCTCAAGCGGGAGACTCAGGACCGCGGCAGAGACCCAGTGCTTCCTGTTGTTCCAGAAGAAGTCCACCAGCTTCTTCTGTATCTTGGCGACAAACGCAGGGGGAGGGGTCAAAGTGACCAGCCGGTACCACAACATTGCGGCCACCAGCTGGTTTATGACTAGCGCTCGACCCCTGTAGGACAGCACTCGGAGCAGTCCTGTCCAGCGCCCTAGGCGAGCGGCGACCTTGGCCTCCAGCTCCTGCCAGTTCGCCGGCCAGGCTCCCTCGTCGGGGCTAAGGTAGACTCCCAGATAGAGGAGATGGGTCGTGCTCCAGGCAAAAGGCCTGAGCTCCTCCGGCAGGGAGTCCACCCGCCACTGACCCACCAGGAGTCCGGAACATTTCTCCCAGTTGATTCTGGCGGAGGACGCGGCCGAGTAAATCTCCTGGCACTCACGCATCCTCCGCAGGTCAGCGGGATCCTCTACCGCAAGGAGCACATCATCGGCGGAAGCCGAGAGGACGACCTCCACGCCCGGCCCTTGCAGAGCCAGTCCCGTCAACCTCGTCCGCAAGAGGCGCAGGAAAGGCTCCACGCAAACAGCATATAACTGGCCGGACATGGGGCATCCCTGGCGCACCCCTCTCCTAAAGCGAAGGGGCGCCGTCAAGGACCCGTTAACCTTAATCAGACACTCCGTGGCGGCGTACAGAAGTCGGATCCGGGCGACGAAATGCGTCCCGAACCCGAAAGCGCGCAGAGTTCCGAGCAGATAGTCGTGATCCAACCTGTCGAACGCCTTCTCTTGGTCGAGGGATAGGACGGCGACCGACAGACCAGCCTCCTGGGAACAATGGATGAGGTCCCGGACCAGATGGATGTTGTCGTGGATTGTCCGGCCCGGGACCGTGTAGGACTGGTCGGGGTGGATCATGTGGTCCAGCACGGCACCAAGGCGAGCAGACATCGCCCTAGCGAAGATTTTGTAGTCCGTGCTGAGGAGGGAGACCGGGCGCCAGTTCTTAAGGAGGCGGAGATCGCCCTTCTTAGGCAGCAGGACGATGACTGCCCTGCGCCAAGAGAGGGGCATCTCCCCGGTCGCCAGACTTTCCCCCAGGACCCGCGCGTAGTCGCTCCCCAGGACGTCCCAGAACGCCCTGTGGAACTCCACGGTCAGCCCGTCCAGCCCCGGGGATTTTCCCCTCGAGAGCCGGGCGAGGGCACCGGTCAGCTCCGCCAGGCTTAGCGGAGCTTCCAGATTTTCGGCGCCCTCCGGGCTGACCTTCGGCAGGTCCTCCCACAAAACTCTACGCGCTTCCTCGCTGGACGGATCCGGAGAGAACAGAGCCCCGTAATATTCACGGACCCTGTTGTTGACGCCCTCCGGATCCGAGACGAGAGAGCCGTCGTCGGCCAGCAGCGTCAAGAGCTGCTTACGGACACTCTGCCTTTTTTCCAGCGAGTAGAAGAAGGGGGAGCCGCGGTCCAGATCCCGCAGGAACCGGATCCGCGACCTCACGAACGCGCCTCGGGACCCGACGAGCTGCAGGTCCTTCAGCGCGGCCTTCTTCGCTTCGTACACCGTCCGCAGGGCCGGGTCCTGGACGACTTGACCGAGACGGGCTTCCAGGTCGAGCACCTCTTTTTCTAGGCGCCCGACTCTGGCCGCCCGCCTCTTGGTCGACCCCCTCGCGTACTCTTGACAGAAGACGCGGACGTGAGCCTTGCCCACGTCCTATCATAGCCTCAAGGAGGGGAAGCCCCCCTGCTTCCTTCTCCAGTCGGACCAGAATCGACGGAACGAGTCCTGGAACCGCACGTCCTCCAGCAGCCGGTTGTTAAAGTGCCAGTACGCGGACCCCGTCCTCGCGCGGAGCGAAGCGAGCTCCGCCCACACCAGGTGGTGGTCCGAACACGGCACCGGCCGCATGGAGGCCGCCGGGACGCAGGAAACGTACGCCCGAGACACGTAAAGGTGGTCGACTCTAGACCATCCAACTCCAGGCCTCACCCAAGTAAAGGCGCTGGAGTCGGGGTGGAGATTTCGCCAGACGTCCACCAAGTCGAAGGACCCGACCAGGTCCCTCAACTTCTCCATCGCCGTCATGCACTGCGGGGCACCGGAGCGGTCCCTCGCCTCGAGGGTGCAGTTAAAATCCCCCCCGAGGACAATGCAGTCGCCGACGTCGACGGAGCCAAGAAGAGCGGACACCTCTTCAAAGAAGCGCGTTTGCTGCGGGCCGGGATGAGGGGCGTACACGTTCACGAGATGGAGCGGCACGTCCCCCAGGCGAACCGTTACGTGCAGCAAGCGGCCTGGCACGGGCTCCTCGACCCCCAAGATCTCCGGCTGAAAATGCGGGCCCAGCAAGATGGCCACCCCACTAGAAATGGCGGTGAGGTGGCTCATGCGGAGCTCTCCTTGCCATTCCAGGAGCCACGTGGCTTCGTCTCCCGGAACGGTGTGGGTTTCTTGCAGGAAGCACACCGCATATTTCCCCTCCCGCAGGAGCGAAAAATTGTCAAATCTACGGCGTGCCCCTCTGCCGCCGTTGATGTTGAGGCTGGCTAGGGTTATCTTCATGGCAAAAGCATAGTGCAACCTCTACCTTAACCTATTGTGGGGGAGGGAGCGGAGTCTTTTGTTGAACTCCGCTCCCTCCGCAGCCCAGCGAGGAGTCCCTCGAGCTCGCGCAGCTCAAGGTGTTGCTCCTTTGTCAAGGGCCCGCCCGCGGCCAAGGTTTTGACGGCGGCGCGGACGGACGCCTTGATCAGCTCTGGCTCGGACCATTTTTCCAGGGCCAGTCGGGCTTGGTTGCAGCGACCCCGGCTCTGGGCCAAAAAGTCCCGGAGTTCCTTTGCAGGAATGAGGATGGTCTCGGCGGCGGCCGCGAGCAGATCCACCGCCTCGCTGGTGGTGGTCTCTAGTTCTTCTCCCGCGTCCCCCACCGAGTCCCCGTCCTCCTCCGGGAGGTGGCCGCCAGCAGCCGGCCCATCGACCGCACAAGGCACGGCAAATGAACCGGCCGCTCCAACCGGCCCTGGCTCTGCCCCGATCCCACCCCCAGGATCGTCGGCAGAGGAGTCCCCACTGGGCTCTTTAAAAAATGGTGCTGGGTCGGGAAGCGACAGCGGAAGGGGTTCACCCTCCGCCCCAGGAACCGGGGAACAAGGAGAGACCCGGCCATAGGAAATCCCCAAGCTCCCCAAGTGCTCCAGCTCCAAAGTAAGCGGCGAGGGTGGGTGTTCCTGCCCCTCCCCGCTGCCACCCCCCGGCCCAGCATGTACAGTATCATTAAAATCAATTGTTTCATTCTCTGCCGGGTCGAGCAAATCCCGGGGTAAGTTGTGTATTGGCTGGGCGGGCTCAGGTTCGGCCTTTTCGGCCCCGCCCGCCTCAGTCCCCGGGTCGCCCGGCCCGGCGGCTACGCATTCCTCCACGGTCCCCACGCCCCCCACGACAGGCAGATCTTCCACTCCATCCCCAGTAGGCAGCGGCTGGGCAGCCTCGACTGCCTCACCCTCCCCGGGGACAGACTCTTCGCGCCTGCAGCGCAATTTGGGAGCGCTGGTGGGGGACGCGGGACACGCGGCGGGCACCGACTCATCCGCGGAGGGATGTTGTTCCCCCTCCGCCTCATCGGAGCCGCGCCTCCTTTTGTTCCTGGGGGCGCGCGGAGGCAGGGAGACCCCCATGTCTGCCGAGGCCTCCCACTCCGCCCCCCCCTTTTCCTTTCCTTTCCCGCGCCCGGGCCCCTCTGTGGTGTTATTCAAGGGCTCGGGCACGGGCTCGGGGCACCACGCGCTCGCCGGTGACTGGGTTGGGCTGAGCGCGGTGGTCAAATTATCTGGCGCACTGAGGGGACCCGCCTCTAGATGTTTCTTCTTGTTCCGCGCCTACTTTCCGCTCGGACGCTCTCCCTCCCCCCCGCCGGAGGCCCTGAAAACAAAGGCCTCCGACAATGCCCGCGCACCTACGGCTCCCGGCACGCGGACGCAACTAGTGGGAGGGGTGGCGGCGGCGCCAGCCTTGGCCGCCTTCGGTGGTTTGGCGGCCTTGGAGGCGGGGCAGTTCTTGCGAACGTGCCCCACCTCCTTGCAGGCATGGCACCGCACGCCGTCCGACGTCCAGAAGACGCGGTAGGCAGTCCCCTCGTGCACCACATTAAAATTTCCCTCTGTCGTGTCCTCCCGCGCCAGCCGGACAAAGAGCTGGCGGCGGAAGGAGAACACGTGGCGCAGGCTGTTCTCCGTGAGGCCGAGCGGTATGGGGTTGATCCCTGACCTTACCTCCCCCAGTTGTTGTAGGTGAGGGAGGAGGAGCTCAGCGGGAACAAAGGGCGGGACGTTCGACACGATGACCCTCTGCGCGGTGGCCTCGAGAGGATCCACCGGCAGGAACGTCCCGCCCACCGTGAGCCCCCTTTCGAGGGCCAGGGACACCGCCCGCTCCGATCCCAGGAAGAAAACAGCCTTCCCAGACATCTTGGAGGCCGCGACAATGGCCGAGGGGCCGACTACCCCAGCCATCGCCCGCACGCACTCTTCGATGCTCATTGTGGGGTGAGTGTAGCTCTTGACCCCGTGTTTCTTCGTAATGAGTCTGAATGGTGGCAGGGCAGCGGGTGGCGCAGGAGGTGCCGTGGAAGCGGTTGCCACCTGCGCATATGTCTTCGCTGGCCCTGCCGCCGGCGTGGATGGGGTCGCCATCACGGGGTCCCTTTAAGGGCTACACCCACCCCAAAGTCACAGGCCTTAATGGTCTTTAATGGCCTCGTATATTTAACTGAGCAGAGGAGCCCTTAACGAGGCACCTCTCCCCTCGTTGGTAATTGGGGAGAGGCCTTGCTCCCTCTGCTCAGTTGACTTAATTGTTTTTTTTTATTAATTTGGAAGAAAGAGGCCTCAGAGAGAGAGGGGAGAAACAGAGTAGCAGAGAAAGAGAGAGGGGGGTGGGAAGGGGGGGGGGGGCTGCGAGGGCAGGTCTCCCCTCGCAGCTGTGGGTGGGTGCACTCCCCAGATGGCAAAAACACACAAAAAACACAGTCTTTGGGATGGTCTTCAGGTGGGGGGAGAAGACGTCTTCACCTGGGATAGCTAGAGCCACCAGGCACACACTCTTAACGATGTTAATTGGGTGATTAAAGAATCTTCAGCCTGGTAGCTCCAGCTATCCCAGGCTAGGCAAATGTGGGGGGGGTGGGGGGGGGTTCCAATTGTGGGGGGGGGCCTAGTTGTAGCAAGGCCCCCACGCACACTACCACACACACACACACCCCCCGCGATGTTCCGGCCCTCAGTGGTCTTCTTTCCTCCCCCCACCGATACAACAAAGTCTTTTTGGGAAATGCACCCACACCCACCTGTAGAAGATGTAGAGTCTCCCTCCTTCCACACTGGATGTTGTTGGTTTTTCCCCCTCTCTCCAACTCCTTGCAAAATGGTAAAGATGTTGAAATGTTTTCTGTTCTCCTCCTCTCCCTCTGGATAAAAGTTGGTGTTGAAACCCCTTTCTTCCTTCTCTTCCTGGGCTGGTCTCAGGGCTCTCCAGGCAGGAGCAAAAGTTGCTAGCAGCTCCACTCACTGCTCACAGCTCCAACTGAGCAGGACACGCCTCTACTGCTCCACAATTGGTCCTTGTGCATGAAACTCTTTTGAGTTTACCTGCAAAACATAAAAACATTAAACGGTGCCACCCGACCTGGGTGACACTCCAGACATTTACAAGGCCCTTTTTTTTTCCCCCCCCCTTTTTTTTTTTGTGTTTTTCTTTTTTTTTTTGTTTTCCTTGTGCATGAAACTCTTTTGAGTTAACCTGCAGAAACATAAAACATTAAAACCATGCCACCCGACCTGGGTGACACAGCAGACATTTTCAAGGCCCCTTTTTTTTTTTGGTTTTTGTTTTTTTTTTGGGGCGCTAAAATCAAATTTTTCCTTTTTCCAGTGCCCCCTATAAAAGGAGAGGGGGACACTAAAAGCACCGGCAATTAAAACAAATTAAACTTAAAAACGTAAAATCAAATTAAAATTTGGTTGCCGGGCGTGATGATGCACTCCAGTCCCTCCGGTGCCCACCTCTCGCGGAAGGCCGCGAACGTACCGGTGGACACCGCGTGCTCCATCTCCAAGGACACCCTGGACCGGATGTAAGAGCGGAAGAGAGGCAGGCAGTCAGGTTGAACGACCCCCTCGACCGCCCGCTGCCTGGATCGGCTGATGGCACCCTTGGCCGTGCCCAGGAGCAGTCCTACGAGGAGGCCTTCGGACCTACCCGCTCCCCTCCGCACAGGGTGCCCAAAGATCAGGAGTGTGGGACTGAAGTGCAGCCAGAATTTCAGGAGCAGCCCCTTCAAATAATGGAACAGGGGCTGCAACCTCGTGCACTCAATAAAAACATGGAACACGGACTCCTCCAGACCGCAGAAATTGCAGGCGGCCTGGGAGTCCGTGAACCGGCTTAAAAATTTGTTGCACGGCACTGCTCCGTGCACCACCCTCCAGGCCAAGTCCCCGATGAATAATGGGAGGACCCCTGCGTAGAGTGCCCTCCATCGGGGACCCCCGCCTCCTCCGGACGGCAAGATGGTGCGCCATGGCGTGTCCGGATGGCCGGCGAGGATGGCAAAGTTGAGGGTGTGCAGGAGCAGCCCGTACAGGAAACCCCTCCGCGCGGAACTGAAAGGCACGGAGGGGATTTCCCCGAGGCGGCTCAAGTTGTGAGGCGCCGGCCCCCGAGGGAGGTTCCGGGGTTTGGCGCCGATGAGGAATTCCGTCCGGACGGGGGTCAGTTCGGACGGGATCTCCCCACGTGCTTGAGCCTCCTCGATACACCTAACGGAGTCAGGGCCCAGAGCTGTTTTTAGCGACTCGATGGCATCGGCCGCGTGGCGGACGTTGGCAGAATTTAGGCGCCGCGCCAGCGTGTCTGGCGCCATCCAGCCCGCTCCTCCGCCATCGAGCAGGTCCCTGACCCTGGTCACCTCACCAGCCACAGCCCTCTCTTCCGACCGCCACATAAAACCTCGGCCGTGGAGGTACGGATTCCCGAGCAACGGTTCCTGCAGGACGGCCGCCACTCCAGCCGGCGGAGAGCTGCGCTTGGTGGAGACTTTGTTCCAGACCCTGATGAGTTCCCTGTAAAAGACAGGCAGCTCCCGGAGGGCGGTCCTGGCACCCCCCAAGTTCACAAACAGGAGCTGCGTGTCATAATTGAGGTCGAGCTGCTGGCGGAAGAAATACCTCGCCAGAGCACACCACCTAGGAGGGGGCTCGACGTAAAGGTATCTCTGCAGGGTCTGAAGATGGAAAGTCGCGAGCTGGGCGCTGACGCACACCAACGACTGACCGCCCTCCTCAAGCGGGAGACTCAAGACCGCGGCAGAGACCCAGTGCTTCCTGTTGTTCCAGAAGAAGTCCACCAGCTTCTTCTGTATCTTGGCGACAAATGAAGGGGGAGGGGTCAAAGTGACCAGCCGGTACAACAGCATTGCGGCCACCAGCTGGTTTATGACTAGCGCTCGACCCCTGTAGGACAGCACTCGGAGCAGTCCTGTCCAGCGCCCTAGGCAAGCGGCGACCTTGGCCTCCAGCTCCTGCCAGTTCGCCGGCCAGGCTCCCTCGTCGGGGCTAAGGTAGACTCCCAGATAGAGGAGATGGGTCGTGCTCCAGGCAAAAGGCCTGAGCTCCTCCGGCAGGGAGTCCACCCGTCACTGACCCACCAGGACTCCGGAACATTTCTCCCAGTTGATCCTGGCGGAGGACGCGGCCGAGTAAATCTCCTGGCACTCACGCATCCTCCGCAGGTCAGCGGGATCCTCTATCACGAGGAGCACGTCAGCGGCGTAAGCCGAGAGGACGACCTCCACGCCCGGCCCTTGCAGAGCCAGTCCCGTCAACCTCGTCCGCAAGAGGCGCAGGAAAGGCTCCACGCAAACGGCGTATAACTGGCCGGACATGGGGCATCCCTGGCGCACCCCTCTCCTAAAGCGAAGGGGCGCCGTCAAGGACCCGTTAACCTTAATCAGACACTCCACGGCGGCGTACAAAAGTCGGATCCGGGCGACGAAATGCGTCCCGAACCCGAAAGCGCGCAGAGTTCCGAGCAGATAGTCGTGATCCACCCTGTCGAACGCCTTCTCTTGGTCGAGGGATAGGAAGGCGACCGACAGACCAGCCTCCTGGGAACAATGGATGAGGTCCCGGACCAGATGGATGTTATCGTGGATTGTCCGGCCCGGGACCGTGTATGACTGGTCGGGGTGGATCATGTGGTCCAGCACGGCACCAAGGCGAGCAGACATCGCCCTGGCGAAGATTTTGTAGTCCGTGCTGAGGAGGGAGACCGGGCGCCAGTTCTTAAGGAGGCGGAGATCGCCCTTCTTCGGCAGCAGGACGATGACTGCCCTGTGCCAAGAGAGGGGCATCTCCCCGGTCGCCAGACTTTCCCCCAGGACCCGCGCGTAGTCGCTCCCCAGGACGTCCCAGAACGCCCTGTGGAACTCCACGGTCAGCCCGTCCAGCCCCGGGGACTTTCCCCTCGAGAGCCGGGCGAGGGCACCGGTCAGCTCCGCCAGGCTTAGCGGAGCTTCCAGATTTTCGGCGCCCTCCGGGCCGACCTTCAGCAGGTCCTCCCACAAAACTCTACGCGCTTCCTCGCTGGACGGATCCGGAGAGAACAGAGCCCCGTAATATTCACGGACCCTGTTGTTGACGCCCTCCGGATCCGAGACGAGAGAGCCGTCGTCGGCCAGCAGCGTCAAGAGCTGCTTACGGACACTCTGCCTTTTTTCCAGCGAGTAGAAGAAGGGGGAGCCGCAGTCCAGATCCCGCAGGAACCGGATCCGCGACCTCACGAACGCGCCTCGGGACCCGACGAGCTGCAGGTCCTTCAGCGCGGCCTTCTTCGCTTCGTACACCGTCCGCAGGGCCGGGTCCTGGACGACTTGACCGAGACGGGCTTCCAGGTCGAGCACCTCTTTTTCTAGGCGCCCGACTCTGGCCGCCCGCCTCTTGGTCGACCCCCTCGCGTACTCTTGACAGAAGACGCGGACGTGAGCCTTGCCCACGTCCCACCATAGCCTCAAGGAGGGGAAGCCCCCCTGCTTCCTTCTCCAGTCGGACCAGAATCGACGGAACGAGTCCTGGAACCGCACGTCCTCCAGCAGCCGGTTGTTAAAGTGCCAGTACGCGGACCCCGTCCTCGCGCGGAGCGAAGCGAGCTCCGCCCACACCAGGTGGTGGTCCGAACACGGCACCGGCCGCATGGAGGCCGCCGGGACGCAGGAAACGTACGCCCGAGACACGTAAAGGTGGTCGACTCTAGACCATCCAACTCCAGGCCTCACCCAAGTAAAGGCGCTGGAGTCGGGGTGGAGATTTCGCCAGACGTCCACCAAGTCGAAGGACCCGACCAGGTCCCTCAACTTCTCCATCGCCGTCATGCACTGCGGGGCACCGGAGCGGTCCCTCGCCTCGAGGGTGCAGTTAAAATCCCCCCCGAGGACAATGCAGTCGCCGACGTCGACGGAGCCAAGAAGAGCGGACACCTCTTCAAAGAAGCGCGTTTGCTGCGGGCCGGGATGAGGGGCGTACACGTTCACGAGATGGAGCGGCACGTCCCCCAGGCGAACCGTTACGTGCAGCAAGCGGCCTGGCATGGGCTCCTCGACCCCCAAGATCTCCGGCTGACAATGCGGGCCCAGCAAGATGGCCACCCCACTAGAAATGGCGGTGAGGTGGCTCATGCGGACCTCTCCTTGCCATTCCAGGAGCCACGTGGCTTCGTCTCCCGGAACGGTGTGGGTTTCTTGCAGGAAGCACACCGCATATTTCCCCTCCCGCAGGAGCGAAAAATTGTCAAATCTACGGCGTGCCCCTCTGCCGCCGTTGATGTTGAGGCTGGCTATGGTTATCTTCATGGCAAAAGCATAGTGCAACCTCTACCTTAACCTATTGTGGGGGAGGGAGCGGAGTCTTTTGTTGAACTCCGCTCCTTTAGCAGCCCAGCGAGGAACTTTTTGAGCCGGCGCAGCTCAAGGCCTTGAGCCTTTAATAAGGGCCCGCCCGCGGCCATGGTTTTAGCGGCGGCGCGGACGGACGCTACGAGCAGCCCCGGCTCGGACCATCTTTCCAGGGCCAGACGGGCTTGGTCGCGGCGACCCCGGCACTGGACCAAAAAGTCCCGGAGTTCCTCTGCGGGAATGAGGAGGGTCTCAGTGGCGGCCGCGAGCAGATCCACCGCCTCACTGGCGATGGACTCGAGATCTTCACCCGCGTCCTCCACCGAGTCCCCGTCCCCCTCCGGGAGGTCGCCGCTAGCAGCCGGCCCGTCGACCGCACGAGGTACGGCAAACGACCCGGCCGCTCCATCTGGCCCTGGCACTGCCCCGATCCCACCCCCAGGATCGTCGGCAGAGGAGTCCCCACTGGGCTCTTTTAAAATTGGTGCTGGGTCGGGAAGCGACAGCGGAAGGGGTTCCTCCTCCGCCCCAGGAGCCGGGGAACACGGAGAGACCTGGTTTAGAAAATTCTCCAGGTCCACCAAGTCCCTCAGCCCCAAAGTAGGGGGCGAGGGTTGTTGTTCTTCCCCCCCCTCCCCGCCGCCTCCCCCCAGCCCAGCGTGTACGGATTCATTAAACTTTTCCATTTTTTCAGTTTCTACCGAGTTGAGCAAATCCCGGGGGAAGTTGGGTATTGGCTGGGCGGGCTCAGGTTCGGCCTTTTCGGCCCCGCCCGCCTCGGTCCCCGGGACGCTCGACCCGGCGGCTACACATTCTTCCTCTGGCCCCACGCCCCCCACGACAGGCAGATCTTCCACGCCCTCCCCAGGAGGCAGCGGCTGGGCAGCCTCGACTGCCTCACCCTCCCCGGGGAAAGACTCCTCGCGCCTGCAGCGCAATTTGGGGGCGCTGGTGGGGGACGCGGGACACGCGGCGGGCACCGCCTCCTCCGCGGAGGGATGTTGTTCCCCCTCCGCCTCATTTGGGCGGTGCCTCTTTTTGTTCCTGGGGGCGCGCGGAGTCAGGGAGACCTCCATGTCTGCCGAGGCCTCCCGCTCCGGCCCCCCCTTTTCCTTTTCTTGCCCGCGCCCGGGCCCCTCTGTGCTGTTGTTCAAGTGCTCGGGCACGGGCTCAGGGCACCCCGCGCTCGCCGGTGGCTGGGTTGGGCCGAGCGCGGTGGTCAATCTTTCTGGCGCACTGAGGGGACCCGCCTCTAGATGTTTCTTCTTGTTCCGCGCCTTCTTTCCGCTCGGACGCTCTCCCTCCCCCCCGCCGGAGGCCCTGAAAACAAAGGCCTCCGACGATGCCCGCGCACCTACGGCTCCCGGCACGCGGACGCAACTAGGGGGAGGGGTGGCGGCGGCGCCAGCCTTGGCCGCCTTCGGTGGTTTGGCGGCCTTGGAGGCGGGGCAGTTCTTGCGAACGTGCCCCACCTCCTTGCAGGCATGGCACCGCACGCCGTCCGACGTCCAGAAGACGCGGTAGGCAGTCCCCTCGTGCACCACATTAAAATTTCCCTCCGTCGTGTCCTCCCGCGCCAGCCGGACAAAGAGCTGGCGGCGGAAGGAGAACACGTGGCGCAGGCTGTTCTCCCTGAGGCCGAGCGGTATGGGGTTGATCCCTGACCTTACCTCCCCCAGTTGTTGTAGGTGAGGGAGGAGGAGCTCAGCGGGAACAAAGGGCGGGACGTTCGACACGATGACCCTCTGCGCGGTGGCCTCGAGAGGATCCACCGGCAGGAACGTCCCGCCCACCGTGAGCCCCCTTTCGAGGGCCAGGGACACCGCCCGCTCCGACCCCAGGAAGAAAACAGCCTTCCCAGACATCTTGGAGGCCGCGACAATGGCCGAGCGGCCGACTACCCCAGCCATCGCCCGCACGCACTCTTCGATGCTCATTGTAGGGTGAGTGTAGCTCTTGACCCCGTGTTTCTTCATAATGAGTCTGAATGGTGGCAGGGCAGCGGGTGGCGCAGGAGGTGCCGTGGAAGCGATTGCCACCTGCGCATATGTCTTTGCTGGCCCTGCCACCGGCGTGGATGGGGTCGCCATCACGGGGTCCCTTTAAGGGCTACACCCACCCCAAAGTCACAGGCCTTAATGGTCTTTAATGGCCTCGTATATTAACTGAGCAGAGGAGCCCTTAACGAGGCACCTCTCCCCTCGTTGGCAATTGGGGAGAGGCCTTGCTCCCTCTGCTCAGTTGTCTTAATTGTTTTGTTTTTTTTAAATTAGGAAGAAAAGGGTTCTCAGAGAGAGAGGGGAGAAACAGAGGGTAACGGAGAGAGAGAGAGGGGGGGTGGGAAGGGGAGGGGGGGTGGGAAGGGGGGGGGGGGCTGCGAGGGCAGGTCTCCCCTCGCAGCTGTGGGTGGGTGCACTCCCCAGATGGCAAAACACACAAGCACAGTCTTTGGGTTGGTCTTCAGGTGGGGGGAGAAGACGTCTTCACCTGGGGTAGCTAGAGCCACCAGGCACTCACTCCCAACGATGTTAATGGGGTGATTAAACAATCTTCAGCCTGGTAGCTCCAGCTATCCCAGGCTAGGCAATTGGGGGGGGGGGTTCAGTTTTGTGTGGGGCCTAGTTGTAGCAAGGCCCCCACACACACTACCACACACACACACACCCCCCGCGATGTTCCGGCCCTCAGTGGTCTTCTTTCCTCCCCCCACCGGTATGACAAAGTCTTTTTGGGAATGCACCAACACCCACCTGTTGAAATGTAGAGTCTCCCTCCTTCCACACTGGATGTTGTTGGTTTTTCCCCCTCTCTCCAACTCCTTGCAGAATGGTAAAGTTGTTGAAATGTTTTCTGTTCTCCTCCTCTCCCTCTGGATAAAAGTTGGTGTTGAAACCCCTTTCTTCCTTCTCTTCCTGGGCTGGTCTCAGGGCTCTCCAGGCAGGAGCAAAAGTTGCTAGCAGCTCCACTCACTGCTCACAGCTCCAACTGAGCAGGACACGCCTCTACTGCTCCACAATTGGTCCTTGTGCATGAAACTCTTTTGAGTTTACCTGCAAAACATAAAAACATTAAACGGTGCCACCCGACCTGGGTGACACTCCAGACATTTACAAGGCCCTTTTTTTTTTTTCCACCCCCTTTTTTTTTGTGTTTTTCTTTTTTTTTTGTTTTCCTTGTGCATGAAACTCTTTTGAGTTTACCTGCGAAAACATAAAACATGTATCCGTGCCACCCGACCTGGATGACACACACAAGACATTTACAAGGCCCTTTTTTGTTTTTTTGTGTTTTTTTTTGTGGTTTTTTTTTTTTGGGCACTAAAATCAAATTTTTCCTTTTTTCCAGTGCCCCCTATAAAAGGAGAGGGGGACACTAAAAGCACCGGCAATTAAAACAAATTAAACTTAAAAAACGTAAAATCAAATTAAAATTTGGTTGCCGGGCGTGATGATGCACTCCAGTCCCTCCGTTGCCCACCTCTCGCGGAAGGCCGCGAGCGTACCGGTGGACACCGCGTGCTCCATCTCCAAGGACACCCTGGACCGGATGTAAGAGCGGAAGAGAGGCAGGCAGTCAGGTTGAACGACCCCCTCGACCGCCCGCTGCCTGGACCGGCTGATGGCACCCTTGGCCGTGCCCAGGAGCAGTCCTACGAGGAGGCCTTCGGACCTACCCGCTCCCCTCCGCACAGGGTGCCCAAAGATCAGGAGAGTGGGACTGAAGTGCAGCCAGAATTTCAGGAGCAGCTCCTTCAAATAGTGGAACAGGGGCTGCAACCTTGTGCATTCAATAAAAACATGGAACACGGACTCCTCCAGACCGCAGAAATTGCAAGCGGCCTGGGAGTCCGTGAACCGGCTTAAAAATTTATTGCACGGCACTGCTCCGTGCACCACCCTCCAGGCCAAGTCCCCGATGAATAGTGGGAGGACCCCTGCGTAGAGTGCCCTCCATCGGGGACCGCCGCCTCCTCCGGACGGCAAGATGGTACGCCATGGCGTGTCCGGACGGCCGGCGAGGATGGCAAAGTTGAGGGTGTGCAGGAGCAGCCCGTACAGGAAACCCCTCCGCGCGGAACTGAAAGGCTCGGAGGGGATTTCCCCGAGGCGGCTCAAGTTGTGAGGCGCCGGCCCCCGAGGGAGTTTCCGGGGTTTGGCGCCGATGAGGAATTCCGTCCGGACGGGGGTCAGTTCGGACGGGATCTCCCCACGTGCTTGAGCCTCCTCGATGCACCTAACGGAGTCAGGGCCCAGAGCTGTTTTTAGCGACTCGATGGCATCGGCCGCGTGGCGGATGTTGACAGAATTTAGGCGCCGCGCCAGCGTGTCTGGCGCCATCCAGCCCGCTCCTCCGCCATCGAGCAGGTCCCTGACCCTGGTCACCTCACCAGCCACAGCCCTCTCTTCCGACCGCCACATAAAGCCTCGGCCGTGGAGGTACGGATTCCCGAGCAGCGGTTCCTGCAGGACGGCCGCCACTCCAGCCGGCGGAGAGCTGCGCTTGGTGGAGACTTTGTTCCAGACCCTGATGAGTTCCCTGTAAAAGACAGGCAGCTCCCGGAGGGCGGTCCTGGCACCCCCCAAGTTCACAAACAGGAGCTGCGTGTCATAATTGAGGTCGAGCTGCTGGCGGAAGAAATACCTCGCCAGAGCACACCACCTAGGAGGGGGCTCGACGTAAAGGTATCTCTGCAGGGTCTGAAGATGGAAAGTCGCGAGCTGGGCGCTGACGCACACCAACGACTGACCGCCCTCCTCAAGCGGGAGACTCAATACCGCAGCAGAGACCCAGTGCTTCCTGTTGTTCCAGAAGAAGTCCACCAGCTTCTTCTGTATCTTGGCGACAAACGCAGGGGGAGGGGTCAAAGTGACCAGCCGGTACCACAGCATTGCGGCCACCAGCTGGTTTATGACTAGCGCTCGACCCCTGTAGGACAGCACTCGGAGCAGTCCTGTCCAGCGCCCTAGGCGAGCGGCGACCTTGGCCTCCAGCTCCTGCCAGTTCGCCGGCCAGGCTCCCTCGTCGGGGCTAAGGTAGACTCCCAGATAGAGGAGATGGGTCGTGCTCAAGGCAAAAGGCCTGAGCTCCTCCGGCAGGTAGTCCACCCGCCACTGACCCACCAGGAGTCCGGAACATTTCTCCCAGTTGATCCTGGCGGAGGACGCGGCCGAGTAAATCTCCTGGCACTCACGCATCCTCCGCAGGTCAGCGGGATCCTCTACCGCGAGGAGCACGTCATCGGCGTAAGCCGAGAGGACGACCTCCACGCCCGGCCCTTGCAGAGCCAGTCCCGTCAACCTCGTCCGCAAGAGGCGCAGGAAAGGCTCCACGCAAACAGCATATAACTGGCCGGACATGGGGCATCCCTGGCGCACCCCTCTCCTAAAGCGAAGGGGCGCCGTCAAGGACCCGTTAACCTTAATCAGACACTCCGCGGCAGCGTACAAAAGTCGGATCCGGGCGACGAAATGCGTCCCGAACCCGAAAGCGCGCAGAGTTCCGAGCAGATAGTCGTGATCCACCCTGTCGAACGCCTTCTCTTGGTCGAGGGATAGGAAGGCGACCGACAGACCAGCCTCCTGGGAACAATGGATGAGGTCCCGGACCAGATGGATGTTATCGTGGATTGTCCGGCCCGGGACCGTGTATGACTGGTCGGGGTGGATCATGTGGTCCAGCACGGCACCAAGGCGAGCAGACATCGCCCTGGCGAAGATTTTGTAGTCCGTGCTGAGGAGGGAGACCGGGCGCCAGTTCTTAAGGAGGCGGAGATCGCCCTTCTTAGGCAGCAGGACGATGACTGCCCTGCGCCAAGAGAGGGGCATCTCCCCGGTCGCCAGACTTTCCCCCAGGACCTGCGCGTAGTCGCTCCCCAGGACGTCCCAGAACGCCCTGTGGAACTCCACGGTCAGCCCGTCCAGCCCCGGGGATTTTCCCCTCGAGAGCCGGGCGAGGGCACCGGTCAGCTCCGCCAGGCTTAGCGGAGCTTCCAGATTTTCGGCGCCCTCCGGGCTGACCTTCGGCAGGTCCTCCCACAAAACTCTACGCGCTTCCTCGCTGGACGGATCCGGAGAGAACAGAGCCCCGTAATATTCACGGACCCTGTTGTTGATGCCCTCCGGATCCGAGACGAGAGAGCCGTCGTCGGCCAGCAGCGTCAAGAGCTGCTTACGGACACTCTGTCTTTTTTCCAGCGAGTAGAAGAAGGGGGAGCCGCGGTCCAGATCCCGCAGGAACCGGATCCGCGACCTCACGAACGCGCCTCGGGACCCGACGAGCTGCAGGTCCTTCAGCGCGGCCTTCTTCGCTTCGTACACCGTCCGCAGGGCCGGGTCCTGGACGACTTGACCGAGACGGGCTTCCAGGTCGAGCACCTCTTTTTCTAGGCGCCCGACTCTGGCCGCCCGCCTCTTGGTCGACCCCCTCGCGTACTCTTGACAGAAGACGCGGACGTGAGCCTTGCCCACGTCCCACCATAGCCTCAAGGAGGGGAAGCCCCCCTGCTTCCTTCTCCAGTCGGACCAGAATCGACGGAACGAGTCCTGGAACCGCACGTCCTCCAGCAGCCGGTTGTTAAAGTGCCAGTACGCGGACCCCGTCCTCGCGCGGAGCGAAGCGAGCTCCGCCCACACCAGGTGGTGGTCCGAACACGGCACCGGCCGCATGGAGGCCGCCGGGTCGTAGGAAACATACGCCCGAGACACGTAAAGGCGGTCGACTCTAGACCATCCAACTCCAGGCCTCACCCAAGTAAAGGCGCTGGAGTCGGGGTGGAGATTTCGCCAGACGTCCACCAAGTCGAAGGACCCGACCAGGTCCCTCAACTTCTCCATCGCCGTCATGCACTGCAGGGCACCGGAGCGGTCCCTCACCTCGAGGGTGCAGTTAAAATCCCCCCCGAGGACAATGCAGTCGCCGACGTCGACGGAGCCAAGAAGAGCGGACACCTCTTCAAAGAAGCGCATTTGCTGCGGGCCGGGATGAGGGGCGTACACGTTCACGAGATGGAGCGGAACGTCCCCCAGGCGAACCGTTACGTGCAGCAAGCGGCCTGGCACGGGCTCCTCGACCCCCAAGATCTCCGGCTGAAAATGCGGGCCCAGCAAGATGGCCACCCCACTAGAAATGGCGGTGAGGTGGCTCATGCGGACCTCTCCTTGCCATTCCAGGAGCCACGTGGCTTCGTCTCCCGGAATGGTGTGGGTTTCTTGCAGGAAGCACACCGCATATTTCCCCTCCCGCAGGAGCGAAAAATTGTCAAATCTACGGCGTGCCCCTCTGCCGCCGTTGATGTTGAGGCTGGCTATGGTTATCTTCATGGCAAAAGCATAGTGCAACCTCTACCTTAACCTATTGTGGGGGAGGGAGCAGAGTCTTTTGTTGAACTCCGCTCCCTCCGCAGCCCACCGAGGAGTCCCTCGAGCTCGCGCAGCTCAAGGTGTTGCGCCTTTGTCAGGGGCCCGCCCGCGGCCAAGGTTTTGACGGCGGCGCGGACGGACGCCTTGATCAGCTCTGGCTCGGACCATTTTTCCAGGGCCAGTCGGGCTTGGTTGCAGCGACCCCGGCTCTGGGCCAAAAAGTCCCGGAGTTCCTTTGCAGGAATGAGGATGGTCTCGGCGGCGGCCGCGAGCAGATCCACCGCCTCGCTGGCGGTGGTCTCTAGGTCTTCACCCGCGTCCCCCACCGAGTCCCCGTCCTCCTCCGGGAGGTGGCCGCCAGCAGCCAGCCTATCGACCGCACAAGGTACGGCAAATGAACCGGCCGCTCCAAGCGGCCCTGGCACTGCCCCGATCCCACCCCCAGGATCGTCGGCAGAGGAGTCCCCACTGGGCTCTTTTAAAAATGGTGCTGGGTCGGGAAATGACAGCGGAAGGGGTTCCCCCCCCGCCCCAGGAACCGGAGAACAAGGAGAGACCCGGCCATAGGAAATCCCCAGGCTCTCCAAGTGCTCCAGCACCACAGCAAGAGGCGAGGGTGGGTGTTCCTCCCCCTCCCCGCTGCCACCCCCCGGCCCAGCATTTACAGTGTCATATTTAATAGTTTGTGTTTCTGCCGGGTCGAGCGACTCCCGGGGGAAGTTGGGTATTGGCTGGGCGGGCTCAGGTTCGGCCTTTTCGGCCTCGCCCGCCTCAGTCCCCGGGACGCCCGGCCCGGCGGCTACGCATTCCTCCGCGGTCCCCACGCCCCCCACGACAGGCAGATCTTCCACTCCATCCCCGGGAGGCAGAGGCTGGGCAGCCTCAGCTGTTTCACCCTCCCCGGGGACAGACTCCTCCCGCCTACGGCGCTGCTTGGGGGCGCTGGTTGGGGACGCGGGACACGCGGCGGGCACCAACTCCTCCACGGAGGGATGTTGTTCCCCCTCCATCTCATCGGAGCCGTGCCTCCTTTTGTTCCTGGGGGCGCGCGGAGGCAGGGAGACCCCCATGTCTGCCGAGGCCTCCCGCTCCGCCCCCCCCTTTTTCTTTTCTTGCCCGCGCCTGGGCCCCTCTGTGGTGTTATTCAAGGGCCCGGGCACGGGCTCGGGGCACCCCGCGCTCGCCGGTGACTGGGTTGGGCTGAGCGCGGTGGTCAAACTTTCCGGCGCACCGAGGGGACCCGCCTCTAGATGTTTCTCCTTCTTCCGCGCCTTCTTTCCGCTCGGACGCTCTCCCTCCCCCCCGCCGGAGGCCCTGAAAACAAAGGCCTCCGACGATGCCCGCGCACCCATGGCTCCCGGCACGCGGACGCAACTAGGGGGAGGGGTGGCGGCGGCGCCAGCCTTGGCCGCCTTCGGTGGTTTGGCGGCCTTGGAGGCGGGGCAGTTCTTGCGAACGTGCCCCACCTCCCTGCAGGCATGGCACCGCACGCCGTCCGACGTCCAAAAGACGCGGTAGGCAGTCCCCTCGTGCACCACGTTAAAGTTCCCCTCCGTCGTCTCCTCCCGCGCCAGCCGGACAAAGAGCTGGCGGCGGAAGGAGAACACGTGGCGCAGGCTGTTCTCCCTGAGGCCGAGCGGTATGGGGTTGATCCCCGACCTTACCTCCCCCAGTTGGTGTAGGTGAGGGAGGAGGAGCTCAGCGGGAACAAAGGGCGGGACGTTTGAAATGATGACCCTCTGCGCGGTGGCCTCGAGAGGGTCCACCGGCAGGAACGTCCCGCCCACCGTGAGCCCCTTTTCAAGGGCCAGGGACACCGCCCGCTCCGACCCCAGGAAGAACACGGCCTTCCCAGACATCTTGGAGGCTGCGACAATGGCCGAGGGGCCGACTACCCCAGCCATCGCCCGCACGCACTCCTCGATGGTCATTGTGGGGTGAGTGTAGCTCTTGACCCCGTGTTTTTTAGTAATTAATTGAAATGGTGGCAGGGCAGCGGGTGGCGCAGGAGGTGCCGTGGATGTGGACACCGCCTGCGCATACGTCCTTGCTGGCCCTGCCACCGGCGTGGATGGGGTCGCCATCACGGGGTCCCTTTAAGGGCTACACCCACCCCAAAGTCACAGGCCTTAATGGTCTTAATTAGGCCTCTTATCTAAAAGACTGAAGCAGAGGAGCTCTTAACGAGGTACCTCTCCCCTAGTTGGCAATTGGGGAGGGGCCTTGCTCCCTCTGCTCAGTTGTCTTAATTGTTTTTTTTTTTTTTAAATTAAATTTGGAAGGAAGGGCTCTCAGAGAGAGAGGGGAGAAACAGTGTAACAGAGAAAGAGAGAGGGGGCGGTGGGAAGGGGGGGGGGACTGCGAGGGCAGGTCTCCCCTCGCAGCTGTGGGTGGGTGCACTCCCCAGATGGCAAAACAAAAAGTCTTTGGGGTGGTCTTCAGGTGGGGGGAGAAGATGTCTTCACCTGGGGTAGCTGGAGCCACCAGGCACACACTACTAACGATCTTTAATTGGGTGATTAAGAAAACAATCTTCAGCCTGGTAGCTCCAGCTATCCCAGGCTAGGCAAATGTGGGGGGGTGGGGGGGGTTCCAATTGTGGGGGGGGCCTAGTTGTAAGCACGGCCCCCACACACACTACCACACACACACACACACACACCCCCCGCGATGTTCCGGCCCTCAGTGGTCTTCTTTCCTCCCCCCACCGATACAACAAAGTCTTTTTGGGAAATGCACCAACACCCACCTGTTGAAATGTAGAGTCTCCCTCCTTCCACACTGGATGTTGTTGGTCTTTTCCCCCTCTCTCCAACTCCTTGCAGAATGGTAAAAAAGTTGAAATGTTTTCTTTTCTCCTCCTCTCCCTCTGGGTAAAAGTGGTGTTGATGCCCCTTCCTTCCTTCTCTTCCTGGGCTGGTCTCAGGGCTCTCCAGGCAGGAGCACAAGTTGCTAGCTGCTCTCCTCACTGCTCACAGCTCCAACTGAGCAGGACACGCCTCCACTGCTCCACGATTGGTCCTTGTGCATGAAACTCTTTTGAGTTAACCTGCAAAACATAAAACATGTATCCGTGCCACCCGACCTGGATGACACACACAAGACATTTACAAGGCCCTTTTTTGTTTTTTTTGGGGGGGGTTTTTTGTGTTTTTTTTTGGGCACTAAAATCAAATTTTTCCTTTTTTCCAGTGCCCCCTATAAAAGGAGAGGGGGACACTAAAAGCACCGGCAATTAAAACAAATTAAACTTTAAAACGTAAAATCAAATTAAAATTTGGTTGCCGGGCGTGATGATGCACTCCAGTCCCTCCGGTGCCCACCTCTCGCGGAAGGCCGCGAGCGTACCGGTGGACACCGCGTGCTCCATCTCCAAGGACACCCTGGACCGGATGTAAGAGCGGAAGAGAGGCAGGCAGTCAGGTTGAAGGCCCCCCCGACCGCCCGCTGCCTGGACCGGCTGATGGCACCCTTGGCCGTGCCGAGGAGCAGTCCTACGAGGAGGCCCTCGGACCTACCCGCTCCCCTCCGCACAGGGTGCCCAAAGATCAGGAGAGTGGGACTGAAGTGCAGCCAGAATTTCAGGAGCAGCCCCTTCAAATAATGGAACAGGGGCTGCAACCTTGTGCACTCAATAAAAACATGGAACACGGACTCCTCCAGACCGCAGAAATTGCAGGCGGCCTGGGAGTCCGTGAACCGGCTTAAAAATTTGTTGCACGGCACTGCTCCGTGCACCACCCTCCAGGCCAAGTCCCCGATGAATAGTGGGAGGACCCCTGCGTAGAGTGCCCTCCATCGGGGACCCCCGCCTCCTCCGGACGGCAAGATGGTACGCCATGGCGTGTCCGGACGGCCGGCGAGGATGGCAAAGTTGAGGGTGTGCAGGAGCAGCCCGTACAGGAAACCCCTCCGCGCGGAACTGAAAGGCACGGAGGGGATTTCCCCGAGGCGGCTCAAGTTGTGAGGCGCCGGCCCCCGAGGGAGGTTCCGGGGTTTGGCGCCGATGAGGAATTCCGTCCGGACGGGGGTCAGTTCGGACGGGATCTCCCCCCGTGCTTGAGCCTCCTCGATGCACCTCAGGGCCCAGAGCTGTTTTTAGCGACTCGATGGCATCGGCCGCGTGGCGGACGTTGGCAGAATTTAGGCGCCGCGCCAGCGTGTCTGGCGCCATCCAGCCCGCTCCTCCGCCATCGAGCAGGTCCCTGACCCTGGTCACCTCACCAGCCACAGCCCTCTCATCCGACCGCCACATAAAGCCTCGACCGTGGAGGTACGGATTCCCGAGCAGCGGTTCCTGCAGGACGGCCGCCACTCCAGCCGGCGGAGAGCTGCGCTTGGTGGAGACTTTGTTCCAGACCCTGATGAGTTCCCTGTAAAAGACAGGCAGCTCCCGGAGGGCGGTCCTGGCACCCCCCAAGTTCACAAACAGGAGCTGCGTGTCATAATTGAGGTCGAGCTGCTGGCGGAAGAAATACCTCGCCAGAGCGCACCACCTAGGAGGGGGCTCGACGTAAAGGTATCTCTGCAGGGTCTGAAGACGGAAAGTCGCGAGCTGGGCGCTGACGCACACCAACGACTGACCGCCCTCCTCAAGCGGGAGACTCAAGACCGCGGCAGAGACCCAGTGCTTCCTGTTGTTCCAGAAGAAGTCCACCAGCTTCTTCTGTATCTTGGCGACAAACGCAGGGGGAGGGGTCAAAGTGACCAGCCGGTACCACAGCATTGCGGCCACCAGCTGGTTTATGACTAGCGCTCGACCCCTGTAGGACAGCACTCGGAGCAGTCCTGTCCAGCGCCCTAGGCGAGCGGCGACCTTGGCCTCCAGCTCCTGCCAGTTCGCCGGCCAGGCTCCCTCGTCGGGGCTAAGGTAGACTCCCAGATAGAGGAGATGGGTCGTGCTCCAGGCAAAAGGCCTGAGCTCCTCCGGCAGGGAGTCCACCCGCCACTGACCCACCAGGAGTCCGGAACATTTCTCCCAGTTGATCCTGGCGGAGGACGCGGCCGAGTAAATCTCCTGGCACTCACGCATCCTCCGCAGGTCAGCGGGATCCTCTATCGCAAGGAGCACGTCATCGGCGTAAGCCGAGAGGACGACCTCCACGCCCGGCCCTTGCAGAGCCAGTCCCATCAACCTCGTCCGCAAGAGGCGCAGGAAAGGCTCCACGCAAACGGCGTATAACTGGCCTGACATGGGGCATCCCTGGCGCACCCCTCTCCTAAAGCGAAGGGGCGCCATCAAGGACCCGTTAACCTTAATCAGACACTCCGCGGCGGCGTACAAAAGTCGGATCCGGGCGACGAAATGCGTCCCGAACCCGAAAGCGCGCAGAGTTCCGAGCAGATAGTCGTGATCCACCCTGTCGAACGCCTTCTCTTGGTCGAGGGATAGGAAGGCGACCGACAGACCAGCCTCCTGGGAACAATGGATGAGGTCCCGGACCAGATGGATGTTATCGTGGATTGTCCAGCCCGGGACCGTGTAGGACTGGTCGGGGTGGATCATGTGGTCCAGCACGGCACCAAGGCGAGCAGACATCGCCCTGGCGAAGATTTTGTAGTCCGTGCTGAGGAGGGAGACCGGGCGCCAGTTCTTAAGGAGGCGGAGATCGCCCTTCTTAGGCAGCAGGACGATGACTGCCCTGCGCCAAGAGAGGGGCATCTCCCCGGTCGCCAGACTTTCCCCCAGGACCCGTGCGTAGTCGCTCCCCAGGACGTCCCAGAACGCCCTGTGGAACTCCACGGTCAGCCCGTCCAGCCCCGGGGATTTTCCCCTCGAGAGCCGGGCGAGGGCACCGGTCAGCTCCGCCAGGCTTAGCGGAGCTTCCAGATTTTCGGCGCCCTCCGGTCTGACCTTCGGCAGGTCATCCCACAAAACTCTACGCGCTTCCTCGCTGGACGGATCCGGAGAGAACAGAGCCCCGTAATATTCACGGACCCTGTTGTTGACGCCCTCCGGATCCGAGACGAGAGAGCCGTCGTCGGCCAGCAGCGTCAAGACCTGCTTACGGACACTCTGCCTTTTTTCCAGCGAGTAGAAGAAGGGGAAGCCGCGGTCCAGATCCCGCAGGAACCGGATCCGCGCCCTCACGAACGCGCCTCGGGACCCGACGAGCTGCAGGTCCTTCAGCGCGGCCTTCTTCGCTTCGTACACCGTCCGCAGGGCCGGGTCCTGGACGACTTGACCGAGACGGGCTTCCAGGTCGAGCACCTCTTTTTCTAGGCGCCCGACTCTGGCTGCCCGCCTCTTGGTCGACCCCCTCGCGTACTCTTGACAGAAGACGCGGACGTGAGCCTTGCCCACGTCCCACCATAGCCTCAAGGAGGGGAAGCCCCCCTGCTTCCTTCTCCAGTCGGACCAGAATCGACGGAACGAGTCCTGGAACCGCACGTCCTCCAGCAGCCGGTTGTTAAAGTGCCAGTACGCGGACCCCGTCCTCGCACGGAGCGAAGCGAGCTCCGCCCACACCAGGTGGTGGTCCGAACACGGCACCGGCCGCATGGAGGCCGCCGGGACGCAGGAAACGTACGCCCGAGACATGTAAAGGCGGTCGACTCTAGACCATCCAACTCCAGGCCTCACCCAAGTAAAGGCGCTGGAGTCGGGGTGGAGATTTCGCCAGACGTCCACCAAGTCGAAGGACCCGACCAGGTCCCTCAACTTCTCCATCGCCGTCATGCACTGCGGGGCACCGGAGCGGTCCCTCGCCTCGAGGGTGCAGTTAAAATCCCCCCCGAGGACAATGCAGTCGCCGATGTCGACGGAGCCAAGAAGAGCGGACACCTCTTCAAAGAAGCGCGTTTGCTGCGGGCCGGGATGAGGGGCGTACACGTTCACGAGATGAAGCGGCACGTCCCCCAGGCGAACCGTTACGTGCAGCAAGCGGCCTGGCACGGGCTCCTCGACCCCCAAGATCTCCGGCTGAAAATGCGGGCCCAGCAAGATGGCCACCCCACTAGAAATGGCGGTGAGGTGGCTCATGCGGACCTCTCCTTGCCATTCCAGGAGCCACGTGGCTTCGTCTCCCGGAACGGTGTGGGTTTCTTGCAGGAAGCACACCGCATATTTCCCCTCCCGCAGGAGCCAAAAATTGTCAAATCTACGGCGTGCCCCTCTGCCGCCGTTGATGTTGAGGCTGGCTATGGTTATCTTCATGGCAAAAGCATAGTGCAACCTCTACCTTAACCTATTGTGGGGGAGGGAGCGGAGTCTTTTGTTGAACTCCGCTCCCTCCGCAGCCCAGCGAGGAGTCCCTCGAGCTCGCGCAGCTCAAGGTGTTGCGCCTTTGTCAGGGGCCCGCCCGCGGCCAAGGTTTTGACGGCGGCGCGGACGGACGCCTTGATCAGCTCTGGCTCAGACCATTTTTCCAGGGCCAGTCGGGCTTGGTTGCGGCGACCCCGGCTCTGGGCCAAAAAGTCCCGGAGTTCCTTTGCAGGAATGAGGATGGTCTCGGCGGCGGCCGCGAGCAGATCCACCGCCTCGCTGGCGGTGGTCTCTAGGTCTTCACCCGCGTCCCCCACCGAGTCCCCGTCCTCCTCCGGGAGGTGGCCGCCAGCAGCCAGCCCATCGACCGCACAAGGTACGGCAAATGAACCGGCCGCTCCAACCGGCCCTGGCACTGCCCCGATCCCACCCCCAGGATCGTCGGCAGAGGAGTCCCCACTGGGCTCTTTTAAAAATGGTGCTGGGTCGGGAAATGACAGCGGAAGGGGTTCCCCCCCCACCCCAGGAACCGGAGAACAAGGAGAGACCCGGCCATAGGAAATCCCCAGGCTCTCCAAGTGCTCCAGCTCCACAGCAAGAGGCGAGGGTGGGTGTTCCACCCCCTCCCCGCTGCCACCCCCCGGCCCAGCATTTACAGTGTCATGTTTAATAGTTTGTGTTTCTGCCGGGTCGAGCGACTCCCGGGGGAAGTTGGGTATTGGCTGGGCGGGCTCAGGTTCGGCCTTTTCGGCCTCGCCCGCCTCAGTCCCCGGGACGCCCGGCCCGGCGGCTACGCATTCCTCCACGGTCCCCACGCCCCCCACGACAGGCAGATCTTCCACTCCATCCCCGGGAGGCAGAGGCTGGGCAGCCTCAACTGTTTCACCCTCCCCGGGGACAGACTCCTCCCGCCTACGGCGCTGCTTGGGGGCGCTGGTTGGGGACGCGGGACACGCGGCGGGCACCAACTCCTCCACGGAGGGATGTTGTTCCCCCTCCGTCTCATCGGAGCCGTGCCTCCTTTTGTTCCTGGGGGCGCGCGGAGGCAGGGAGACCCCCATGTCTGCCGAGGCCTCCCGCTCCGCCCCCCCCTTTTTCTTTTCTTGCCCGCGCCTGGGCCCCTCTGTGGTGTTATTCAAGGGCCCGGGCACGGGCTCGGGGCACCCCGCGCTCGCCGGTGACTGGGTTGGGCTGAGCGCGGTGGTCAAACTTTCCGGCGCACCGAGGGGACCCGCCTCTAGATGTTTCTCCTTCTTCCGCGCCTTCTTTCCGCTTGGACGCTCTCCCTCCCCCCCGCCGGAGGCCCTGAAAACAAAGGCCTCCGACGATGCCCGCGCACCCATGGCTCCCGGCACGCGGACGCAACTAGGGGGAGGGGTGGCGGCGGCGCCAGCCTTGGCCGCCTTCGGTGGTTTGGCGGCCTTGGA